>NC_081552.1:216376595-216709095 GCF_963082655.1 Stomoxys calcitrans
TCTAAAACCACCTTCAAAGCCTGCTAAATTTAAAGCAGGCGATCATTACGCATTAAGGACGCCAGAAGGTAAGATTTGTTTGCTATACCTGTATGTGGTAAAATTTAATTGATAATGGTTCCCCCCCCAAGAATGTCGGAATGAATTGGCTCGTATGGGGCAAGTTATAGATGCTCTAATTGAACCCACCTTGAAACGGGCCAGAGAAGGCATAAAACGTCAAGCATCACTGCCAGCAGAAACGGTATATGGTCAGACACGAAAAAAAGTTAATGTCATAAAGATACATAGCAAGTATGGCAGCAATACATCACAGAGTGCAACGGCTAAGAAAAGGGTAATTTGTTTAAGGGAATTATGTGTGAGCAATTTTCAATTCCCAAATTTCTAGCTGAAACGAGGTGACAGCAGATCTCACATCAAAGGAAAG
Organism: Stomoxys calcitrans; assembly: GCF_963082655.1. NCBI lineage: Eukaryota > Metazoa > Arthropoda > Insecta > Diptera > Muscidae > Stomoxys > Stomoxys calcitrans. The sequence continues at coordinate 216,377,026 of NC_081552.1, forward strand.
GACTTTTGCTCCCGGGAGGAATTTTTAAGATTTCTTAAGAAATTGGATCAGGAGTGAGTATAGTTATAAAAAATTTTTGATCTATGGATCTCACACATATTATGAGAAGACGAGACTATTACTGAAAGGAAGCAAGCAGGAGGTCAGTAAAGCTTTCGGTATCACAACAGGACATATAGGACTATGACCTCTCTTACACGAAATCGGTGCGGCAAGTGATAGCATGTGTAAGGCATGTGGGGAAGATGATGAGACGTTGGAGCATTTCCTATGTCATTGCTCGTCTTTTGCGGCTAACAGACACGGGCACTTAGGTGGGGACACGATAGCAGACATGAACCAACTAAGGGAAGTGGTATGGAAAACAATTAAGGATTTTGTTAGTAGCACGGAATTCCTTATTTAAAATTTTCTTTTTCGAGATTACTTTCGCTTAGAGCGCACAAGAAGCCGATTAGTGGCTTAGGTGTATGTCCACAGTGGCATGGGCGGATTAACTCAACTTAACCGAACCTCTTTTATCTTCTATGATATAAAAACTAATGTGTTGCGCTTTCTTTGTTTGAAAGAGCATTGTTAGTTTGATTGTCTGCTCCGCAAGCCTTAAGTTGCTAATTGTAGCCGCAGTTCGGATATCAACAAATGGAATATATAATAAGTTGCAATCTGGCGATTTGCAATAAAGAGAATAAACCAACCTTTAATACCAGGAGCATGCAATCCCATGGCAGCCGCTTGTACATACCGGATTGGCCCGATTAAGCCTTTCATCAGCAATGGCTGACGCCTTAGCATATAACACACTGCTACAACAACAACCAGGAGCAGGCAGGAGGTACTGGATGTTCCCTTTTTATCGAAGGATATAAGCAAAAGGTTCTCTGATCGTCGTTATATTAATTTCAGCCTTGGAGAAAATACTGCAGAAATGGTCCCTCAGCTTAACAGAAACAAGTTAAAAGGAAGTTCAGTACCAACCACTTCGGGTATATATGTAAACCACTTTTTTTTATCAAAATCCGGTAAAAAATTGCATTCCTTCTGTCCCATAGCAGTTACATCGAAATATGTTTCGACAAGTCAATGATCAATTGTGTATAACAAAATATTGGTCTTTTTAGTAGCTTTATCTAAAAATAAACCGATCTGAATCATATACGACACGGATGTCGAAAAGCCTAACATATGTCACTATGTCAAACTTCAGTGACATCGGATTATAAATGCGCCTTTTATGGGCCCAAGACTTTTAATCGAGAGATCAGTCTACATGGCAGTTATAAGCAAATCTGGACCGATTTGGGCCAAATTGCAGAAAAATGTCGAAGAGCCTAAAACAACGCACAATAAATGCGCCTTTTATGGACCCAAAACTTTAAATCGAAAAACGGTCTATATGGCAGCAATATCAAAATCTGGACCGATCTGGGCCAAAGTGACGAAGGATGTCGAAGGGCCCAACACAACTCACTGTCCCAAATTTCAGCAAAATCGGATAATAAATGTAGCTTTCATGGGCCTAAGATCCTTAATCGGAGGATCGGTCTATATGGCAGCTATATCCAAATCTGGACCGATCTGAACCAAATTAACGAAGGATGTTGAAGGACCTAACACAACTCATTTTCTTAAATTTTAGCAAAATCGGACAATAAATGTGCTTTTTATGGGCCTGAGACCCTAAATAGAAATATGGGCGCTATATCAAGATATAGTCCGATATAGCCCATCTTCGAACTTAACGTGATTATGAACAAAAAAAGAATCTGTGCAAAGTTTCAGCTCAATATCTCTATTTTTAAAGACTGTAGCTTGATTTCAACAGACAGACGGATGGCGAGCTGATTAAGGCTTAAAAGAGATCCTGGTTGGAATTCTGAAGCTCCGTAGATGATACACCTAAGGCCTCTAGGCTAAGAAAGATTCTGTCTCCGAAACCTATTACGGCGGGGTATATTCAAAAGTCAGAGAATGTATGGGCAATGTTTAGTGCGGAAAAACTATAACTAGTTGTTGATGCATATTTCCCGGCAAATCCACTGAAACAGACCTTCACAACCTAGTCGGCTATATAGGGGGTTCTCTCGCTGTCAAGGAATATACATTGGTAGCATTTCTTGACATTGAATTTCAATAATTTAAAACCTACGTCAATCATGAAGGAGTTGGAGTTTCGAGGCATCAACTCTACCGTAAGAAAGAGTATTAATAAATAACTTGCTTATTAAAAGACGCATTATGGCAGACTTGGGATTTGTGGATCAAAAAAAGATGGAATAGCAGAGGAACAACTGGAGGAGATGTACTGTCTCCTTTACTTTGGAAGATATCCATTAACAATATATTATTATCTGCGGAAGAAAAAGGTGTAAAAGTGGTCGCGTATGCTGATGACATGGCTATTGCAGTTAGGAAAAAGTTTCCCAGCATTCTTAGAGATATACTTCAGGAAGCTCTACGTGCAACAGCGAAGATACAAGTTGCCTACAGTGGCACCTGTCTCATTGGGAGGAGAAAGCGCAAAATACCTGGGTGTTTTGCTGGACAGAAAATTGAACTTAAAATCCAACACCATACACCAGCGAGAGAGCCATTAGCAAAAGTTGGGGGTTTAGACAGCGCGTCATGCACTGGATAAATACTGTAATTGTGAGACCTGCAATGCTATATGATATTGTGGTCTGGTGGACGGCGCTTCAAAAGTACGTATTCAACCGGAGCCAAAGGATGGCTTCTTTGTACATCACAGCCGTACTGAGGATGATTCCATCTGATGCACTGAATTTAATGCTACATATAATGCCTTTGGACATTGTGGCTAGACAAATTGCAGCGACCACTGCCGTGAGGTTAAGGGAGCTTCCTTTTTGGTTTTGTGGCGGCTGCGGACACTACGTTTATACAATGTCAGATGGGGTGTACTCTGAAGAACTAGAACTGGTCACATAGAGAAGGTTATCCGACCACTGCAATGTGTATCAATTGGAGATTTTTGCAATCAAAAAAGTGGAAGAATGGCCAAGATATAATGTCGTAACAACAACTGGCATAAATATCTTCTAAGACAGCCAGGCAGCAATTGAATCCCTGGAGAACGTATTTCTAAATTCAAAAACTTCTCTCGACTGCCGCAGATATCTCAACAAAAGGGCTGAAGAGTTCAAAATTCAACTGTTCTGGGGCCGGGCCATAACCCAGGGCAACGAATGGAAGATGGTCTCAAAAGGGATGCAATGAGCATTCCAAAACTATATGGCCTAATTTAGACTTGAAGAGGTCTTCCGCTTTGGTGTTACTGGCTAGAACAGACGTCTCAGTCATTGTGTCCGTCATAACAGGTCACTGGCTAATCGGAAAACAGACTGAAGGTTGCCAGCAACGACTTTTGCAGAAGCTGTGAGGATTTAGTCCGATCTGAGCCATATTTAGGTTAGACATCGGCAGGCTTAATATAACTCACAGTTTCAAATTTTAGCGAAATCGGGTAATAATTTAAGGTTTTATGGCCTTCAGACCCTAGCTCCATCTGTATTGAATGTACTAAATGGTACCAATTGCGGTGCAAACGTAAGTTTTCTGACATTACTAGTACTACTTTTCCATTTTTTCTTTTCACCCTCATCCTTTTGCACGAGAGGTCTTTGAAGACAAATTTCTTAATTCTACCTGTAGCCATCCGCCCTGTACCTAGTTTACCCATTTCGTACCTTTTTGGTAATTTTTTAGTAGCTAAATGTACAAATTTCTAAAAAACTTTTATAGTTATACAATTTTGGTAGCCAAAGTGTACCCATGATCCTAAATTCTGAGCTCAATATCTTCCACTTATTTTTCGAGACGCTCTGTCATTTGAGCCCAAGAACATAATTCTAGTCCTTTTCATTCGCACTGGGCAAATATGTACCATTTCGTACTTCTTAGTACCTAAACGCACGAATATCACCAAATCCAGCTTATCCCGTGCTTATGATCCAAGACCAACATTAGTGAAAAATTTCATTATTCTAGTCAGTCAGTCAGCAATCAGTCAGTCACGCTACTCTCTTATGTATCAATTTTCATTTTCTTTACAGGAAATTCAAATACTTGGAAGGTTATATGCCCGTTGACCCTGAGGAGCAGAAGTCTCGTATCATGCATAGATATCAAAAAAGGTTAAAAGAAGCAGAAGAAGCGTTTACATCAAAAGTCGAGAGGCGATATAAATGCCTAATGAAACATGTAAGTTTAAATTAAATTGTTGTTGTTACTTACCTACTTTATGGTCAACTCATATGTAGTATTGTCAAAATCGACAGTGATAAAGCTGTAATAGAAAACAAAATAAAAAATCTGTTAAACCATGAGGAGAGCAATGATATTTCAAAGAAACCCTATTGAAGTAAAGTGAAATTCAATGAATACAGCAAACGGCACTCTTGGAAAGTGAGATATGACCTTTTGTATTGTCCAGTGAAGCTTTTATAAATGCATTTTGTTGTTACACTCCCTACATAATTAGAACATAAATTCTGCAAGGACATCTGTGTCGAATTCCTTTACCTTATCACTTTCACTTAATGGCTATTGAAAGGGCTTTTGTAAATGAATTTCCCCTACAGTTATGCTAATATGTCCACATAATACATCAAGACCTAGCATCGTTCTGAGTTCTTGAAAATTTAATTACAGCACATCCTTCCACGTTTATTAGCATAATTATGAAGGACGGAGGGTAGTTGGCACATCAAGAAGGGGGAGAGACATGTCGAACACACTGTTTGAGGTCAGCCAGAGACGGACAGATCAAAATATTTACACGGCAACTGGCCATGAACTATTTTGTTGGCTCTTTGTTAATTAGTTGAGTGTACATTGCACTTTTTGGCCAAATTAATTTGACTTGCTCTCGTTATTAATTAGTTACTCGCTGAGATTTGTTGGTGGTGCCAGTGCAGCTGCTGCTGCATTGTGGTTAGTTCAGTCCATTTTAGGCCAAATATTGCTGTTGGCCACAAGGTTGGTTGGTTGCATGCCCCAATGAGTAGGTGGGAGGGGGGAGGTAGTACAATTTGGGATATATGAATGGTGTGGGTCAGTGGTCTTGGTTTTATGAATTTTTATATCATTTGGCAAAATGAATGGAGTTTTATTAAAATTAGGATTTAAAATTCAAAAGACCACAACCGACGTTGGTGTCATGTATGGCAAAACCTTGAAGTTTTTAAAGTTTTTTTTTTTTTCATCGAGGCTAATGATGGCGGCTTTTCGTTTAATGAAGCAATTGTACACAAACATTGAAATAAATGAGCTGGTAATGGCTAAAATATAAATGATGCTCTTTAGAACATTTCACGCATAATAAATAGGGAAAAACTGGGGTGGAAAACAAACATATGCCCACTTTGTTGGGTTGGCGATGACTTAATTTAGTATCAACAAGTAAGAACGTACCAAGTTCGGTTGGGGTAAATCTTGGAAATCCACCAGCACAGACTCTGGCACAATTTTACACAAATAAAAGTAGTTGAAGGACTTATGTTTACCTCCTTAGGTACAGAGACGTATGTATACCTCTTTAGGTACCAAGTTTTATGCCAAATCAGGCAAATATTGAAGCTTCTAGGAGTCGTAAAGTATTAATAGGTATATGGGCAATGTTATTAGAAGTCTTAACAATACATACAGTGTAAGACTGCAGCTAAATTGAATGATAATTGCGGTTTCTAAGGGCTCAAAAAGTAAAATCCGGGAATCGGTGTACACACATCCAGAAAAAAGTTGATACCAAAAGTGCTCATTCCAGTACCATATGGTATTGATAGTAAAGCAACACCGTATGGTACAAAAACAATAACGGATGGTATGGATGGAACATGAAATGATTAGTACCGTTTAGTGCTAGTCTTATTACCAAACTGGTATTGGTTTTAATACCAATCTGTTCTTGGTTTTAGGACCAAACCTTTATTGATTATTCTACCGCCTTATGAACCAAAACAAGTAAGAGCGTGCTAAGTTCGGCCGGGCCGAATCTTATATACCCTCCACCATGGATCGCATTTGCCGAGTTCCATGCGCGGTATCTCTTTTAAGGCAAAAAAAATATTGAATAAGAACTGTTATGTCATTGGAGCTATATCAAGTTCTAGTCCGAATCGGACCATAAATGAATGCTGAACATTGTAGAAGCCATTGTGTAATATTGGGTTGCCCAAAAAGTAATTGCGGATTTTTTAAAAGAAAGTAAATGCATTTTTAATAAAACTTAGAATGAACTTTAATCAAATATACTTTTTTTCTAAAGCAAGCTAAAAGTAACAGCTGATAACTGACAGAAGAAAGAATGCAATTACAGAGTCACAAGCTGTGAAAAAATTTGTCAACGCCGACTATATGAAAATCCGCAATTACTTTTTGGGCAACCCAATATTTCAGTTCATTCGGATAAGAATTGCGCCTTGTAGGGGCTCAAGAAGCCAAATCGGGAGATCGGTTTATATGGGAGCTGTATCAAGCTATTGATCGATTCAGACCATATTATACACGTATGTTGAAGGTCATGAGGGAATCCGTTGTTCTAAATTTCTGCCAAATCGGATGAGAATTGCGCACTCTAGAGGCTCAAGAAGTCAAGATCCCAGATCGGTTTATGTGGCAGCTATATCAGGTTACGTACCGATTTGCGCCATACTTGGCACAGTTATTGGAGGTCATAGTAATCGAATGAGAATTGCGCTCTCTATTGGCTCAAGAAGTTAAGATCAAAGATAGGTTTATATGACAGCTATAGCAGACTATGACCTGATTTGAATCATACTTAACACAGCTGTTGGAATTGATACCGCAACTCTACGTGCAAAATTTCAGTCAAATTGGACAAGAATGAGAGAATCCGTTGTTCAAAGTTTCTGCCAAATCGGATGGGAATTGCGCCCTCTAGAGGCTCAAGAAGTCAAGACCCAATATGAGTTCATATGGCAGCTTTATCAAAACGTGAACCGATTTGGCGTGCTGTCGACAGACAGACGGACGGACGCCCGTCCGGACTAGAATGAGAGAATCCGTTGTTCAAAATTTCTGCCAAATCGGATGAGAATTGCGTCCTCTAGAGGCTCAAGAAGTCAAGATCCAAGATGGGTTTATATGGCAGCTATATCAAAGCGTGAACCGATTTGGCGTGCTTTCGACAGACAGACGGACGGACGCCCGTCCGGACGGAAGCGGACGGACTGGATTGTGCAATTTTTACTCGATTTGCCTGAATTTTTGGATGTGGTATTTTTCTATGACTTCTAACAGTCATGATAAGTACAATCCATATCGGTCAATAACTTGATATAGGTCATATATGTATTGAAAAAGTTATTTAAACAACTTGACAGATGTGATCCATGGTGAAGGGTATATTAGATTACGCCCGGCCGAACTAAGCACGCTTTTAATTGTTTTACTCTCAAATACTTTTGGTTTGAATCCCATTTGGTCCCGTTCGGTGTACATGTCCATTTGGCGCATCATTTTCAGGTGGGGCGAGCCCTCGGGAATTGACCCAAACTTTAATTTAAGTTTCGTATTATACCCTAAAATACCTTTCGTGTAAATGTCCATTTGGGGCATCATTTTGAGGAGGAGCGATTCGCATGGGTATAAATCTGAAACTTTTATATAAGTTTCGTAGTCTACTCTTAAGTACTTTTCGTTTGAATCCCATATTGTACCAATTGGCCTACATGACTTACTAGGGGTGGTTTTTGGGTTTGGGCCGCCCCCTTGCAGTTGACCTCATAGTTTAATTCCAATTACCATTCATTTGATGCCCATATTGCCCCAATCGGAAAATATGTAATATTGGCGGATTTTGGGAGTGGGGATGAACCCCGACACTTTGGGTTACCATAAGCGGTTTTGGGTTACCATGAGGGGCCATACACAATTTCGTTTAAATCGATATACCCATCTTCAAGAACTTTTGTAAATTGGGGTTAGAAAGAGGGTGCGTCACCCTCGCGGAGGTGCGGACCCCCTATTTTCATCGGGAGTTCAAGCTCTACCATCTGTAATACCTCGAATTATTGATCTAAGACCTTATAGATCATATATATTATTGATCGTCTCGACATTCTTAGCCGATCTAGTTATGTCCGTTCGTCAGTCGACTACACGATAGCGGTCGTACGCGAAAATCTAGCCGCTTGAAATTTTGCGCCGATACTAACTTTTGATGTAGGTCGATAGGGATTGCAAATGGACCATATCGGTTCAGATTTGGATGTAGCTCTCATATAAACCGATCATCCGATTTGACTTCTTGAGCTCCTGGAAGCCCCAATTTTTGTCCGATTTAGTTAGAAGTTTGCACAGAGTGTTCTGTTATGACTGCCATTAACTGTGTAAAGCACGGTTCAAATCGTACTCCCGTTTTGATTTCTTGGGCCCTTACAAGGCGCAATTTTTGCTCGATTTGGCTGAAATTGAGCATGTGGTGTTTTTTTATGACTTTCAACAACTGAGCGAAATACGGTCCAAATCAGTCTATAACCTGGTATAGCTCCCATGTAAACCGGTCTCTCGATCATCCTTGTTCGGTTCTTAGAAGCTTTAATTCTTTTAACAGAAGTTTAGTATGTATAATAAAACTATGCCCTTCGGCTAAATTTATTTGGTATAAATTTTTAGCAGAATCTATAGTTGTGGGTTCCCACGATTCGGCCCGGCCGAACTTAGCACTCGTTTACTTGTTTCAAGTGACAACGGGCTCATTTGGCAATATCAAGGGGAACACGATCCTATGTTTTGATCGTGCACCCAAAATTACTCGTCGAGTCTACTCGCAACACACAAACAATCAAACAGAGCGAAAATACTGAAGCGATATATCCCATTTGCCATCCCCAAAGAACTTCATCAGTAAGAAAGTCAGTGCAAAATTTTAAACGGATATCTTAATTAGTTCGACTGGTATCGTGATTTCGTCAGACGGAAGGACATGCCTAGATCAACTCAAAATATCACGACAATGAAGAATATATCGATGGCTTAAAGATGGAACTTTGGTGTTGCCATCTAGAAGATCCTTCTACACAGATGGATTAGAGCTAGAGGACAGAGTGGGCCTGGGAGTCTGCATTGAGAACCCAGGAACTGAGATCGGTTTTCGACTGGCTGACTATCATAACGTTCTACAGACGGAGATCCGGGCGATCACAGAATGAGTGAGGTGGAATGCTGTTAACGCGAGGACGTCGAGTGCGAACATCTTTACCGACAGTAAACTGGCCATCAGAGCAATAACAACTAGGACGGAATAGTCACAAACAGAACTCTGAGGATGGCACGATCCGCATCGTTTGGGTGCGTGGTCATAGCGAAGTAAGGGGAATGACGACGAAGGATTATAGGCCTATTAGTCTGTCCTCGTTTTTGCTGAAAACACTGGAAAGACTGATTGAGCTGAAGGTGAGAGGGGGACTGACGCCGGAGAACTTTAGTGGGGCGCAGCACGCATACCTCAAAGGCAGGTTGGTGGAGACGGCCTTCACGAGGTGGAACAGGAGATCGAGACGTCTCTCCGACAGAACGATTACACTTTGGTGGCCTTCTTGGATATTGAGGGGGCTTTCAATAATGTGGAAATTGGGGTGATAGCCGCAGCAGTGGACCGCACGGGGATTCGCCCCTTAATCTGCCAAAGGACAAATAATATTCTATATGACAGATTATTAATGCAAACCTGGGAGATTGTGTGTTCAAAGGCGGGTGACCCACAGGCTCCGGCGAAAGTAGATCCGTGCTTGCGTAGGGAAGGGTGGTTCTTCACCTCCCACTAGGGTACCACAATGGGCCAAATTGGACTCCGAGTGAACTCACCTTTGGTGGGTGACCCATTCAACCTAACCTAAGCTAAGGGGAATGAAAGAGCACACGATTTAGGAGTGAAGGCCAGAGTCAAAAAACTTGGGTAACCCGACGAGGAGACTTTGTTCCTTAGTGGAATGTTCATGGGAAATTTAGTAACTTGACGCATTTCGGGTTGACGTAGTCCAAGTCAATGGCGTGAGCTACGAACCCGCGTTTAACACTGTGGAAAAGTGAAACGGTCGGTAGGACGACGAAAATCCTATGGGAAGATCCGGATCATGGTAAGATGAGGCTTTTACTAAAACTAAGTAAGCAGGATGTCAGTATAGCTTTCGTTATCGTAACGGGACACATACAGGGTGGCTGATGAATATTGCTACAATGATGAATATTGCTACATTTTTTTTTCGGTGTATGGAATACATTTTTCTTTTATTCATGTTAAATTAAATTATTAAATTAATTATTAAATTATTATTAATTAAATTAATTAATTAATTAATTAAATTAATTATTAAATTATTATTATTAAATAGAAAAAAAGTTATTACATTTTTTTTTGGTAGCGGCTTTCATCAGCCACCCTGTAGGACTACGAGCTCACTTCTGCAAAATCAGTGCGGCAAATAATGGCATGTGTAGGGCATGTGGGGAAGATGATTAGACGAAGCATCTCCTATGTCATTGCCCGACTTTCGCGACTAACGGAAGCCCGAACTTAGGTGGGGACACAATACCAGATATGAATCAACTTAAGGAAGTGGTAAGGAAAACAATTAGAGTTCTTGGAAGTAGCAAGGAATTCCTGATTAGATTTTCTTTTTCCAGGTTGCGTTTGTTATTTAGAGTGCACAAGAAGCAGAGGGCGAAGCTAAGGCGTATATACTGTCTTTTTTGAACCTAACCTTACTTATCCTTATTTATCTTCTTACAAATTGATAAATCCGATCCATGTTAGGGGGAGTATAAAATTCAGCTGGGTTAAACTTAACGTTTTCTTGTTTGTTTTTCAAATAATTTCGAAAGTCTCGAAAAAAAAAACAAAACTTCGTAGCCTAAAATAAAATATCCTTAATTTAAGTGTTTCAAAGTACTTTGCCTTTTCCTTGTAAAGTTTTTTCATCATTGGGGCAACATCTTCATGTCTTCACTCATTGAAGAGAGCAGCAAAGAAAGGGGGCAAATGAATTTCATTTAAATTTAAGTGTTTATTTTGCCAAAAGTCAAATTGGTTTACAAGTTTGCTACTAGTCAACAAAATAAATTAAATTGTTTTTAATTACGATATTTCAGAAATATCTTCATAATTATCTTCAGGAGCACTTTTACAGAGTAAAATCAATGCAAATCTCAAAGTAGTGGTAAATGAGAAATTCGTATAGAAGAGAAAATTAGAAATTTAATATTTTGGGTTGAAGGAATTGAATGTTCATATATAGTAACCAACAAGGAAAGCCAAAAGTCGGGCAGAGCCGACCGTATAGTACTCTACATCAAGTCTACGTGCCACTTTTAATACATAAAACCTATGTCGAAATCAAGTCAGACTTTAATTGTGCATAGTGGAGGCCACGGTGGCGCAGAGGTTAGCATGTCCGTCTATGACGCCGAAAGGCAGGGTTAACATTCCGGCGTGAACATAAGAAGGATTTTCAGCGGTGATTATCCCTATCTAATCCCTACATTTGTAAGGCATCCTGCCATATTAAAAACTTCTGTTCCAATTGGTGTCGGTATGCGACACGCCGTTCGAACTCGTCATAAAATATGAGGTACCTTATCGTTGAGCCTAAACATTTGTCGGATTACACTCATTGATGTGAAAGAAGTATCCCCTGTTCCTAAAAGGAATGTTCATTGAAAATTTTGTACTTAATGAAATATCGAATATAACTTTGTAAGATTTTCTTACGATAGAACTGAGCTTGTGGATACTACAGCCTTAAAGACTTATCGGATGAAAGATATATGTATATGGGAGCTATATCTAAATCTGGACCGATTTCGATGAAACTTGCATACGTAATAGGACAAAAAAATAAAATACCTCATGCTAAATTTTGTAAAGAATGTACATAAATTGTGGTTCCTACAGCCTTAAAAAGTCATAATGGAAGAATGTTACATATGGGAGCTATATCTAAATCTTGACTGATTTTGATGAAACTTGCACACCTCTTTTTTCTCTTTTTTTGCCGAGTCCAAACGGCGTGCCGCTCAGCGACACCACTTGGTGAAGAAGTTTTAACATGACAGGATACGTTACAAATATAGCCAGCATTAGTAAGGGGATAACCACCGCTGAAAATTTTGTTGATGTTTACGCCGGGATTGGACAAACGCGTTCGGCGTCATACTGACCTCTTCGCCACGATGGCCTCCTTGTCGTTGTTACTTCTTATTAACTTGTTTTATTTCTCTGCTTATAGGACATCATTAGGTGATTTCGTACATTTTAATGTTCAATTAGTTAACATGCCACATCAGAAACGAAGTTTGTGAGACAAGATTTGTTAAAGTTTATGATTGAAAATGGCTTCCTAAAAAGTGGCGACCCACGATAAAGTTTAGGTGGCCACGAGCAAGCTCATTGTAATATGACATTAACAAGGTGCAGATAATTTGTTGGCTGTTTACCATTTACTGACATTCAAATGCCTTGAAGTCCTTCTGCTTTAACGAAGTTAAAACCATACGTCAACTTCTTATGTTTTTTCTTATGCTAAAAATTCTCCCATTCTCTACCGCCACCTCAAAGCCAGTTGCAAGCAATTTTCTTAGCAGAAGCTATGAAAAATTACCATAAACATAAGATTTCATATAGTGAGGAGAAAACATAAAAAATTGTTATAAAATTTTTATGATTTACCAAATATCATAATAAAAACCGAAATATGACAGCATAAAAATCTCAAATGTCACTTTGCACCAAACACCACACTTCATCTTCACCGCCGCTGTGTCGCGGTGACCATGACTAATTTGTTTGTTAACACTTGTGTAGCAGGCAGATAAAAAAAAAAAAAACAACACAAGTCAAAAACTTATTTTACTCGCAAAACGGACAGAGGTCATAAACCAAACAAATAATTCCACTTGGCCCAAAAGAGGGTTGAAGTGATGTGATCATGTGCGGTTTAATGGGCGACTGATGGTGGGACCATACAAAAACGAAGAGAAGGGGAAGACAATATAAAGGTAGGGCATTGTTGGCTATATTATACGCTATACCACAAGTAAAACTAACAGCAAAGGGTGACATTAAACTGATAAGCTGATAAAAACTCCCAACAAGCATGGAAAACCTTAAAGATACTTAAAAACTGCCTTCAATTACTGAGAGAAAATAAAGTTTTTTTTTTTGAAGCCAACAAAGACTATTTTTATGCCCTCCACCATAGGATGGGGGTATACTAATTTCGTCATTCTGTTTGTAACTCCTCGAAATATTGGTCTAAGGCCCCATAAAGTATATGTATTCTTGATCGTCATAACATTTTAAGTTGATCTAGCCATGTCCGTCTGTGTGTCTGTCGAAAGCACGCTTACTTTTGCACAAATACTTCTTATTGGTGTAGGTCTGGTGGGATTGTAAATGGGCCATATTGGACCACTTCATATTGGTGTAGATCAGGTGGGATTGTAAATGGGCCTTATCGGTCCACGGTTCGATATAACTGCCATATAAATCGATCTTGAATCGAACTTCTTGAAACTCTAGAGGGCGCAATTCTTATCCGATTTTACTGAAATTTTGCACGAGGTGTTTCGTTATAATTTCCAATAACTGTGCAGAAATCGGTCCATAACCTGATATAGCTGCCATAAAAATCGATCTTGAATATTGACTTATTGAGCCACTAGAGGGCGCAATTCTCATTCCATTTGATTGGAAATTCGCTAGACATGTTTTGTTATGACTTTCAATAACTTTGCCAAGTATAGTTCAAATCGGCCAATAACCTGATATAGCTGCCATATAAACCGATCTAGAATCATGACTTTTTTGGCCACAAGAGGGCGCAATTGTTAACCTATTTGGTTGAAATTTTGCATAACATATTTTGTTGTGACTTCCAATAACTGCGCCAAATATGGTTCATAACCTAATGTAGACCGATCCAGGGTCTTGATTTCTTGAGCCACTAGAGGGTGCGATTATTAACCGATTTGGCTGAAATTTTGCATGAGGTGTTTCGTTATGACTTCCATCAATTGTAGCAAGTATGATTTAAATCGGTACATAACCCGATATAGCTCCAATATTAACCGTTCTTTAATCTTAACTTCTTGAGCCACTAGAGGGCGCAATTATTAACCGATTTGGCTGAAATTTTGCATGATGTGTTTTGTTTTGACTTCCAATAACTGTGCCAAACATGGTTTATATCGGTCGGTAACCTCATATAGCTGCCATCTAAACCGATCTGGGATCTAAGTTCTTGACCCTCAAGAGGCCGAAATTATTATCCGATTTGACTGAAATTTTGTACAACGGCTTCTCTCACGACCTTCAGCAAAGTGCTAAATATGGTTTGAATCGGCCTATAGCCTGATACGCTCCCATATAATCCGATCTCCTTATTTTACTTTTTGAGCCCCTAAAGGGCGCAATTCTTATCGAATTTTCTGAAATTTGATAGTCACTCCTATTGGTGACCACCACAAATAACCTATTACGGATACTGACTGAGGAGGGATTTGGATTCGTCTGTGTATCAGGTTCTCAGGGGTTAGGATCCGAACCAGTTACGCAAATTTGCCCATAAGCATTTCACTAACGAACTGGGGCAACCTTCTCACATATTACGAAGTGCTGTCCGATTCAAATTTAAAGTTCATTAATATGGAGCCTTTTTATAGCCGATTCCGAACATCATTCCACAATGCGACCCCTCTTTGCGGAGAAGGTTTTAGATGGCTGCTAGACCAAAAGGTACAGTACCTCCTCCATGTCGCCTGCATTAGGAGGGGATAACCACTTTTGAAAATTTTGGCTGATGTTCTCGCCAGGATTCGAACCCAAGCGTTCGTCGTCATGGGCGGACATGCTAGCTTCTTCGCTAAGAAGGCCTTCACCAGCTACGCAGAAGGGCACACCACTGGGCTCGACCCAGAAGTCTCAATGCTAATTCAGAGAAGACCGAAATCCGCCATTTCCATAAGGAGTTTGGGGCCAGTTTGACGCACCGCGTTTCCTCAACAATGATTTTGATATCTGATAAAGTCCAATACTTTGGAGAGATCTTGAACAGGAAACTGAACTGGCAGTGTCGCATTCAGGAGTGTACAGAGAAGGCTAACAGATGTGGGAAGCTATGTAGACGGGCCGTAGTCTCGAAATGGGGCCTGAATTCCAGGCTCTTCAACAGCGTGATTAGATCAATATATAGTTACGCCTTAGTGCAACGTAAGGATAATACTTTAGGTTCAGGGAACATGTTGCCTTGCCATAGGCAGAGCGATGAGGACCACACTCACTAGGGCACTGGAGACTAATCTAGCCACTATGGGTATGAGACTTAAGGCAACGGGAGAATGGTTAGAGTATCAGAGCAGGTCATAACATCGCAGTATAATCGAGGCTACAGTAGGAAATCTGGAAGAAATGGAAGACGTTTCCGATCGGATACCTGAGACGATACCATAGGTCGAGTGCAATGCACTGCAGTCAGCGACACATTCTTGGATTGACGGAACTCTTGTGTTGCTATCTGGAAAATCTGTTGCCATTGAGAATCCAAGGACTGAGATCTGTTTTCGACTGCCTGACCATAATATGCCCCTCAGGCGAAAATCCGGGCGATTACGGAATGCGTGAGGTGGTGTGGTTTCAAAGCGAGAGCGTTGAGTGTAAACATCTTTACGAAAAGTAAACTGGCCATCTAGGCAATAACAAACAAGACGTCAAGGTCACGAACAGTCTTAGAATGTAAGAAGGAAATTAACGTCTTCTCTGAGGATGGTACAATCCGCAAAAGTTTGGGTGCCGGGCCATAGAGGAGTTAATAGAAATGAGCAAGAAGATGATTTGGCAGTGAGGGCCGGAGGACTACCGTCAATAAACTTGGTTTACCTGAATTCTTTCGAATGGACGCATTCCGAGTTAATGGCGTGAGCAACGAACGCGCATGTAACACTATGGAACGGCGAGATGGTCGGTATGATGACAAAAATCATCTGGGTATCATAATCGTATCGTGAAAAGACGAGTTTATTATCATTATTTTATGGGCTCAAAACCTTAAATCGAGAGATCGGTCTATATCGTAGCTATATTCAAATCTCGACCGATCTGGGCCAAAATTAAGAAGGATGTCGACGGGCCTATCACAACTCACTGACCCAAATTTCGGCGACATCGGACAATAAATGCGCCTTTGATGGGACCAAAACCTTAAATCGAGAGATCGGTCTGTATGGCAGCTATACCCAAATCTGAGCCGATCAGGGCCAAATTGAAGCAGGATGTCGAATTGCCTAACACAACGTACTGTCCCAAATTTCAGCAAAATCGGATAATAAATGTGGCTTTTATGGGCCTTAGACCGTGAATCGGCGGATCGGTCTCTGGGGGGAGCAGGTTATTGTTTATGGATTTCAACAGACAGACGGACGGGCATGGCTAGACCGTCTTAGATTTTTACGCTGATCAAGAAAATATATTTTTTAAAGGGTCGGAAATTGATATTTCGATGTGTTGCAAACGGAATGACAAAATGAAAATGCCCCCATCCTTCGGTATATAAATACTTTGTGCAAAATTTCACTCAAATCGAAGGAATACTTCATATGTAAGCTTTATCCAAAACGAACCGATATGACCCGTTTGCAAGAAGTCTCTGTGCAAAATTCCAGCCAAATCGAATATGAATTGGGCTCTCTAGAAGCACAAGGTGTGAAATCGGAAGATCGGTTTATATGGGAGCTATATCAGGCTATAGATCTTATCGGACCCTGCCTAGCAGGACTGTTGAAAGTCGTAGCTGAACACAACATGGAAAACTTCAATCAGAGAACCGTCGAAAATACTAGAAGCTCAAGAAGTCATCTCGAAGGACCACTTTATGTGGGAGCTATAACCAAATTTTAACCGATATGGCCTATTGCAATACCCAATGACCTACATCAAGAAGAAGTATCTGTGCAAAACTTTGAGCGGCTAGCTTAACGCGTTTGACGGCTATCATGATTTTCGCAAACGGATGGACAGACGGAAGTACGGTCGGACATGTCTATATCGACTTAGAATGTCAAGACGATCAGGAATATATTTATTCTTTATAGTATCGCAGATTAATATTTCAAAGTGTTACAAACGGAATGACTAGATAAGTATACCTCCCATCCTATGGTGGACGGCATAAAAATGGCAAAAAATAACCCAAATTGGGTATTTGTCCAATTTTCGACCGCAGATTATTGAGTTCATCAATGATGGTTGTTAAATGCTTCAATCGTTTGTGGTCCATGCCATTTTCGATGTCACAAGAGGCCATATAAAAAAAATTAAAAAAAAACTGTTGCCATAAAAATCCATAATACAAATGAAACCTCAAAAAAAATTACATAAAACAAAGATAAACCTCACACAACACAATTAACACAATGTTCATGCTATCATAGTGCAGCCCATCCACATGGGATGGGAGTGAAATTTTTTTGTAACACACCTCGTTTTATTATTAAGGATGAAAAATTACGCAAACTATGGCTAAAAGGCTTTTAAACATGCAGAAAAGAAATCAATACCGCTTTAAATTCACAACTAACACTAGGCCTTCTAAATTACAAGCAGTGATGTAGCTCCAATGTTTCATTGAAAATTTTTCAAATGTCATAGAAAAATTTCTATGAAATGTTCTGTAAGATCAAATTTACAAAAAACCAGTAAGGAAAGGCAAAATTCGGGCGGAGCCGACTATATAATACCCTACACCAACCCTACAATTATAAATTCGGGAAATATATAAATATATATGTATATGAGATCTATATCGAAATCTGAACCGATTTTTAAACAGATCGTTTGAAAATTGTGCTACATCCAGATTTGAACCGATTTTGATGAAATCTCGCAAACAGTTACAAAGATGTCCTTGCTAAGTTTTGTGCAGATTAGTTGAAAATTGTAGTTACTACGGCCATTAAAGTGCAAATCGAGCAATACATACATATGGGAACTATATCTAAATCTGAACCGATTTTGATGAAATTTTGAGGATATGTTAGGATTAGCAAGAAAACAATCCGTGCCAAATTTTGTGCTGATCGGTTGAACATTTTAGTTACTATGGCCATTTAAGTTCGAATCGGGCGATACATATGTATGGGAGCTATATCTAAATCTGAACCGATTTTTTCCAAAATCAACATCGTTCGTCCTTGGGCCAAAAAGTGATATGTGCAAAATTTCGTGATGATAGTACAACAAATACGACCTGCACTTAGATTACACGATTAAATGAACTCACAGACGGACATGACTAAATCAAATAAGAAAGTGAAAGTCTGAGTTGATCGGTATACTTATCAGTGGGTCTAGCTCTTCTTCTTCTTAGCATTGCAAACAAATGCACCACAGTGGTGGTGTAGGGTATAAAAAACAAATAAAAGTGTGCTAAGTTCGGCCGGGCCGAATCTTATATACCCACCACCATTTGTCGAGTTCTTTTCCCGGCTTCTCTTCTTAGGCAAAAAAAAAAATGATATAAGCAAAGATTTGCTCTGCTATTAGAGCGATATCAAGATATGGTCCGGTTTGGACCACAATTAATTATATGTTGGAGACCTGTGTAGAATGTCATCCAATTCGAATAAGAATTGCGCCATTTGGGGGCTCAAGAAGTAAAATAGAGAGATCGATTTATATGGGAGCTATATACCGATTCAGACCATAATAAACACGTATGTTGATGGTCATGAGAGGATCTGGCAAAATTCCAGGCAAATCGGATAATAAGTGCGAGCTCTAGAGGCTCAAGAGTTCAAGATAAGAACACATAGCGAAACACGTCGTGCAAAATTTCATTCCAGTCGGATAAGATTTGCGCCCCCTAGAGGCTCAAGAGGTCAAGACCCAAGATCGGTTTATATGGCAGCTATATCAGGGTATGGACCGATTTGAACCACACTTGGCACAGTTGGTGGACATCATAACAAAACACGTCGTACAAAATTTCATTCCAATCGGATAAGAATTGCGCACTCTAGAGGCTCAAGAAGTCAAGACCCAAGATCGGTTTATATGGCAGCTATATCAGGGTATGGACCGATTTGAACCATACTTGGCACAGTTGGTGGATATCATAGCAAAATTTCATTCCAATAGGATAAGAATTGCACCCTCTAGAGGCTCAAGAAGTCGAGACCCAAGATCGGTTTATACGGCAGCTATATCAAAACATGGACCGATTTGAAGCATATTCAGCGCAGTTGTATGAAGTGATACCAAAACACCACGTGCAAAATTTCAGTCAAATCGGACGAGAATTGCGCCCTCTAGAGGCTCAAGAAGTCAAGACCCAAGATCGATTTATATGGCAGCTATATCAAAACATGAACCGATTTTGCCTATTTACAATCCCAACCGATCTACGCTAATACGAAATATTTGTTCAAAACTTCGAGCGGCTAGCTTTACTCCTTCGAAACTTGGGGTGCTTTTGACATACAGACGGACGGACGGACAGTCAGACGGACGGACGGACAGTCAGAAGGGCGGACGGACAGTCAGACGGACGGATGGATGGACATGGCTAGATCGACTTAAAATGACATGACGATCAATAATATATGTACTTTATGGGGTCTCAGACGCATATTTCGAGGTGTTACAAACAGAATGACGAAATTAGTATACCCCCATCTTACTGTGGAGGGAATAAAAATTCTCTAAACATAAAAATTTTATAAAATATGCTGTGAATATCCAAATTCATATGAAAATCTGACTTATCCTCTTTAAGGTATGACTTTTCCTCTCCCAGCTTATTTAAACTATATTTTAAAAACTATTTATTTCATATTTGTCTTGTTTTGCAGCTCTCTGTGCTGAGTTTGGCAACATATCCCTCAAAATTAATTAAAAAAGTTTTGCCCAAAATCAATTGCAAAATTACATTTCTCCAGGATGCATACAAGTTCATACAGAGGGAAGAGGTAAGTTGACAAAAGCAAACATATCGCGATACCATCAACTCCATAACAACTGCATGGATTGTGGCGCTGTGTATTGATTTGGGAAAGAATTTATTAATGAAAAATCACAAGCTATATATAACACATCACAAATCGTTAGTTAATTAAATATTGTGGGGATCAATTTATCAATTTTTGCTGTTTACGACTGTGATTTATGATTGTGGCCATAAAATGAAATAAAAATTCACTTGTATGGGTTTTAATTATTAAAATATTATTTACAATGGATTTCATGCTACCAATTAGGTTGAGCGATATCATTACCACTTTGCGAGTAACAAATAATTTGAAAACTAATTGGATATATTTCGAAGCAATGTGCAACTTGTTTGCCACAATTAATTTGGCAATTTTTAGCTTGCAAAGTTATTGATAACAAGTAAAAAGGCATTAAGTTCGGCCGGGCCGAACTTTGGATACCCACCTTGCAGGATATATAAGTAAACCACCTATCGTCATAATCCGGTGGAAAATTTATAGAAGCTATATCGAAATATGGACCAAATTCGGCACGAACATTGAGTGATCTAATAAGTACAAGTCATTGCTCAATTTTGTTGAACAAAATATTGGCCTTTTTGGTAGCTTTATAAAAATATAGATCGATCTAAACCATATACGACACGGAAGTCGAAAAGGCTAACATCTTATATTAGTCAGCGAAATCAGATTAGAAATGCGCATTTTATGGGTCCAAGACCTTAAATCGAGAGATCGGTCTACATGGCAGCTATAACCAAATCTGGACCGATCTGGGCCAAATTGAAAAGGAATGTCGAAGGGCCTAACACAACTCACTGTCTCAAATTTCGGTGAAATCGGATAATAAGTGCGTTTCTAATGGGCCCAAGACCTTAAATTGAGAGATCGGTCTATATGGTAGCTACATTCAAATCGAAACCAATCTGGGCCAAATTGAAAAAGGCTGTCGAAGGCCCTAACACAACTCTCTGTCCTGAATTTCGGCGACAACGAATTATAATGCACCTTTTATGAGCCCAAGACCTTAAGTCGAGAGATCGAACATAACCTGTTTATCGACAAAAAAGAAATCTGTGAAAAGTTTCAGATAAATACCTCTATTTTTAAAGACTGTAGCGTGATTTCAACAGACAGACGGACGGGCATTGCTAGATCGTCTTAGATTTTTACGCTGATCAAGAATATATATACTTTATAGGGTCTGAAACGGATATTTCGACGTGTTGCAAATGGAATGACAAAATGAATATACCCCCATTCTTCGGTGGTGTGTATAAAAAATTGTTGGTAATCCAAAAGATGCAAATCTCTTAATAAATTGGGACCAAGCTACCCTGGGGAGCGCCCCATCCCAACGCCAACTCCAACCGATTTGGATTATATGTGTTTATGTAAGTTTGTTTGTTCCTTATAGACTCAAAAACGATTGAACCGATTCTCTTGAAATTTCCCCAGATTGTGGGGAGTAGTTTGCTTTTATTGTTCTTCGTTTTTATACCCACCACCATATGATCAATATTTCAAAGTGTTACAAACGGAATGACTAGATTAGTATACCCCCCGTTCTATGGTGAACACCCTCCTATGGTGGACATACCCCCATCCATATGATGGGGGTATACTCATCTAGTTATTCCGTTTGTAACACCTAGAAATATTCGTCCAAGACCCATATATATTCTTCAGAGTCGATCTAGCCATGTCTGTCGAATTCACGATTGAGGTCGAACGCGTAAAGGTAGCCGCTTGGAAGTTTGCACAGATACTGAGTATCTGTGTAGATCGTAGGAGAATGCAAATGGGTCACATCGGTTCAGATCTAAATATAGCTTTCATGTAAACTGATATCCCGATTAGATTTCTTGAGCCCTTACAACCCGCAATTTTTGTCCGATTTGACTGATATTTTGCAAATAGTGTTCTGATACGACTTCCAACAAATATATGGCATAGTTGTACGGTCCAAATCGGTCTTTAACCTGATATAGCTCCCATATAAACTGATCTCCTGATTTAACTTCTTGAGTCAATACAATCTGCTATTGTCTGATTTGGCTAAAATTTGGCGTGCAATGAACTGTGTAGTGATCTGCGTGTAGTAACTGTGCCAAGTATGGTCCAAATCGGTCTATAACCCGATATAGCTTCCATATAATACGATCTTCCGCGTTAATTGGCTACCGGGTGAATGTAGTCCTTGGAGAACGACCGCCACCCATTGCACCCGAAGAAATCGACCTCCCCCGGCAAACCAGAGTAGTTCTGGCTCAATTACGTTCCGGTAGATGCAGCCGCCTCAATTCCCACAGAGCTAGGATTGATGCCGACGTGCAAGATGTATGTCCCGATTGTAACCAGGGACCGCGCGATACACGTCACCTGTTGAACTGCCCGGCCAGACCCACTCGACTCAGACCCAGATCCCTGTGGACGCACCCATCTTAGTCGCGGAGTTCCTGGGTCTTGACACTCAACAGAATCAAGCAGACGAAAAATAGAACACAATAAACTGCTACAACAACAACGATCTTCCGATTTGACTTCTTAATTCCACACAAGCCTCAATTTTTGTCCGATTTGGCTGAAATTTTGCATATAGTATTCTGTTACGACTTCCAACAATTGTGCCAAGTACGGTCTTTAACCGCATATAGCTCCCTTGTAAGCCGGTCTCTCGATCATCCTTGCTCAATTCCTAGTAGCTTTAATTTTTGCTGGTTTGACAGAAGTTTGGAATGTACAATAAAATTATGCCCTTCAGCTAAATATATTTTGTATAAATTGTTAGCAGAATCCATTGTGGTGGGTTCCCAAGATTCGGCCAGGCCGAACTTAGCACGCTCTTTTTGTTTTATAAAGGGTGATTTTTTTGAGGTTAGGATTTTCATGCATTAGTATTTGACAGATCACGTGGGATTTCAGACATGGTGTCAAAGAGAAAGATGCTCAGTATGCTTTGACATTTCATCATGAATAGACTTACTAACGAGCAACGCTTGCAAATCATTGAATTTTATTACCAAAATCAGTGTTCGGTTCGAAATGTGTTCATTCACTGTAACGTTGCGTCCAACAGCATCTTTGAAAAAATACGGTCCAATGATTCCACCAGCGTACAAACCACACCAAACAGTGCATTTTTCGGGATGCATGGGCAGTTCTTGAACGGCTTCTGGTTGCTCTTCACTCCAAATGCGGCAATTTTGCTTATTTACGTAGCCATTCAACCAGAAATGAGCCTCATCGCTGAACAAAATTTGTCGATAAAAAAGCGGATTTTCTGCCAACTTTTCTAGGGCCCATTCACTGAAAATGATTTGCAAGCGTTGCTCGTTAGTAAGTCTATTCATGATGAAATGTCAAAGCATACTGAGCATCTTTCTCTTTGACACCATGTCTGAAATCCCACGTGATCTGTCAAATACTAATGCATGAAAATCCTAACCTCAAAAAAATCACCCTTTATAAGATTTGCCTATGAACATTCCAATAAAAAACATTGGCAGTACACATATCAATGAGTACTGTCCGATTCAATTTAAGCTCAATATTAGGGGCCTCCTTTTGATTGCTGAGTCCGAACGATGTGTCGTAGTGCGACACCTCTTTGGGGACAACTTTTACTCTGCTACCATACCATTTTTATACCCTCCACCATAAGATGGGGGTATACTAATTTCGTCATTCTGTTTGTAACTACTCGAAATATTCGTCTGAGACCCCATAAAGTATATATACTCTTGATCGTCGCGACATTTTATGTCGATCTAGCCATGTCCGTCCGTCCGTCCGTCCGGACCGGTATTCGGTCTGTCGAAAGCACGCTAACTTCCGAAGGAGTAAAGCTAGCTGCTTGAAATTTTGCACAAACACTTTTTATTAGTGTAGGTCGATTGGTGTTGTAAATGGGCCATATCGGTCCATGTTTTGATATAGCTGACATATAAACCGATCTTGGGTCTTGACTTCTTGGGCCTCTAGAGGGCGCAATTCTTATCCGATTGGAATGAAATTTTGCACGACGTGTTTTGTTATGATATCCAATAACTGTGCCAAGTATGGTTCAAATCGGTTCATAACCTTATATAGCTGACATATAAACCGATCTTGGGTCTTGACTTCTTGGGCCTCTAGAGGGCGCAATTCTTATCCGATTTGAATGCATTTTTGCACGACTTGTTTTGTTATGATATCCAACATTTGTGCCAAGTGTGGTTCAAATCGGTTCATAACCTGACATAACTGTCATATAAACAGATCTGGGGACTTGACTTCTTGAGCTTCTAGAGGGCGCAATTCCTATCCGATTTGGTTGAAAATTTTCATGAAGTATTTTATTCTTACTTTCAACAACTGTGTCAAAGAAGGTTCAAATCGGTTCATAACCTGATATAGCTGCCATATAAACCGATCTGGTATCTTGACTTCTTGAGCCTCTAGAGGTCGCAATTATTATCCGATTTGCGTGAAATTTTGTACTACGGATCCTCTCATGATCTGAACCGGTCTATAGCCCGATACAGCTCCCATATAAATCGATCTCTCTATTTTTCTTCTTGAGTCCCAAAGGACGCAATTCTTATTCGAATTGGCTGACATTTTATACAGGTCTCCAACATATAATTTAATTGTGGTGCTAACCGGACCATATCTTGATATCGCTCTAACAGCAGAGCAAGCAAGCAAGCCTTAGAAATGTCACCAGCATTAGGAAGCGCCAGCACGCCAGGATTCGAACCCAGTTCAGTGTCATAGGCGGACATGATGCCGTGGCCTCTATTTGTTTTTATTGACCTTTCAAATAAGTAAGTCTCTCTGCCGCCCCCCGATGCTTGTCGAAAAAAAAACGTTACCTAAATGTCCATTGTTTTACTATTAAACATTAAATAATAGGGCAAAACTAAGAGCAGCCTTTTATTTTGCTTGTCTAGGATACGTGTAATTACAAAACTTATTAAATCTGTATTAACTCTGTCCCATTTTTGTCTTTTTGTTTATATTTGCAGAAATTGTGGCCAAGAATATTTCCCGAAGTTATGCTAATGGATTATCTTTTTACCAGTGAACGACAGATACCAACAGATGTGGCCGTCTTAATTATCTCCTGTCTTATAGATCTTCAAGAGGACTTTCGTTATTATGTGAAACGTGCATTTCTTAGATATTTGCTAAAGTAAGTTTTTGAAAACAAAACAAACACAAAAGCATCTAAAGGGAAAATGAAAAGAAGCAACTTGCAGCCTCCCTTACCTGGTTAGGCGGTTCGTATTTGTCTTTTCATTAGAAAGACATTCGAACCGTGTTACACATGCTCATGTGGAGGGGATGGCAGTTGCAAAAACTTGTTTGTTTGAAATCTTCACACTTTAACTTCGTATTTATTTGTATTAAATTACTCTCTTAAACTATAATGACGACTATGTTATCACATCTCGTTTTTGTCTACACCACTGCTATCATAGATAGACTACTTAAACTAGTGGCGCATTTAAACAGAAAGTTGAGGTAGTAAACATAGTCATTAAGTTTATCCTCTTTCAACTGCCAGCCAGTCAGCCAGCCAGCCAATCATTTACCTTGCTGGTACACTGGTATCATGGTAGAGGATTACTACACCTTATCATGTAACAGTGTTCAAGGATTTGTTGCACTTAATGTTGCTACAAAATTTTGAAAGTCTGTTTAGTTTTCATTTTAAAAGAATAAATAAGAGATAGATATTTTCGATATTGGAAAAGGTAGCGTATCTATTTTATGCGAAAGGAAGGCTTATTCAATCCTTTTCATGGCGATAAACAGTGGGATAGAACTAAAAAAAAAAACAAGTAAAAGCGTGCTAAGTTCGGCCGGGCCGAATCTTATATACCCTCCACCATGGATCGCATTTGCGGAGTTCTTTTGCCGGCATCTCTTCTTAGGTAAAAAAGGATATAAGAAAAGATTTGCACTGCTATTAGAACGATATCAAGATATGATCCGGTTTGGACCGCAAATAAATTATGTGTTGGAGAACTGTGTAAAATGTCAGCCAATTCGAATAAGAATTGCGCCCCTTGGGGGCTCAAGAAGTAAAATAGAGAGATCGATTTATATGGGAGCTGTATCGGGCTATAGACCTATTCAGACCATAATAAACAAGTATGTTGATGGTCATGAGAGAATCCATCGTACAAAATTTCAGGCATATCGGATAATAATTGCGACCTCTAGGGGTCAAGAAGTCAAGATCCCAGATCGGTTTATGTGGCCGCTATATCAGGTTATGAACCGATTTGAACCTTATTTGACATAGTTGTTGAAAGTAACAATAAAAAACGTCTTGCAAAATTTCATTCCAATCGGATAAGAATTGCGCATTCTAGAGGCTCAAGAAGTCAAGACCCCAGATCGGTTTATATGGCAGCTATATCAGGTTATGAACCGATTCAAATAATACTTGGCACAGTTGTTGGATATCATAACAAAACACGTCGTGCAAAATTTCATTCCAATCGGATGAGAATTGCGCATTATAGAGGCTCAAGAAGTCAAGACCCAAGATCGGTTTATATGGCAGCTATATCAGGTTATGGACCGATTTGAACCATACTTCGCACAGTTGTTGGATATCATAACAAAACACGTCGTGCAAAATTTCATTCCAATCGGATAAGAATTTCGCACTCTAGAGGCTCAAGAAGTCAAGAAGTCAAGACCCAAGATCGGTTTATATGGCAGCTATATCAAAACATGGACCGATATGGCCCATTTACAATATCAACCGACCTACACTAATAAGAAGTATTTGTGCAAAATTTCAAGCGGCTAGCTTTACTCCTTCGGAAGTTAGCGTGCTTTCGACAGACAGACGGACGGACATGGCTAGATCGGCATAAAATGTCGCGACGATCAAGAATATATATACTTTATGGGGTCTCAGACGAATATTTCGAGTAGTTACAAACAGAATGACGAAATTAGTATACCCCCCATCTTATGGTGGAGGGTATAAAAACTTGTAGAACATATGCCATTTGAGATGGCTTAGAGATAACTCTTTGAAGTATAAAATGGTAAAAGCTGAGGTGTTGTTGTTGTTGAAGCAGTTTATTGTGTTCTATCTTTTGTCTGCTTGATTCTGTTGAGTATCAAGAACCAGGAACTCTGCGACTAAGATGGCGAAGTCGAGTGGGTCTGGCCGTGCGGTCCCTGGTTACAATCGGGACATACATCTTGCACGTCGACATCAATACTTGCTCTGTAGGAGATGAGGCGGCTGCATCTGCCGGAACGTAATTGAGGCAGAACTACTCTGGTTTGCCGGGGGAGGTCAATTCTTTCAGGTGCAATAGCAGGCGGTCGTTCTCCAAGGTCTACATTCACAAGGTAGCCAATTGCAGCATCTGCTACCTCACTCTTTAGATCATGTAGACCTACCTTTAGTCTCCTGGGCGATGTATATCCAGCCACAAGATGATGATTCGACTTGTATTTTTTGAAAATTTGGCCAATATTTGCTTCGTGGTTTGCAATATACGTAGACATTTATGGAATGATTTTCATTTTGATACATGATTTAGTTTGGTGACAAAATTTACAATGGCCTTGCTGTAGTCTGCGTCAACGTCCGATAATTCAGTTAAAACTTGTACAGCTTGGAAGTCCAAGCTGTATAAGATGGGGATACACTAATCTAGTCATTTTGTTTGTAACACCTCGAAATGTTCGTCTAAGAACCCATAAATTATATATATTCTTGATCGTCTCGACGTTCTGAGTCGATCTAGCAATGTCTGTCCGCCAGTCCGTCTGTCTTTCGGAATCACGAACGCGTAAAGCTTTGAAACTTTTCACAGATACTTAATATTGGTGTTGGGAATGGCAAAAGGGCTATATCGATTCAGATTTAGATATAGCTCCCATATAGACCGATCTCCCGATTTGACTTCTTGAGATCCTGGAAAACTAATTTTTGTCCGATTTAGCTGACATTTTGCATGAAGTTTTTTCCTATGCCGCCCAATAACTGTGCCAAGTACGGTTCAAATCGGTCTGTAACCTGATAGCTCCCATATAAACCGATTACCCGACTTGACTTCTTGAGCCCTTACAAGCCGCAATTTTTGTCCGATTTGATTTAAATTTTGCATAATGTGTTCTATAATGACTTTCAACAACTGTACTAAGTTAAGTCCAAATCGGCCTTTAACCTGATATAGCTACCATATAAACCGATCTCCCGATTTGACTTCTTGAGTCCCTCAAAATTTTCACTTTTCATCCAATTTGTCTGAAAATTGGCACAAATACTTGCGTTATAATGTTGTCTTCCAATGCGTCCATTGAAGCGGACTTTCTGTACAGACATAAGCTTAAACAAGGGCCCACACAAAATAGTCAAAAGGTGTCAAATCGCACGATATAGGCGGCCAATTGATCGGTCCAGAACGTGGAATAAAATGTTTACCGAACTCGTCTCTCAATAAGTGCATTGTTACGCGTGCTGTGTGGCATGTGGCACCGTTTTGTTGAAACCACATGTCAAGTCAAGCTCTTGTATTTTGGGCAAACAAAAGTTGGATATCGTCTCATGGCGATAGCATTCACCATTCACAGTTCCGTAACGATTCGCATTATCTTTGAAGAAGTACGTTCCAATGATGCTACCAACCCATGAACCGCGCCAGACTGTGACATTTTCTGGATGCATTGGTAGCTCTTGCAATGCTTCTGGCTGATCTTCACTCCAAAATCGACAATTCTGCTTATTTACGTACCCATTGAGCCAAAAAATGAACTTCGTCGCTGAACACAAGAAGCGAGCGATGAACTTTCTTATTAACAAAGCACGCATTTTGATAATAAAATTCAATAATTTTGCAAGCGTTGTTCGTTTCTAAGACAATTCATGGTTAAATTATAGGCCAAACGGAAAATATTTGACAGTGAAACTAAATTCGAAAACAGCAAAAAAAATCACCCTTTGCTTTGTTGGGTCGCAGATCAATATGGTGGAATAAAATATATAAATAAAATAAAAAGGCTTCGAAAAATAACAAAAAAATGTAAAATTTAATTATCTTCGCCCTTACAGGCAAAAAAAACTTGAAAATGAAAAAAATCGGAAGAGTCCGCCCGGGATTTGCACCTGGGCTCACAGCGAGAGCTGTTGCGGTTGTCTAGCGCTCGAAGCCATCAATACAACTTCCAACAGATGCACAGAATCATGTGTACCACGGATGTAGTGTAATTGTCGCAGAAAAAATGTCTGACATTACACAAAAACACATGCATTTCGAAAAACTCCAGCTATTAGACAGGGTTGTCGAGGGTGGTTAATGTGGTAATTGTATCATAGAGGCATTTTCGCAATTAATACGATTCAAATACAACATACTAACGCACGGCCCTAGAAGACATTCCATCTAATATGGTTGAAAAGTCTTTTATCCAAAGACGAAACGCGTCCGATAGTGGTTGGTGTGTGTTGCTATATCTAGCATTCCTTTTCCATTTGCAAAGAAAAATCTCCGATCATTGAGCGAAACAAACAAAAAAATGGCATTAGATTCGCTGGGCCGAACATTGGATTCGCGCCACTTCGGCTATATGTGCAAACCACCTTTCGTCATAGTCCGGGGAATCACTGTTTAATTTTGGTTCAATATTGGTCTTTTTGGTAACTTTATCTAAATATAGACTTTAAACTATATAGGACACGGAGCCTAACATAAGTCACTGTGTCAAATTTCATATCCAAATCTGAACCGATTTAGGCCAAATCGAAGAAATATGTCGAGGGGCCTTACAGAACACACTGTCCGAAATTTCGACGAAATAGGACAATAAATGCGCCTTTTATGCGCCCAAAACCTTAAATCGAGAGATCGGTCTATATGGGAGCTATATCCGAATCTGGACCGATCTGGACCAAATTGAAGAAGGATGTCGAAGGCCTTAAAACAACTCACTGTCCCAAATTTTCGGCGACAATGGGCAAAACATGCGCCTTTAACGGGCCCAAAACCTTAAATCGAGAGATCGGTCTATATGGCAGCTATAACTGGATCAAATTGAAGAAGGATGTGGATAAATAATGGAATTAGTTAAAACCTACACAAAAGGGTATCTAAAATTCGATTACGCTCTGTACTTTGTGTCACCTAGCACCTATACACCCCAATTAAAACTGGACTAAAAGGGCAGCAAATTGTCGCAACGTTTATGGGACTTGGCTGAACTTGGCAATTTCTTGCATTCCATAGCAATGTCCTGCCCTGCAACATTTATATATAATAATTATAATCTTTTTTTATTTTCTTGTTTTTCTGCAAAATTTTTATCTTAAGATCACCGTTGGAACGTAAACGTCTGCAATTGGTGGCGGAGCCGCCGGAGTTTCCCATAATGACCATTAGGGCACCGGTGCCTTGGAAGGTTTATGTGCAATTAGCACGAAATCATTTGGATCAAGTACTAATGACTACACATCCCATTATAAGAGCTCTCAATTTGCTCTGGCATCAATTGTAAGTTTTTTGCTTCATTGTTCTAATGGCATGTCGACTTCATTGCTTGGCTTCAGGTTGCTTTCTATTTTCTCAATTTTTGGTTTTGTTTTTTGTTTTTTTTTTGAGCTTCCTTTCGATATCCGTTGCCAAGTTGTGGTGGTGACACTTACACATGTACTGCCCATATAGAAGTTAATAATGTTATTTATATCTCTCTTTTGCTCTTCCCTTCCCCCGCCTCCCTTGTAATTATTTCTACACCATCGTCTTGGCATGGCATGGCACGCAACATGTTATACTGTTTTTTTTTTTACATTGACATCCTAATCATTACCTGGCCGGTTTCCGGTGTCCTTCCTGGTGACCATACTTGGCTGGAGTGAACTTCTGTGTGTGTGTTTGCTTATAAAATCACCAATCTACACACGCACACACATCACACAGATACAATGATTTAGTTATTGTCGATGTTTCCCAGATAGTTTTACGTGATGTGCCCATGAATGCCGACGAGTTAATAAAATTTGTCCAAGAAAGTTGTGATATCGTGCGAGATGTAAGTATGAGCCGAGGGGAGAGTGTCTTTATAATTGTATGACATTTACAGGATAAAGTGGACAAATTGGTTGTGGCATCACAATACAATGTTATGGTATAAGTTACTTAACTCATTCCCAAAACTTAGGGGGACCAACGTAATTGTATCCTCTACCTTATAATGAGGTAGAGGTGTTTATTTTATCAAAGCCTATGCGACACTGGGAATTTAAAAATGCCATCTCACTCTGAAATATGATTAAAACTTAAGCTTCAAATTATTGTGATCTAGTCCTTCAGCAACAGTCCAAAAAATGTTTGGAAGAAAGTCGGGTTGTATCATTATTTACATGGAATTCGTTATCTTCCTGACTTCTTCTGCCTACATCATCAACTAATGTCATCCAATTTGTCCTAACATTTAAATTATCTCATTACTAACTGAATTAGCATGGTATTAGGCATTTAAAGTTCGGTCTAGCCTTACTTAACTCACTTATCACTTGTTCCCTCTCACTCCCTCCCTGCTTCTCTCTCCATCATATCTCCATTTCAGCTACTACTTAACGATTGGATTCCACGCTGTGCCGATATGATGGATGTAATGCGTAAAACTTGGAAGGACTTAATACCAATGCGTGGCTCTCACGGTGGTCGTGCTACTGTCCTATTCCGTTGCGTTCACGCCTTGATGTCACATCACTTGGAAGGCCTGATAACAAGGAGTTTAACGTATTTATATAAAACTTTATGTGATTATATGGTAAGATGTTGTCTCCTGCGTTGATAACTTCATTAACTTTGTAAACAACACCAAAGAATTGCCATTTGGGGGGAAGGTTACACACAAAAAACTTTTTTTAACTATTTGCGTGTTGCGTGTCTTCGATGTCTTCACTTAGGCTGGCAACGACATTGAGAAGTATAACGTGTTCGATGCAAAACTTAAACGTAGACCTTTGATGACATTGATTGTATCGGTTATTGGAGCTCATTTTGATAATCCCGAGAGAGTGGATTTTCCACCTAAACATAAGACACCACAAATATACGAAGAGGAGGAGGGTGATGCTAGTCCTTTCCCTGGTCAATCAAGTGTGACAGCAATGAAGCAGGTATATTTAATCGGAAATTATGTAAAAAATAAATATTTTTTTATAATGTTCTCTTTTTGAAATTTTTGTTACTGGTAGCCGCCTGCCGTTGATGTTGACTATGTTGCTGATTTCCTGTCCAAACATTGGGGAAAATTCCATGCATTTCCTTATATAAGAAGTTTGCCACAACTTTTTATTGATATTTTTAAACGCATACTGAAAGTGGGCTATGAGTTGCCGCGTTTGGAATATGTCATGTCGAGAGGTATTTTAATAGATTTAATTTATGCAAGCATATAACAAGTAACAAGTAAAAGCGTGCTAAGTTAGGCCGGACCGCATCTTGGGAAACCATCACCATGGCTTCGTTTGATTTATTTCGAGCTTTCTCAGAAATCGCACTATTCGAGTCGTTATGAATGGGTTCTCTTCCAATGAGCACAAATTGATCGCAGGTGTACCCCAGGGCTCTGTTCTTTCTCCTTCTCTTTTTCTTATTTTCATCAACGATCTGTTGGATTAGATATCGAGTCCGATCTACTCATTTGTGGATGACAGTAATCTCTGTCATTCGTACTCATGCGACCACAGGCCGAGTCTTATACACCATCTACACCGAAAATGGAGTACAACTCACATGTATGGGATGGAGCTTCAAAATCATCCCTGGACAGAGGAGAGCGATGGCGTTGATTGAGGACATTGGGGTATCCAACTCTATTGCCTTCCTTCATCATCGTCGCAATGTGGGTTGTTTGGCGCTGTTCTAGCGGTACTTTCATGGTGTGTGTTTGTCTGATATTCGTCTTCTGATGTAAGGATGTATGTCAGGGATACTAGACATTCCAGGAACTCACACCCGTCTGTAATTGATTGGCCAGCGGACCGCACAATGCATTATTGAGAGAATTCTAATTTCGCCCGAACCGTTCGTTCAAAAATCGCGGCTTGAAGGTCTCAAAAAATCAAAACGGGAAATCGGTTTATATAGGAGCTATACCAGGTTCTTGACCGATTTGGACCGTACTTGGCACAGTTGTTGGAAGTCATAACAAAACACTACATGCAAATTTTCAGCAAATTCTCACATCAATGAGTAAAGTTCGATTCAAGTTTTAAGCTCAATGATAATGGACCTCCTTTTTTTGCCCAGTCCGAACGGCGTGCCGCAGTGCGACACCTCTAGGAAGAGAAGTTTTTACATGGCATAGTTCCTCACAAATGTTGCCAGCATTAGGAGGGGAAACTCACCGCTCAAAATTTTCTCTGGTGGTCTCGCATTGATTCGAACTAAGGCGTTAAGCATCACAGGCGGACATGCTAACCTCTGCGCTACGTTCCGTGTCGATTTAGCCATGTCTGTCAGTTCTTCTGTCGAATTTACGATAGCGATCGAACACTTAAAGCAAGCCGCTTGAAATGTTCCACAGATACTTAGTATCAATGTAGGTTGTCAGAGATTGCGAATGGGCCATATCGGTTTAGATTTGGATATAGCTTCCATATAAACCGATCCCCCGATTTGATTCTTGAGCCCTTACAAACCGTAATTTTTGTCCGATTTGGCTGAAGTTTTGCATGTAGTGTTCTGTTAAGACTTTCAACAACTGCGCCAAGTACGGTTCAAATGAGTTTATAACCTGATATAGGCCCCACGAAAACCGATCTCCCGATTTGGATTCTTAAGCCCCTGGAAGTCACAACTCTCATCCGATTTAGCTTAAATTTTGCACATTCCATTCCAACAACTGCGGCAAGTACAGTGGAAATCGGTCAAGAACCTGATATAGCTCCCATATAAACCGATCTCCCGATTTTACTTCTTGAGACCTTACAAGCCGCAATTTTTGTCCGTTGCCAAGTACGGCCAAAATCAGTCTATAACTATATATATATATAAATACTCATATATATGTAAACCCGTCTCTCGATAATCTTGTTCAGTTTCTAGAAGCTTAAGTTTTTGCTGTTTTGATAGAAGTTTGGTATGTAGAATAAAATTACGCCCTACATATTAATTTATTAATTATAAATTTTCATTATGTATAAATTTAAGCAGAATCCATGGTGGTTGGTTCCCAAGATTCGGCCCGCCCGAACATTTTACTTGTTTTTGCCCAACGTTTGCCTTTTTACTGAATTCTCCTTGATTTTTTTCTGGAAACTTGAACATCACTTTAAACACGTGCATGTATTTATTTTTTAGATCCCCATACTTTTGGCTATTTACATTGCATCAACGAGAGCCATCCGGATATGTTGGTCCTTTATGAGAAAATAACTTTCATTGTGGAAAATAATCGAAGAGGTCCTATGGTCTACCTTCTGCCCATCTACAAGTATTACTATGCCCTTTTGGCAAACAAAATACAGCCAATTGTCGAAAAGATTTTCACACAAAGTATTCTCCCGGATTTAGTGGTAAGTGAATGAATATATTTTTGGAAAACATCACTAGGGGTAAATTTGAAGAAAACCCACTGAAAACTCGTGAAGATCAGACTAACCGAATTTATTATACCCTCCACCATAAGATGGGGGGTATACTAATTTCGTCATTCTGATTGTAACTACTCGAAATAATCGTCTTAGACCCCATAAAGTATATATATTCTTGATCGTCGCGACATTTTATGTCGATCAAACCATGTCCGTCCGTCTGTCTGTCGAAAGCACGCTAACTTCCGAAGGGGTAAAGCTAGCCGCTTGAAATTTTGCACAAATACTTCTTATTAGTGTAGGTCGGTTGGTATTGTAAATGGGCCATATCGGTGCATAACCTGATATAGCTGCCATATAAACCGACCTTGGGTCTTGACTTCTTGAGCCTCTAGAGTACGCAATTCTTATCCGATTGGGATGCACTACGTGTTTTGTTATGATATCCAACAATTGTGCCAAGTATGGTTCAAATCGGTTCATAACCTGATATAGCTGCCATATAAACCGATCTTGGGTCTTGACTTCTTGAGCCTCTAGAGTGCGCAATTCTTATCCGATTGGAATGAAATTTTGCACGACGTGTTTCGTTATTATATCCAACAACTGTGCCAAATATGGTTCAAATCAGTTCATAACCTGATATAGCTGTCATATAAACCGATCTTGGATCTTGACTTCTTGAGCCTTGAGAGGTCGCAATTATTATCCGATTTGCCTGAAATTTTGTGCGACGGATTCTCTCATAACCATTAACATACGTGTTTATTATAGTCTGAATCGGTCTATAGCCCGATACAGCTCCCATATAAATCGATCTCTCTATTTTACTTCTTGAGCCCACAAAGGGCGCAATTCTTATTCGAATTGGCTGACATTTTACACAGGTCTCCAACATATAATTTAATTGTGGTCCAAACCGGACCATATCTTGCTATCGCTGTAATAGCAGAGCAAATCTTTTCTTATATCCTTTTTTTGCCTAAGAAGAGATGCCGGGAAAAGAACTCGACAAATGCGATCCATGGTGGAGGGTATATAAGATTCGGCCCGGCCGAACTTAGCGCGCTTTTACTTGTTTACCTTTCACAATGGGTCTTCTTAGGCAAATTCTTTGAACAAATGTGTATACCCTATAGCAGTAAGTAATACAGGGGTACGAAATTACTGTAGTAAAACACTATATTTTATATTTTTATACCCACCACCAAAGGATGGGGGTATATTCATTTTGCTCAAGAAGTCAAATCGGGAGATCGATTTACATGGGTACTAAATCTAAGTCTGAACCGATATGGCCATTTGTAATCCCCGACGACCTACATCAATAGTAAGTTTTTGTGCACAATTTAAAGTGGCTAGCTTTACGCGTTTGACCGCTATCGTGATTTAGACAGACAAACGGATGGTCGGACGGACATGGCTAGATCGACTAGGAACTTCGAGACGATCAAGAATATATATACTTTATGGGGTCCTTAGACGAATACTTCAAGGTGTTAGAAATGGAATGACTATTTTAAAAATGTTCTATCATTTTTATACCCACCACCATAGGATCGGAGTATACTAATCTAGTCATTCCGTTTGTAACACCTCGAAAAATTGATCTGCGACGCTATAAAGCATATAAATTCTGGACAGTCTCGACATGCTGAGTCGATCTAGACTTGTCCGTGCATCCGTCTCTCGAAACCAGGATAGCGGTCAAACGCGTAAAGCTAGCCGCTTGAAATTTTGCACAGATACTTCTTATTGATGCAGGTCGTTGGCGATTATAAATGGGTCTTATCGGTTCAGATTTTGATACAGCCCCATATAAACTGATCTTCGGATATGACTTCTAGAGCCCATAGAAGCCTCAATTTTCATCCGATTTGACTAAAATTTGGAAAAAAAAGCTTGAGTTACGACTTGCAACTTCCATGCCTACTATGATTCGAAACAGTTTTTAAGCAGATATAGCCCCCATATAAACCGATCCGCGGATTTGACTTCTAGAGTCCTAAGAAGTCTCAATTTTCATCCGATTTGGCTCACTTTATAAAGACTCAGAAGACTATAATAGGCATAGAACCAAATACGATGACATCAGGCAGTGCAGTGACAGGAAAGTCAATGAAGTCTAAACAAGTTAAAGCGTGCTAAGTTCGGCCGGGCCGAATCTTATATACCCTCCACCATGGATCGCATTTGTCGAGTTCTTTTCCCGGCATCTCTTCTTAGGCAAAAAAGGATATAAGAAAAGAGTTGCTCTGCTATTAAAACGATATCAAGCGACCTGTGTAAAATTTCAGCCAATTCGAATAAGAATTGCGCCCATTGGGGCTCACGAAGTAAAATAGAGAGAACGATTTTAATGGGATCTGTATCGGGCTATAGACCGATTCAGACCATAATAAACACGTTTGTTGATGGTCATGAGAGGATCCGTCGTACAAAATTTCAAGCATATCGGATAATAATTGCGACCTCTAGGGGTCAAGAAGTCAAGATCCCAGATAGGTTTATATGGCAGCTATATCAGGTTATGAACCGATTTGAACCTTATTTGACACAGTTGTTGAAAGTAAAAATAAAATACGTCATGCAAAATTTCAGCCAAATCGGATAGGAATTGCGCCCTCTAGAAGCTCAAGAAGTCAAATCCCCAGATCTGTTTATATGACAGCTATATCAGGTTATGGACCGATTTCAACCATACTTGGCACAGTTGTTGGATATTATAACGAAATACTTCGTGCAAAAATTCATTCAAATCGGATAAGAATTGTGCCCTCTAGAGGCTCAAGAAGTCAAGACCCAAGATCGGTTTATATGGCAGCTATATCAGGTTATTGACCGATTTGAACCATACTTGGCACAATTGTTTAATATCATAACAAAACACGTCGTGCAAAATTTCATTTCAATCGGATAAGAATTGCGCACTCTGAGGCTCAAGAAGTCAAGACCAAAGATCGGTTTATATGGCAGCTATATCAGGTTATGAACCGATTTGAACCATACTTGGCACAGTTGTTGGATATCATAACAAAACACGTCGTGCAAAATTTCATTCTGATCGGAAAAGAATTGCGCACGCTAGAGGCTCAAGAAGTCAAGACCCAAGATCGGTTTATATGGCAGCTATATCAAAACATGGACCGATATGGCCCATTTACAATACCAACCGACCTACACTTATAAGAAGTATTTGTGCAAAATTTCAAGCGGCTAGCTTTACTCCTTCGGAAGTTAGCGTGCTTTCGACAGACAGACGGACGGACGGACGGAGGGACAGACGGACGGACATGGCTAGATCGACATAAAATGTCGCGACGATCAAGAATATATATACTTAATGGGGTCTCAGACGAATATTTCGAGTAGTTACAAACAGAATGACGAAATTAGTATACCCCCCATCTTATGGTGGAGGGTATAAAAACAGGGAGCAGACAATGAGATCATCACCTACTCCCTAGATGCTCATCTACTGGAGCAACACAGATTGAGGTAATCCAGATAACCCTCCAGAGACTGGAACACACGCTCTTTTGGAGAAAATCACCAAGGGCAAGATTCATATTCCTTTAATTCAGAACCCATGGACAACCCAGAACAAAGTTTCTGGACTGAACCATATTAACTACCAATTATTCTATGCTAACCCTGGTATTCGGCCGAGGACCTGCGTTATTTGTCATAAAAATTTGGATTATATATTTTCCCCAGAGTTGAGAGCGTCGAAGGCAACTGTGGTGAGATAGGGAGACGGTGAAACATACCTAGCATCACTTGATCTGCCCTTCGACTCTCCAGCACCGCCGCCCACTTCGAAGCTGCAGCGATTAGTGAGGAAAGCAAAACAGACAGGAAACGAGGTACTAATAAGGAATGATCCGATCTCTCACCACATTTCGTGGGGTAGCACCAACACTAATGAGCGGGTCCAAGCCCTGCCAGAGTTCTTGAATACTTACGACCTAATAACACTTAATATTTGTAACACCTCTACCTTTGTTAATACGATAAGGGAGGAGGTATGTGACAATATGTTCGCAAAATCTAATCGATGAGGTTCAGGATTGGAGTGTCTCCATGAAACACTCTTTTTCTGACCATCGCTACATTAGGTTTCAAATAGCACGGCCAGCGCCGAATCCGATAAGCTTCCCGGATAAGTTGAAAACCAACTGGGCAAATTTCGGAAGGCTACTTGGAAGAAGACTTGGACAAGGCAATTTAGATTGTCCAATCATAGAAGACATTAACGAAAATGTCAACAGGATTACGGCTGCACTGGTGGGGTTCTTCGAAGATAGTTGTCCTTTTTGGGAAGGAAATCAGAAAAACCCTGGGTGACCGGGGAGATTCGCAACGTAGTAAAAAAGCGGAAGTTAATTGGGATGTCTATTATATACGGCTCACGGAATACAATAAGATTACCACAGCGGCAAAATGTGCCTCCTGGAAGCTTTTCTGCGAACATATCGATAGCGTTAATGATGCCGCCAAGAAAAAAAGTTTCTCTCAAAAACCCATGTCCAAACTGAAACTTTAGTAGACGACATGGAAGTGAGAGCAGAGACAACGGAGGACATGTTGAGGCTTTTGATGAAAACCTATTTTCCACAGGATACGAAGGGACTCACGGATACACCGGAATCTTGGAATAATGATGTTGATCGAAGGTTTATAATTATGGAATTAATGGTGAAGGAATCCTTGAGGAGCTTCAAACCATTTAAGTCATTCGGACCTGATGGAATATTTCCGGCGTTACAACAGAAAGAGGCAGACTATCTGGCGCCTCGCCTGGCCAAAATTTTCACAGCGTGCCTGGGACTTGCATATACTCCGAAAGCCTGGCAGGAGGCAAGGGTGGTTTTCATACCCAAGCCCAGTAAGGCACCATGCGACACCAAAGGCCTACAAACCCATAAGCCTGATGTCCTTTCTACTCAAAACCATGGAACGTATTGTGGACACAATGATAAAGAGTTAGACATCCAGTGAACTGCTCAAATACAAACAGCATGTCTATATGAAGGGAAGGTCGGTGGAGGCTGCCCTGCACGAGGTTGTGCATAAAATAGAAAAATGTTTCGATGACAAAACGTACGCCAGTATGCATTGACACACTGATCCAATCTTTAGACCAGTACCGGGTGGACCCGTTCCTTAGAAACTGGATAAACCATATACTAAGGAACAGGTGGATAAATTATGTGGGAGAAAGTGGCATAAGGCACGCCACAGGGGGCCATTTTATCGCCGCTTCTATGGGTGACCACCATAAATGACATATTACGGATGCTGACTGAAGAGGGATTTAAACCCGTCTGCTACGTAGACGATGTTACAATACTTCTCAGGGGTAAGGAACGAGCTATGCAGAAGGGCCGAAAAGGTCTTGCATGTGGCATATGACTGGGCTAGACCCAGAGATCTCAATGCTAACCAGAGAAGACTGAAATATGCCTGTTCACGAGGAAGACGAAGGTGGGCCAATTTAACACACCACGTTTCCTCAATAAGACGATTTCGATATCTGAAAAGGTCAAATACTTAGGTGTGATCTTGGACAGGAAACTGAATTGAAAGTGTCACATTCAGGAGCTTACCGAGAAGGTTAACAGGTGCTGGGCACTATGTAGACGGGACGGGACGAAATGGGGCCTGAATCCGAGGATAGTCTACTGGCTCTTCAGGAGCGTGGTTAGACCAATACTTACTTACGACTCTGTAGTTTGGTGGACTGCTATGGAGAAAAAGTGCAAAATAAGGACCATGGAGCAGGATTAGAGAATATGTTGTCTTGGCATAGGCGGAGCAATGAGGAGCACGCCCACTACGGAACTGGAGACTTTTCTAGATATCCGATCCATTGATATACATATTAAGTGTGAGGCAGCCAATGCAGCTATGAGACTTAAGGCCATTGGAGAATGGATTGAGGATGGGAGCAACTTATACCATCGCGGTGACGATAGGCGACGATAGGAAACCTCAAGGAAGGGAAGAGGTTTCCGTTCGGATACCTGAGATGAACCTTGAAGACGAGTGCGAGGCACTGCTGCCATCGGCATAGTCTTGGATTGACGGAACCCTAGTATGCCATCTGGAAGATCATGCTAGACGGATGGATCAAAACTAGAGGACAAAGTTGGCCTGGGGGTCTACATTAAGAACCCAGGGGGTGAGATCTGTTTTTGACTGCTGGACCATAATACGGTCCCGCAGGCGGAGATCAGGGCGATCACGAAATACGTGAAGTGGTGCTGGTGGTGTAGTGTTTAAACTGCCATAAGGGCAATAACAAGCAGGAGGGTAAGGTCACGACCAGTCTTGCAGTGTAAGAAGGAGATTAATGCTTTCTTTGAGGATGGCAAAATCCGCATCGTGTGGGTGATGGGCCATAACGGACTAAGGGGAAGTGAAAGGGCAGACGGTGGTTTGGATGTCGTTAATAAACTTGGTTAACCCGAAGCCTTTCGGGTCGACGCAGTCCGAGTTAAGGGCGTGGGCGATGAATGCGCATGCAACCCCGTGGAACAGCGAAACGCATCGTAAGAAGACGTGGCTATTACTGAAAGGAAGTAAGAAGGAGGTCAATCAGCATGTGTAGGGCATGCGAGGAAGATGATGAGGCGTTGGAGCATTTCCTTTGTCATTCCCCTGCTTATGCGTCTACCAGATACCGCCACTTATGTGGGGACACAATACCAGTCATGAACCAACTTAAGGGGTGGGCATGCAAAACAATTAGGAATTTTGTAAGTAGCACGGAATTCCTAACTTAAATTTTCTTTTTCGAGGTTACTTTTTAGTTTTTAGAGTGCACAATAAGCCGATTACTGGCTTAGGTGTATGTCCATACTGGCATGGGGCAGATTAATATCTGCGACCTCTTTTCAACCTAACTTATATGGGAGCTATATCTGAACCGGTATGGCCCATTTGCAATCCCCAACGACCTACATCAATACTAATTATATGTGAAAATTTTCAAGCGTCTAGCTTTACGCGTTCGCCCGCTTCTGTGATTTCGTCAAACGGACAGACATGGCTATATCGACTCAGAACATCGAGACGAGTTTTAGACTTTTCTTTATGAGTCTTAGACGAATATTTCGAGGTGTTAAAAACGGAATGACTAGATTAGCATACCCCCATCATGTGGTGGTGGGTATAAAAAAGTACCTTATTTTGTACATAAGTGTTAAAGCATAATCATCAGGTTGTTAAAATAATGAGGAATCTCAGCACAAAAAATTCAGCAGTCTTTTTCCAACAACAGACAGCATTTGCTTTTCTAATTGAACTTGAACAATTTCATACTTTCAAATATTAAAGTTCTATTCACTTTTAATGTTTGCATTTAAAACTCGTGTAATTATTAAACATCGTCGACAAATATTTTATTTTACAAACCCGTGCAGAAAATTAATCAACGAATCTCCTCCTTTCTCTTTCGTTGTTATTGAAACTTTGTTAATTCACTTGAAATATTTTGTTTCGCTGAACTTTAATAGGTACCATAATTTCATAAAACACCCCTTTAATTATGTTGTAAAATTTGCAACACCATAGTCATCGTCATCGTGTTCAGTCTGGTAACATATTTGGGAAAAGTGTCGTTGCATTTAACAAATTAGTCTCAGACTTCAGTTTGTTTACCAAAAGCTGAAGTGCTCAATCTAAACTGTTTGCGGAAGTGATGAAAGCTCATCGGGAGTCTGTTGACTACAGGAGGATGGGAGAAAGTTGCATGATTTTTGAGTCAGCTCAAACACTGAGTTGGAGGGTTATGAGATGGCTAAATAACCTTATGCTCATTTTCTCCCTTCAAGTCCTAAAGGACAACCAGTGGATTTAAATGCCTTACTGGCACGCAATTTGTAACGCGAAGTAAAAAACCATGAAATATGTTTAATTATATAATTTCAACTTAATTTCAATTTAATTACATTCAATGATGCGTTGAATTAATATTAAATTTCATTACAAAAATTCAACACACACAGTACTCGTAAATGGCATTAAGCCAAAGATTTCAATTACCGCAAAAGATTGCAGTCTGTCTGCAGAAGGATGGAAAAAATTAACAATATATATTGGCATAACTTCATGTTGGTTCTACAACTCAAGCGATTGACTTGGCAAAGTTTTAAAGATTAAGCTATTGGGTTGCCCAAAAAGTAATTGCGGATTTTTCATATGGTCGGCGTTGACAAATTTTTTCACAGCTTGTGACTCTGTAATTTCATTCTTTTTTCTGTCAGTTATGAGCTGTTACTTGCTTTAGAAAAAAAGTGTATAAAAAGTATATTTGATTAAAGTTTTATTAAAAATGCATTTACTTTCTTTTAAAAAATCCGCAATTACTTTTTGGGCAACCCAATATTTTGCGATTCTTTATACACCCTAT
The DNA here is from genome assembly GCF_963082655.1 of Stomoxys calcitrans. Classification (NCBI taxonomy): domain Eukaryota; kingdom Metazoa; phylum Arthropoda; class Insecta; order Diptera; family Muscidae; genus Stomoxys; species Stomoxys calcitrans. Next base: position 216,420,030 of record NC_081552.1, read on the forward strand.
ACACACCTAAGCCAGTAGTCGGCTTGTTGTGCGTCTTAAAAACTAACAAATAAACGCGTGCTGAAATCGGCCGGGCCGAATATTATAAATCCTCCACCATGGATCGCATTTGCCGAGTTCTTTGCGCGGTATCTCTTTTTAGGCAAACAAAGAATAATGGTAAAGAATTGTTATGCTATTAGAGCTGTACCAAGTTATAATCTGATTCGGACCATAAATGAATGGAATGTTGAAGACCATAGTAGAAGTCATTGTGTAATATTTCAGTCCATTCGAATAAGAATTGCGCCTTGTAATGGCTCAAGAAGCAAAATCGGGAGATCGGCTTATATATGGGAGCTGTATCAGGCTACATATAGATTCACGTCATATTGGTCACGTATATTGAAGGTCATGTGAGAAGACGTTGTACAAAATTTCCACCAAATCGGATAAGAATGGAGCCCTCTAGTGGCTCAAGAAGTCAAGATCCCAATTCGAATTATATAGCAGCTACATCAGGTTATGTACCGATTTAAACCATACTCAGCACAGTTTTTGAAAGTCATAACAAAAAACCGCATGCAAAATTTCAACCAAATCAGATGAAAATTGAGCCCTCTAGTGGCTCAAGAAAACAAGATCCAAGAACGGTTTATATGGCAGCTATATCACATTATAGACCAATTAAAACCATACATTTATTGGGAGTAATAACAAAACACGTCATGCAAAATTGCTGCCAAATCGGATAATAATTGCGCCCTCTAGTAGCTCAAGAAGTCACAGTTCAAGATCGGTTTGTATAGCAATAATAACAGGTTATGGACCAATTTGAACCATACTTTCCACAGTTGTAAAAAGTCATAACAAAGCACTAAATGCAAAATTTCAGCTAAATAGAATAAGAATTGCGCCCTCTAGAGGCCTATGAAGTTTAGATCCCAGATCGGTTTATATGGCAGCTATATTAGCTTATGGACCATTTTAAACCATGCTTAACGTAGTTGTTGGAAGTTTTAACGTACTAACTTCGGCCGGGCCGAATCTTGGGATCCCACCACCGTGAATTCTGCTAAAATAATGGAGCTATATCTGGTTATTGAATGATTTGGACCGTACTTGCCACAGTTGTAGGAAGTTATAGAAGAATACTACGTGGAAAATTGCGGGAAAACCGGACAAAAATTGTAGTTTCCAGGGGATCAAGAAGTCAAATCGGGAGATCGGTTTATATGGGAGCTATATCAAGTCCTTGACCGATTTGGACCGTACTTGCCACAGTTATTGGAAGTCACAACTAAACACTATGTGTCAAATTTCAGCAAAATTTGAAAAAAATTGTGGCTTCCAGGGGCTCAAGAACTTAAATCGGGAGATCGGTTTAAACGGGAGCTATATCCAAATCTGATCCTATATGGCCCAAATCTGATCCATATTTGGAGGTATTACACCGGGAATGATTATATAAGTATACCATCATCCTATCGTGGTGGGTATAACAAAAAATCCGATTTGATAAGAATTACACCCTCTAGTAGCTCAAGGAGTCAAGATCCAAGATCGGTTTTTATGACAGCTAAATCGGGTTATAGACCGATTTGAACCATACCTTCCACAGTTGTTGGAAGTTATAACAAAACGCGTCATGCCAAATCGGATGAGAATTGAGCCCTATAGTGGCTCAAGAAGACAAGATCAAAGCTCGGTTTATATAGCTATATCAGGTTATGTACCGATTGAAACCTTACTTAGCACAGTTGTTGGAAGTCGTAACAAACCACTTCGTGCGAAATGAAATTTCGGTCAAATCGGATAAGAATTGCGCCCTCTGGTGGCTCAAGAAGTCAAGATCCAAGGTCGGTTTGGGTGGCAGTTATATTAAAGTATAGACCGACAAGAAGTAGTATTTGTGCAAAATTTTAAGCTTAAGTCCTTCGAATGTTAGCTTGCTTTCGACAGACGCACGGACATGGCAAGATCGACTTAAAATGTATGATTATCAAGAATATATATACTATGTGGGGCCTAAGACTAAAATTTCCAGGTGTTACAAACGGAATAACGAAAATAGTATACCCCCATCCTTTGGTGAAGGGTATAAAAAGTAACCTCGAACAAGAAAAAGCGTGATAAGTTCGGCCGGGCCGAATTTTGGGAACCTACCACCATGGATTCTGCTAAAATATTGGAGCTATATCTGGTTATAGATCGATTTGGACCGAACTTGGCACAGTTATTGAGACTCATAACAGAACACCATGTGTAAAATTTCAACCAAATCGGATGAAAATTGGAGATCGATTTGTATGGAAGCTATATCAGGTTCTTGACCGAAGAAGATACCATAGATCAATCAAAAGGATTTCCGCTTTAGGTACTCATATCTTTGAGAACTTTTGTGTTCATTACCAAGTTTGGCAGGGCTCGACAGCCTACCCTGGCTGCGTCACTGATATATACTTATCAAGGGTGATTTTTTTAGCTACTATCTTTTGGCAACACTGGTTTAGAGAGCTTACGCACGTTTCGTGTTTTGTTTCACTGTCAAACATCTTCAGTTTGGTCTATACTTTAACCATGAATCGGCTTAAAAACAAACAACGTTGGCAAATTAATAAATTTTATTATCAAAATGCGTGCTCTGTAAAGAAAGTTCGTCGCGCGCTTCTTCCATTTTGTGGACGAAGCTCATTTTTGACTCAATGGGTACTTAAATAAGCTGAATTGTCGATTTTGGAGTGAAGATTAGCCAGAAGCATTGCAAGAGCTAGCAATGCATCCAGAAAAATTCACAGTTTGGTGCGGTTTATGGGCTGCCGGCATCATTGAACCGTACTTCTTCAAAGATGATGCGAATCGTAACGTAGCTGTGAATGGTGAGCCCTACAGTGAAATAATATCCATCTTTTTTTTCCCTAAAATGCATGAGCTTGCATACATGACATGTGGTTTCAACAAGACTGTGCCACATGCCATACAGCATGTGTAACAATGGACTTCAATGAACATTTTATTTCACATTCGGTACTGGTCAATTGGCTACCTAGATCGTGCGATTTAACGCCTTTGAATATTTTTTGTTGGGCTATGTTAAAGTTTATATCTATACAGACAAGCCCGTTTCAATTGACGCATTGCAAGACAACATTGAAGCATTTATTCGTTAGATACCGGCCGAAATGTTGGAAGGAGTATGCCAAAATTGGACTAGGCAGATGGACCATTTGAGGCGCAGTCACGGTCAACATTTGCATGAAATAATCGTCAAACATTAAATTATATGGACTGTGCTATCGATGCAAAAAACGATTTCTTGCTTTTTTCTGATTTTTCTGTTTTTTTTTAACTTTCCTATTGCTTTAAAAAAAATCACCCTTTTTGTTTATATACATATTTTTTTTCCTGTATTCTTATCGAATGGGGTTAACCTAACATATCACTCCGTTCTTTTTTTTTCTTCCTCCATTTGCAGTCAATTGAAAATGTTATGAAAAGGCTGCGCTCCATTATTGAGGAAACGTATGTGTTACGTGATTTCGTTCCACTGAATCTCTTTATGTTGGATAATCGTCATGTTAAGCAATCGATTGTGATGTTGGTACAGCAAATTTATGATTTTATCATTGACTTTTATATGGCGGTAAATCTCAATGAAAATCGTGCGTAAGTATAAATATACATATACTACAGTCATACACCTTTTATATCGTACGTAAGTCAATGCATATAAACTTTAACACATACACCACCTCAATCACCCCTATAATCCATTTTGCACTGATATTTTATTCACTCAGCACGCAATTTCAAAGGAGTTCTCTCGTATTTGGGGCATTGAATTTATTGACTGATTTATTTTTAACGGTTTTTTTTTCATTCATTAAATAACTACTTTTACACTTTGTGAATATCAAATGTGCATTTCCTTAAAGCTTCTGGAGGTGGTACATGCATGCCGTGGTGGTGCAGCGGGTAATAAATATTTATGTGTGACTTACACTTTAAAAGATTTTAAGGCAGAACACATTAAAGTTTCAAAAAACCCCTAGAAATATAACGGCAATTTGCATGATAGGGTTTTAATGTATATATTAAAAATTTTTTAAATATAAATATTTAGTGTCCCAAAAAAACATTATTTTTTTTAAACACATATCCTCCTTTTTCCTCTTGATCCTAATAAGCTTTTCTTCTTTTTATACCCACCACCGACGGATGGGGGTATATTCATTTTGTCATTCCGTTTGCAACACATCGAAATATCCATTTCCGACCCTATAAAGTATATATATTCTTGATCAGTGTAAAAATCTAAGACGATCTAGACATGTCCGTCCGTCTGTCCGTCTGTCTGTTGAAATCACGCTACAGTCTTCAAAAATAGAGATATTGAGCTGAAATTTTGCACAGATTCTTTTTTTGTCCATAAGCAGGTTAAGTTCGAAGATGGGCTATATCGGACTATATCTTGATATAGCCCCCATATAGACCGATCCGCCGATTTAGGGTCTTAGGCCCATAAAAGCCACATTTATTATCGGATTTTGCTGAAATTCGAGACAGTGAGTTGTGTTAGGCCCTTCGGCATCCTCCGTCAATTTGGCCCAGATCGGTCCAGATTTGGATATAGCTGCCATATAGACCGATCCTCCAATTTAGGGTCTTAGGCCCTTAAAAGCCACATTTATTATCGGATTTTGCTGAAATTCGAGACAGTGAGTTGTGTTAGGCCTTTCGACATCCTCCGTCAATTTGGCCCAGATCGGTCCAGATTTGGATATAGCTGCCATATAGATCGATCCTCCGATTTAGGGTCATAGGCCCATAAAAGCCACATTTATTACTCGATTTTGCTGAAATTTGGGACAGTGAGTTGTCTTGGGCCCTTCGACGTTATCCGTCAATACGGCTCAGATAGGTTCCGATTTGGATATAGCTGCCATATAGACCGATCCTCCGATTAAGGATCATAGACCCATAAAAACTACATTTATTATCCGATTTTGCTGAAAGTGAGTTGTGTTAGGCCCTTCGACATCGTCCGTCAATATGGCTCAGATCGGTTCAGATTTGGATATAGCTGCCATATAGACCGATTCACCAATTTAGGGTCTTAGGCACATAAAAGCCACATTTATTATCCGATTTTGAGGAAATTTGGGACAGTGACTTGTATTAGGCCCTTCAACATCCTCCGTCAATTTGGCTCAGATCGGTCCAGATTTGGATATAGCTGCCATATACACCGATCTCTCGGTTTTAGGTTTTGGGGCCATAAAAACCGCATTTATTGTCCGATGTTGCCGAAATTTGGGACAAAGAGTTAAGTTAAGCCCCTCCACATATGTCTGCAATTTGGTCTAGATCGATCAAGATTTGCATATAGCTGCCATATAAACCGATCTATCGATTTAAAGTCTTGGTCCCATAAAAGGCGCATTTTTAATCCGATTGCACTGAATTTTGACACACTGACTTATGCTTTTCGACATCCGTGTGGTATATAGTTTAGATCGGTTTATTTTTAGATAAAACTACTAAAAATACCAATATTTTGTTATATACAATTGAACAATAACTTTTACTTATTAGTATCTGGTCCAAATCGGAATATAGGTGCTATGGGGCATAAGGTATGAATTTTGCACCGGATTTTGGGGAAAGGTGGTGGGTATCCAAAGTTCGGCCCGGCCGAACTTAACGCCTTTTTACTTGTTTTAAGCGTCTATGACAAACCATTTGTTCCACTAGCCGAACGTGGAAAAGCGTTTCAAGCGCCTTGAACTTCTGCATACATTTTATAATCTCTGATACCATCCGGCTTTTGGTCGTCCCAGTTTGCGTGTTCCGCCGTGTTTGCCTTCAAAAGACTTCTTTGCTGGAGCTTCTCTATCCATTCTTACAATATAAACAAGCCAACGCAGCCCTTGTATTTTGATACGTGTAACTATACTATCGTCGTCGTACAGCTCATTCAGCTCGTGGTTCATACGTCGCCTATATTCTCCATTAACGCAAATTGGTCCGTATATTTTACGAATAATCTTTCTCTAAAATAATCCAAGCACTGCCTCATCTGCTTTCACAAGTACCCATGTCTCAGAACCATATATCAGCACGGGTAGTATCAGTGTCTTGTAAAGTGTAGTCTTCGTCTGTCGAGAGGTGGCCTTGTTTCTTAACTGCTTACTTAGTCCAAAGTTGCATCTGTTCGCCAGTATTATTCTTTGCTTTATCTCAAAACTGGTGTTATTCGTTTCGGTTACGGCGGTGCCGAGATAGATAAGGTTGCTGAATATCTCAAAGTTGTGATTTCCAACTTTCTACATTTTCTTTATCTCGGTTGTGCAAGGCTTTTTGGGAGCTGAAACCATCTATTTCGTCTTATCTCCATTTACAGCCAGACCCATTTTCACTGAGTCTCTTTCGATTCTTTCAAAGGCTGCAGTTACTGCATCCGGTGACCGACCTAAGAAATCGATGTCGTCGACATAGTCGAGAAGCATATGTTCTCTTGTGAGTAGTGTGCCACGTCTATTCACACCTGCATCTCGTATAATCTTCTCCAGCAGTATATTAAAAAAATCACACGGTAGGCTGTCTCCTGGTCCGAAACCTCGTTTGGAATTTAATGGTTCGTGGACGTTGTTTAATATTCTTACTGATGAACGTGTATCAGCGAGTGTCATACTGCAGTCTTATTAATTTTGCAGGGAAACCAAACTCTGACTGACCTGAAATACCTTTGAACGTATAGGGCTATCGAAAGCGGCTTTGTAGTCAACGAAGAGATGGTAGGTGGTGGTTTGTCCTTCGCTGGTCTTTTCCAGGATTTGGCGCAGTGTCAATATCTAGTCTATGGTGGATTTACCAGGTCGAAGGCTGCATTGATAGAGCCCAGTTATCTCACACAATACGCTCGAGAGCTTCTTGTAGACATTCCGTCTTGTCTCTTTTGTTTTATACGGGACATAGTATGCTGAGATTCTACTCGTCCGGTATGGGTTTTTCTAGCCAGATTGCGCAGACCAGCTGATGCGTACGTCTTATCAGCGTGTCGCCTCCGGTCTTAAATAGTTCAGCGGGCAACCCTTCAGCTCCTGCAGTCTTGTTGTTATTTAGTCGGGTCACTGCTACTTGAACCTCATTCAGACTAGGAGGTAAACATTCTGTACCATCACCAGGGATTGATTCTGCGGCACCCTCTTCGCCGCCACAGTTGGACACTAGCAGCTGGGTAAAATGTTCTTTCCGTATCCTCAGCATGCTATCTGTGTCAGTTCCCCGATTTCCTTTTTTGTCTCCGCAGGAGGATGTGCCAGTACCAAAGCCATCGGTTTGATATTTGATTCTTTGGTAGAATTTCTGAACTTCATTCTGACTCCTGTACATCTCAGTTTGCTCACACTCACGTGTTTCCGTTTATTTTTTTCTCTTTCTGTGGACATTTCTCCTCTCTCCTTTTCTCCCGATACCTCTCCTTTAACTGGCGCTGCTACTGATTATAGGGTTGATCTATATGACGCATTCTTAACTTCAGTAGCATTTCGACACTCTTGGTCGTACCGTGGGTTTCTTGGAGAAGGTTTCCGATTCCCAAATACGGATTTTGCGGTATTTTCCATAGAGTGGGCAATGGATTGCCACTGCACCGTTATATCATCTGGACATGGAGTGCTTTTCAGCTTATCAATATACAGCTTTCTTGCAGTAGCAGATCGTATTTTTCGCGCCATGCTCAAACTGTTGCGAACCTTTGCTGCAACAAGGTATTGATCAGAATCTATATTTGGTTCACGGATCGATCGTACATCTAACATTCTGGATAAATACATTCCATCTATCACAACGTGATCAATTCGGTTTCTCGTATTTTGATTGGGTGACAGCCATGTGGGTTTGTACATGTTTTTATACCCACCACCGTAGGATAGGGGGTATATTCATTTAGTCACATTGCAACACATTGATATATCAATTTCCGACCCAACAAAGTATATATATATATATCGGGTCGTCGTAAAATTCTAAGACGATTTAACGATGTACGTTTGTCTGTCCGTTAATCCGTCTGTTGTAATCACTCTACAGCCTTCAAAAATTGAGATATTAAGATATAAATTTGGCACAAATACGTCTTTTTGATGCACGCTGGTTAAGTTCTTGAACGGGCAAAATCGGGCCATATTTGGATATATCTGCTATATAGACCGATTTTCCTATAAAGGTTCTAATGCCTATAAAAACTTTATTTTTCATCCGATTTTGCTAAAATATGAAACTGTGAGTAGGTTAAGGCTTCCCGACAACTGACTCAAATATGGTTCAGATCGGACTATATTTAGATATAGCTACCATATAGACCGATCTCACGAGAAAGGGTCTGAAGACCATAAAAGCTTTATTTATTACCTTATTTCGCTGAAATTAGCTACAGTATGCTATTTTAAGCCTCCCGACATCTGACCTAAATATGGATTAGATCGGTCCATATTTAGATATAGCTGCCATATAGACCTATCTCTCGATAAAGGGGCCGAATAAGCTTTATATATTACCCGATTTCGCTTAAATTAGCTACAGTATGCTATTTTAAGCCTCCCGACATCTGACCTAAATATGGATTAGACCATATTTAGATATAGCTGTCATATAGACCTATCCCCCGATAAAGGGTCCGAAGCCCAATAAGCTTAATTTTTTACCGATTTAGCTATAATTTGAAACAGTAAGTTATTTTTAGCCTCCTGACACCCGCCTTAAATATGGTTCAGATCGGACGATATTTAGATATAGCTGCCATATAGACCGATCAGCCGATAAGGGGACTGAAGCCCATTAAAGGTTTATTTATTACCTGATTTCGCTGAAATTGAAACAGTGAGTGTTTCTGAGCGTTACGATATCCGACCTTAATATGGTTCAGATCGGTTTATAATTGGATATATCTGCCAAAAAGACCAATATATTGTTTTACAAAATTGAATAGTGTTATATACATTAGACCACTCAATGTCCGTGTCAAATTTGGGTGTTAAAGTCATCCAATTTTCACCGGATTCTGACGAAAGGGTGTTTTCACATATACCCGAGGTGGTGGATACCAAAGTTCGGCCCGGCCGAATTTAACGCGTTTTTACTGGTTTTTAATTCCTTTTTTTGGGTAGGATAGGGGGAGGTGGGTTGCCCTCTGACGCATCCTTTCATTGGTGTACAATGTACAATTTAATGCTACATCGTATGCCTCTGGACATTGTGGCTAGACAAATTGCAGCGATCACTGCTGTGAGGTTAAGGGAGCTTTCTCATTGGTCATGTGGCGGCTATCTTTGATACAATATCCGATGTTCCAGGCAGTGTGAATTACACCCTACCGGAGTCGCTATTTGATAGAAAGTAGTGTACCGCTTTTCCTGATAGAACCGATAGGAACTACAATATCCCTGGTAACAGAAGTTACATAGACTTCTATACGGATGATTCCAAACTAAACGACCAAGTGGGCCGTGAGGCCGAGTTCCTTGCAATTAAGGAAGTGGTGGAATGGCTAAGATATAATGTCATTTCAACGATTGGCATAAATATCTTCTCAGACAGCCATTAAATCCGTGGAGAACGTATTTCTCGACTGTCGCAGATCTTTCAACGAGATGGCTGAACAGTTCAAAATTCACCTGTTCTGGGTGCCGGGCCACAGAGATATCCCAGGGAATTGTAAAGCGGACGAGCTGGCGTGACTAAAATTACATTACACATTCCAAGGATACTGGAATATGTGGGTATGCCTCTAGCTACATGTACGCTAAGTTTCCAAAACCAAAAAAAAAAAACAAAACGAATAATAGATGATCACAAAGAGGAAGCTGTGAGCATTCCAAAACTATGTGGCCTAATCTAGACATGTAGAGGTCTACCGCTTTGCTGCCATTGGCTAGAACAGACGTCTCAGTCATTGTGTCCGTCATGACAGGTCACTGTCCAATCGGAAAACATGCTGACAGAATAAAGGTTGCCAGCAACGACTTTTGCTGAAACTGTGAGGACATCGAAGAAGAAGAGACTATAAAACACTTTCTAAACACCTTCTGTGTGTGGGTGTGTCAGAAGCAGTTCCACTTTAGCTTCTCATTTCTTTGAGAACTTGTTTGATTTAGAAGAATATGAACATACGCGAGTTATTGGGATTTTTAAAGGGATCTGGATGTTTTAACGGTAGGAACTAGAAGGCATCTTCCTTCTTCTGTTCCAGTGGTATCAGAGTGGACGAAAACGACTGATGGCAGACTGCCATTTGAACCTAACCTTACCTATGACAAAATTGCACTTAGCGGATGGACCATTAAAGACGCAGTCACGGTTAACATTTGCATCAAAAAACCTTCAAGTATTAAATTATATGGACCGTACTATCGATTCAAATAACGATTTCATGCATTTTCCTGAATTTTTTGTGTTGTTTTTTTTTTTTTTTTTGGAAATATTGCTTTTAAAATATCACCCTTTATAACAATATCGTAATAGTACTTATGGAAAATTAGTGCGTATAAATAGAATTCGGACGATATCATATTTTTGAGAGGGACTCACTTCAAAAATTAGACTTCGTAGAGTCTACCGCCAATATTTTGAGTTCGTCAATGTTAGTATACCCCATGCATTAGTTGGAGCGTATGAAAACTTTCTCATTCTTATGTCATTACTGACTAGTCAATGTTTGATTATGTTGCTCAACATCTTCATTGTTGACATTGTTAAGTAAATTTGCTTTCTAGTTTATAAGCTTTAACGGGAATACACTTCAGAGACAAACGTATGCAAGTCTACACTATTGGATAGCCTAGCGAATGACCGGATATGACTCGTATGTGGACTCCACTTACATTGTTTGCAATGCATTAACAATAATTGCTTGCAGCATTGGCTAAAAATGTAGCAGCAGGCATTAATGCATTGACAGCATACTTCCTTGGGTGTAGATAGTAATTCCAAATGGACCATATTGCTTCACATTTGGATAAATATAGCTACCATATAAACTGATCCTCAGCTGAACAGAATCGGCTGAAATTTTTGAATAATAAAAGACATTTTTGTCCTTCATAAGTTTTGTCAGTTTTGGCTGACATTTGGTATGAAAACTTCACTTATTTATATTTCCGAACAGCGCTTCAATATACAGTTTGGAAATGTTTACAAAAAGATATTGTCCGCCCATAAATCGATCATCGGATTTGACTGATTGAGTTTCTACAAAAAATTCTATTTGATTTTTCAAAATTATTCTTAGTGAATGTGTGATTCATTGTATCAAAATCCAAGCGAAGGCTTGGCCGAATCCTCACTGCTATTTTTAGGTACTAGACTTTCGGTGTAACTATAAAATATGCCTAGCCCTGCACTTTTCAGTTAAAACAAACACTCGAGTCACACTCACTGCACTGTTGGCATCATTATAAACTTTTTACTCTTTGACTGCTCATCAGAACTTTAATCATTTTCATAACAGACGTTTTCTGCATAAACATTTGTGTTAATTAAACACTTTCTTTGCTATGTTGAATTTTTCTGCTATCGCTGCTGTTGCTGGTGCTGTTGATTTTGCTGTTATGTTGGATGTTTCAAAGGATATGTGATGCTCTGGAGGAAATGTCTATGAAGGCAGGTGAACGCCCTGAGGAAACAGCTGAAGTTGTTGCCTTGCAAAATTATCTAGCAGAATGCAGAGATGAGCGCATATTTGCCATAAAGGATGAAATCAAAATTGTTGCCAAACGTGTTGTATTCTTGCTAACACACACTCAACTTACAAGTAAGTTTAATTTAATTTGTGTTGTTTTATACATTAGCTATGGAAAATACAGGAAACTGAAAAAAAAGTTCAGCTCAACTTCTAAATTGGTTACAATAAACAGCCGGACGGATAAACATGGTTTCTTCCCAAGGAGAATTCTATTAGCTTCTACCTTTTATGAGACATTTACTTGTGAAGAAAATTTTAGTTCGACTTTAAAATAATAAAATGTTAAACACGTCAAAAATGTGCTAAGATCAACCGCTAAAATTGCCAAATGCGGCAATTTTGCTTATTTACGTAGCCATTCAACCAGAAATGAGCCTCATCGCTGAACGGTGAATGAACACATTTCGAACCGAACACTGATTTTGGTAATAAAATTCAATGATTTGCAAGCGTTGCTCGTTAGTAAGTCTATTCATGATGAAATGTCAAAGCATACTGAGCATCTTTCTCTTTGACACCATGTCTGAAATCCCACGTGATCTGTCAAATACTAATGCATGAAAATCCTAACCTCAAAAAAATCACCCTTTAGAATAGCGTTCCAAGCGCCTCAATCTTCTGCGCTCATTCTAAAATCTTTGACACCGAGTTTCGAGGTGTTTCCCACAACTTGATCTTTCCATCGGGCTTTTGGTCTTCCCGGTTTTCGTATACCACCGTGATTACCTTCAAAAGATATCTTTGCTGGAGTTTCATGCATTCTGACAACATGACCTAGCCAACGCAGCCGTTGTATTTTGATGCGTGTAACTATGCTATCGTCGTCATACAGCTCGTGGTTCATACGTCGCCTATATTCTCCATTAACGCAAACTGAAGAATCTTTCTCTCAAATACTCCAAGCGCTGACTCATCTGCTTTCACAAGTACCCATGCATCCGAACCATATAACAACACGGGAAGTATCAGTGTCTTGTATAGTGTAATCTTCGTCTGTCGAGAGGTGGCTTTGTTTTTAACTGCTTACTTAGTCCAAAGTAGCATCTGTTTGCCAGTATTATTCTTCGCTTAATCTCAAAACTGGTGTCATTCGTTTCGGTTACGGCGGGGCCGAGGTAGATAAAGTTATGACTGTCTCTAAGTTGTGGTTCCCAATTTTCTTTATCTGCTCGGTTGTGCAAGGCTTTTTGGGATCTGACCCATATACGACACGGATGTCGAAAAATCTAATATAAGTCACTGTGTAAAATTTTCGTGAAATTGGATAATAAATGTGCCTTTTATTATCGAGAGATTGGTCAATATGGCAGCTGTATCCAAATCTAGACCGATCTGATCCAAATTGCAGAAGAAGGTTGAAAGTCCTAACACAACCCACTGTTCCAACATTCGGTGAAATCGGACAATAAATGCGCCTTTTTTGGGCCCAAGACCTTAAATTGAGAGATCGGTTTATATGGCAGCTATATCCAAATCTGTACCGATCTGGACCGGGCCAAATTGAAGAAGGATGACGACTGGCCTAACACAACTCACTGTCCGAAGTTTTAGCGAAATCGGACAATAAATGTGCCTTTTATGGGCCGAAGACCTAAAACCGAGGGATCGGTCCATATGGCAGTTATATCTAAATCTGGACCGATCGGGGGCAAATTGAATAGGGATTTCCATGTGTTACAAACGGAATGACAAAATGAATATACCCCCATCCTTCGGTGGTGGGTAGAAAAACTATCCGGCAAACTATCATGTTTTAAAATTGAAACCTAAATGATATGTTTGTCACGCATTGCCTTTTGTCAATAAATAAATATTTGCCCTAATTTCCATTCTAACCCTAATGCATTCTCCATTTCCATCGTTTCAATGTAGGTGAACAAATCCATTTGAACACAAGGACATTTGTGCTACCCTCTGAGCTGGAAGAAGTTCTTGACTTAAGTGCTGCGCGTCTCAATGTGGTGCGTGATAATTTGGAATTTGCTCTACGGTAGGTGCTATGGAGGCAGGCGGTAACCTTTTCTATTGGGGCTAATAGCTACACTATTTCTTCATTTTATAACATGGTCACATATGGTGCCGCTTCAATTTCCCCCACTTTCACTCTTTCTTTCTTCGTTCTCATCGTTGCAGCGAAAATCGCATAAAATTTGAGCAATTAATTTTGCATGAGAAACGTCGCATGGATGCCTTTCGTGTCAAAGAAACACGTGATGTTCTTACATTGGATGAGCTTAAGGAACGTGTCGATACCGTCGATGAGTTATTCGATCTTCTGGAGGTAGGTTTGGTACACATGATGCTCGCAAAACTATTCTCCTTAGATGGTTGACTGGCTGGCAGGTTGTGTGGTGGCCAAACCACGCAATTTTGCCAATTTATGACGGAACTAAGGAGCACTTATGCCACGCCACCATGTTTGTTATCCCACTACAGCTGCATTCGACATACAGGAAAATTAGTTTCCCACCCATTGTCATGTTTTTCTGTTTGCGTTAGCTAAGCGCATATTGGCTTTTATGCGTTTTGAATGCCTGTTTTCTCGTTTTTTGTTGGCTTTTTGCAGAAACTGAGTCGTGAGGCCAAAGCAATTAATGTCGAGGAACAATTGTTGCAAATTGATATTTCGCCATTCGCAACGCTGGCGGAAATCGTGGAAAAAATGGAGCCCATCGAGAAGCTATGGAAAACGGCATATGAATTCGAAAAGAATCATTTGATATGGTAAGTGAGCGCATGTATGCAGTGTATACAGCTAAACTCGGAATATTAGCAAAAAAGTGAATGCAGAGTAATGACCACCATTTGAAATGGACGACGCCTAGGAGTTGTCAGAAGCCATGAAGTACGCCTAGGCAATGCTAAGGCAATCAAATAAAGGATATTATTGTTCGATACACAACAACAGCACTTGGGGATACATTGGCTATCTATTCCTGGTAATAGAGATACATAATGGAATGCAATGCAAGGTTATTTCAAAAAGAAAAAAAAAAATTAAGCACCGTGGTTCATTCAATTTGATTTATCACGCGCTGACTTCTAATACCAGCCAGGGAACTTCGAAAAAATGTTCAATGCAGGTTATTAAATAAATTTGCCACATTGTAAATTATGACATTTTACAGGTAAAAAGCTCTTAAGTTCGGCCGGGCTGAATCTTGGGAACCCACCATCATTGGTCCTGCTACAAATTTACACATAAGTGCTCATGCGTACTTTGTGTAAGTATTGGTCTAATCACGCTTCAGTAGAGCCAGTGGACTATCCTCGGATTTAGGCCACATAGTGCCTAACAACTGTGAGCCTTCTCAGTACGCCTCTGAATACGACACTTCAAATTCAGTTTCCTGTCTAAGATTGCTCCTAAGCATTTGAACTTGTCAAATGTCGGAATCGTTTCGTTGAGTGCGTCAAATTAGCCCCCTTCGTCTTCCTCGTGAACAGGCATATTTCTGTCCTCTCTCGGTTTACATTGAGACCCCTGGGTCTAGCCCAGTCATATGCCATATGCGAGACCCTTTTGGCGCTTCTGCATAGTGCCTAACAACTGTGAGTTTTCTCAGTACGCCTCTGAATACGACACTTCAAATTCAGTTTCCTGTCCAAGATCGCTCCTAAGCATTTGAACATGTCAAATGTCGAAATCGTTTCGTTGAGTGCGTCAAATTAGCCCCCTTCGTCTTCCTCGTGAACAGGCATATTTCTGTCCTCGCTCGGTTTACATTGAAACCCCTGGGTCTAGCCCAGTCATATGCCATATGCGAGACCCTTTTGGCGCTTCTGCATGGTGCCTAACAACTGTGAGCCTTCTCAGTACGCCTCTGAATACGACACTTCAAATTCAGTTTCCTGTCCAAGATCGCTCCTAAGCATTTGGACTTGTCAAATGTCGAAATCGTTTCGTTGAGTGCGTCAAATTAGCCCCCTTCGTCTTCCTCGTGAACAGGCATATTTCTGTCCTCTCTCGGTTTACATTGAGACCCCTGGGTCTAGCCGAATCATATGCCATATGCGAGACCCTTTTGGCGCTTCTGCATAGCTGGTTCGGATCCTTACCCATAAGAAGTATTATAACATCGTCTACGCAGCAGACGGGTTCAAATCCCTCCTCAGTCAGCAGCCGTAATAGATCATTTATGGTGGTCACCCATAGGAGTAGCGATGAAATGCCCCCTGTGGCGTGACATCTGCCACTACTTTCTATATATTTATGTCATGGGACCCGCAATTTATCCACCGGTTCCTAAGCATATGGTTTATCCAGTCTTTAAGGACCCGGTCCACCCAGTACTGGTCTAAGGATTGGATTAATGTGTCAGTCCGCCCATTATTAAACGACTCCTCGATGCAATGCAAATCGCCAATGTGTACGTCTTGGCATTGAAGGATTCTTCTATTTTATGCACAACTTCGTGCATGGCTGTCTCTTTATCATGATATCCACAATGCGTTCCATGGTTTTGAGTAGAAAGGACGTAAGGCTCCTCCTGCCAGGCTTTCGGAGTATATGCAAGTTCTAGGCACGCTGTGAAAATAGTAGCTAGATGAGGCGCCAGATAGTCGGTCTCCTTTTGTAGTAACGTCGGAAATATTCAATCAGGTCCGGGTGACTTAAAAGATTTGGGGCTCCTCAAGACTTTCTTGACCATAAATGATGAACCTTCCATCAACCTTATCCAGGTTAAAATTTGGTATACCGTGTTATATACCGCGTTATGCTCCTTGACAATCCTGTTCAATGCGGCCTCGATCAGTCCAGATTTGGATATATAATAAAATTCTTTGTACCATATTTCACCGAAGTCGTGTAATAAATGTGGCTTTAATGGGCCTAAAAGCATAAATGAGCAGATCGGTCTATGTGGGGGCTAATATGAGGATGTAGATTTTAATGACTATTAATTAAGTGAAGCGGAAGTATTATTATTTCGCTCCTCAAAGAAAAAATATATATATCCGTATCTCGGAATAGGTACTACCTATCGAAAAAATGTTAAAGCCTTTTGGAATAGGCTAGCGTCAGACCTTAGCGTGTTGTCCTCCCCTCCTATAGGTGTGTGAACTTCAAGTCGTCAGAATAATTATTGAGGAAAAGACGGATAAACCAGAGGGATGCCAAGTTCGTCCCCAACCTTTTAGTTAAGAGTGGTGTTTCTGACTCGAATTCAGACAACGACGGTGTCAATGAAACAGTCATCGCAGCCGAATCGAAAGATGAGCGCATCGGAATGACAGCAGAATTGAGTGATGGCTCTGCTAAGCTCACAAGCAGACCGAGAAAGCGATCCGGTGCACGACGAAGGAGACAGAGGAGTATGTACTGGTAGCGTGATCGGGCGAAAGTGCAGGATGCTGGAAGGGATAGAACTGACATTCCAAGTACTCCTACGGAAGCTGGAAAAAGAAGCAGATCTCCCGAAGAGCACAACACTGCTAAAATACTGAAGAGGAAAATGAGCTCCCCGCTTTCAAGTACTCTGGGAAAGTCAAGCCTGCCATCCCGCAATGGAGACTCCAGACAGTGTTCTGCGGAGGTAGACAAAGTTGGAACAGGAACGAAGGAAACATGGCCCCTGTGTCTTCATAGAGGACTGTGACTTCCAATAGCAGGCCACAGCCATCATGGAAGGGGAAGCGCCCTCTTACGCCAGAGTGCCAAGAAAGCACAACAGAGTTGAGCTGACTTATGCAGTCATCAATATCGGCTGTGCATCCGGTAGGATTCCACCAGATCATTGGTCCCAAGTGGATGATCTGGTTAACGATGGGATTTTTGAACATGTGTGGAACTCTGTGGAGGGTCCACCCATACAAATGATGAGCTGCGACGGCGGAATGTATTGATACCGTCAAACAGCTCGTCAGAGGTATTCACGCTCCCTGGGAGGGCGCAAAGCTATCCCCCAACTCAAAAAGGCTACGGTCTTCATCAAAAGATGGGGCAGTCAATTTACGACGGAACACATGTTGCGATTCTTAGGCAAACAAAACGAAGGTTTGGTTGCAGAGAAGTGGGAGGTCTACCACATGGAGGAGAAGGAGGAAGGAACTGTGGTTTGCATTGATCAAGTCTCCGTGACAAGTTTGGCTAAGACTAAAGGCATGGCGCACTACTGGAGCAAAGCTGTCCTTTTCAAGATTGGGAAGACTACCATAGGCAGAAATTTTCATTCTGCGACATTAGGCCGTGCAGTGGCGGATGACTCAACACCGCCCAACAAATAGGGGGCCGACAACGAGACAATCACGGCATCTCTCAATATTGGAAAGACTAGAAAAGGCAAGGATCCCTATACTAAAATATCAGACAGTGCAGTGGCGAGAGACACAACACAGCCTAACAAACAGGAACCCGACGACGGACCCATCACCGACTTAAAGTTTCGGAATACTGGGATAGGTAAAGATCCTAATATTGAAACGTTAGGCAGTGCAGCGACAGGAGACTCAATGCAACCCAACAAACAGGGAGCCGATGATGGCACCATCACCTACTCCCAAGAAGCCAATTTTCTTAACATTTGGAAGGCTAAGATAGGCAAAGATCCTAGTATTGAAACCTCATGCTGTACAGGGAATGGAAACCCAATAAAGCTTAAAGAACAGCTACCCGACGATGGAACCATTATCGAGTTTATAAAAAGTCGGAAGACTAGACTAGGCAAAGAACCTAAAACGATAACATCAGGGTGTGCAGTGACAGAAAAGTCAATGCAGTCTAAAGAACTGGGAGTAGACGATGAGATCATTACCTACTCCCAATATGCCCATTTACTGGATGACCAATGATTGAGGTAATCCAGATAAACCTCCACCGGAGCGAGACTGCTACACACGCCCTGTTGAAATGAAAAAATCAGCAAGGGCAAGATTCATATTGCCTTAATTCAGGAGCCATGGACGACCCGGAACAAAGTTTCTGGACTGAACCATATCAACTACCAATTATTATATGCTAATACTGGTACTGGTTAACACTGGACCTGAGCTATTTGTCATAAAAATTTTAAATATATATTTTCCACAGAATTGTCAACGTCGGTTGCAACAGTGGTGAGACAGGGAGACGGCGGAGCATACCTGGCATCACTTTATCTGCCTTTCGACTCTCTGACACCGCCACCCACGTCGGAGCTGCAACGGCTGGTGAGGAAAGCAAAACAGACAGGACACGAGGTCCTAATAGGGTGCGATGCGAACTCTCACCACATTTCGTGGGGTAGTACCAACACCAATAAGCGGGGCCAAGCTCTGGCAGAGTTCTTGAATACTTACGACCTAATAACTCTTAATATTGGTAACGCCGCTACTTAATAGGATTAGGGAGGAGGTATTATATGTGACGATATGTTCGAAAAATCTTATCGATGAGGTTCAGTATTGGAGGGTCTCCATGGAACACTTTTTCTGTGATCATCGCTACATTAGGTTTAGAATAGCACGGCCAGCGCCGAATCCCATAAACTTCCGGATTAAGTTGAAAACCAACTGGACAAAATTCGGAAGGCTACACAGAAGAAGACTTGGGCAAGATAATATAGATTGTCCAATCATAGAAGATATTGACGAAAATGTCAACTGGATTACGACTACACTGGTAGGGTACTTCGAAGATGGTTGTCCTCTTCGGGAAAGGAAATCAGCCCAAGATTTCGATATCTGATAAGGTCAAATACTTAGGTGTGAACTTGGACAGAAAACTGAATTGGAAGTGTCACATTCAGGGGCGTACTGAGAAGGCTCACAGATGTTGGGCATTATGTAGACGGGCCGTAGGCTCGAAATGGGGCCTAAATCCGAGGATAGTCCACTGGCTGTACAGGAGCGTGATTAGACCAATACTAACATACGCCTCAGTAGTTTGGTGGACTGCTATGGAGAAAAAGTGCAACATAAGGACCATACAACAGGATCAGTGAACATGTTGTCTTGGCATAAGCGGAGCGATGAGGACCACGCCCACTAGGGCACTGGAGGCTATTCTAGATATCCGACCCATTGCCAAAGAGATTAAGTGTGAGTCAGCCGATTCCGAACGGCTTGCCGCAGTGCGACATCTCTTTGTAAAGAAGTTTTTACATGGCTGTCATACCAAATGGTACAGTTCCTCACAAATGTCGCCAGCATTAGGAGGGGAAAACCACCGTCGAATATTTTGTTTTTATACCCTCCACCATAAGATGGGGGGTATACTAATTTCGTCATTCTGTTTGTAACTACTCGAAATATTCGTCTGAGACCCCATAAAGTATATATATATTTTTGATCGTCGTGACATTTTATGTCGATCTAGCCGTGTTCGTCCGTCTGTCCGTCCGTCCGTCTGTCCGTCCGTCTGTCCGTCCGTCCGTCTGTCTGTCGAAAGCACGCTAACTTCCGAAGGAGTAAAGCTAGCTGCTTGAAATTTTGCACAAATACTTCTTATTAGTGTAGGTCGGTTGGTATTGTAAATGGGCCATATCGGTCCATAACCTGATATAGCTGCCATATAAACCGATCTTGGGTCTTGACTTCTTGAGTCTCTAGAGTGCGCAATTCTTATCCGATTGGAATGAAATTTTGCATGACGTGTTTTGCTATGATATCCATTAACTGTGCCAAGTATGGTTCAAATCGGTCCATAACCTGATATAGCTGCCATATAAACCGATCTTGGGTCTTGACTTCTTGAGCCTCTAGAGTGCGCAATTCTTATCCGATTGGAATAAAATTTTGCATGACGTGTTTTGCAATGATATCCATTAACTGTGTCAAGTATGGTTCAAATCGGTCCATAACCTGATATAGCTGCCATATAAACCGATCTTGGGTCTTGACTTCTTGAGCCTCTAGAGTGCGCAATTCTTATCCGATTGAAATGAAATTTTGCACGACGACAAACTGTGCCAAGTATGGTTCAAATCGGTCCATAACCTGATATAGCTACCATATAAACCGATCTTGGGTCTTGACTTCTTGACCCTCTAGAGGGCACAATTCTTATCCGATTTGAATGAATTTTTGCACGAAGTATTTCGTTATGATATCCAACAACTGTGCCAAGTATGGTTCAAATCGGTTCATAACCTGATATAGCTGTCATATAAATAGATCTGGGGATTTGATTTCTTGAGCTTTTAGAGGGCGCAATTCCTATACGATTTGGCTGAAATTTTGCATGACGTATTTTATTTTTACTTTCAACAACTGTGTCAAATAAGGTTCAAATCGGTTCATAACCTGATATAGCTGCCATATAACCCGATCTGGGATCTTGACTTCTTGACCCCTAGAGGTCGCAATTATTATCCGATATGCCTGAAATTTTGTACGGTGGATCCTCTCATGACCATCAACAAACGTGTTTATTATGGTCTGAATCGGTCTATAGCCCGATACAGATCCCATATAAATCGTTCTCTCTATTTTACTTCGTGAGCCCCAATGGGCGCAATTTTTATACGAATTGGCTGAAATTTTACACAGGTCTCCAACATATAATTTAATTGTGGTCCGAACCGGACCATATCTTGATATCGTTTTAATAGCAGAGCAACTCTTTTCTTATATCCTTTTTTGCCTAAAAAGAGATGCCGGGAAAAGAACTCGACAAATGCGATCCATGGTGGAGGGTATATAAGATTCGGCCCGGCCGAACTTAGCACGCTTTTACTTACCAGGATTCGAACCCAGGCGTTCAGCGTCATAGGCGGACGTGCTAAGCTCTGTACTACGGTGGCCTCCGATCTATTTTAGACTGCCTGACCATAATACGGTTGTGCAGGCGGAAATCCGGGCGATCACGGAATGCGTGAAGTGGTGTGGTGATTACGCGAGGACGTCGAGTGTGAACATCTTTACCGACAGTAATATTGCCATAAGGGCAATAACAACCCGGACGGTAAGGTCACGAACAGTCTTGCAGTGTAAGAAGGAGATTAACGCCTTGTCTGAGGATGGCAAAATCCGTATCGTTTGGGTCCCGGGCCATAACGGAGTATGGGGAAATGAAAGGGCAGACGATTTGGCGGTGAAGGCCAGAGGGCTGACGTTAATAAACTTGGATAACCCGAAGCCTTTCGGGTCGACGCAGTCCGAGTTAAGGGAGTAGGCGACGAATGAGCATGCAACATTGTGGAACAGCGAAACGTTCGGTAGGATGACGAAAATCCTATGGGGGATCCAGATCGTGAGAAGAGGAGGCTATTACTAAAAGGAAGCAAGAAGGAGGTCAGTATAGCTATAGGTATCATAACGGGACACAAAGGACTATGAGCTTGCTTATGTAAAATCGGTGCGGCAAGTGATAGCATGTGTGGGGCATGCGGGGAAGATGATGAGACGTTGGAGCATTTCCTTTGTCATTGCCCGGCTTTCTCGTCTAACAGATACCGCCACTTAGGTGGAGATACAATACTAGACATGAACCGACTTGGGGGAGTGGTATTGAAAACAATTAAGGATTTTGTAAGTAGCACAGAATTCCTAACTTAAAATGTAGGGGGCCTCCTTTTTATAGCCGAGTCCGAACGGCGAGCCGTCTGAGACCCCATAAAGTATATATATTCTTGATTGTCGTGACATTTTATGTCGATCTAGCCATGTCCGTCCGTCTGTCCGTCCGTTCGTCCGTCCGTCTGTCTGTCGAAAGCACGCTAACTTCCGAAGGAGTAAAGCAAGCTACTTGAAATTTTGCACAAATACTTCTTATTAGTGTAGGTCGGTTGGTATTGTAAATGGGCCATATCGGTCCATGTTTTGATATAGCTGCCATATAAACCGATCTTGGATCTTGACTTCTTGAGCCTCTAGAGTGCGCAATTCTTATCCGATTGGAATGAAATTTTGCACGACGTGTTGTGTTATGATATCCAACAACTGCGCCAAGTATAGTTCAAATCGGTCCATAACCTGATATAGCTGCCATACAAACCGATCTTGGGTCTTGATTTCTTGAGCCTCTAGAGTGCGTAATTCTTATCTGATTTGAATGCACTTTTGCACGACGTGTTTTGTTATGATACCCAACATTTGTGCCAAGTATGGTTCAAATCGGTCCATAACCTGATATAGCTGCCATATAAACCGATCTTGGGTCTTGACTTCTTGAGCCTCTAGAGTGCGCAATTCTTATCCGATTGAAATGAAATTTTGCACGACGTGTTTTGTTATGATATCCAACAACTGTGCCAAGTATGGTTCAAATCGGTCCATAACCTGATATAGCTGCTATATAAACCGATCTTGGGTCTTGACTTCTTGAGCCTCTAGAGGGCGCAATTCTTATCCGAATGGAATGGAATTTCGCACGACGTCTTTTGTTATAATACCCAACAACTATGCTTAGTATGGGTTAAATCGGTCCATAACCTGATATAGCTGCCATATAAACCGATCTTGGGTCTTGACTTCTTGAGCCTCTAGAGGGCACAATCCTTATCCGATTTGAATGAGTTTTTGCACGAAGTATTTCGTCATGATATCCAACAACTGTGCCAAGTATGGTTGAAATCGGTCCATAACCTGATATAGCTGTCATATAAACAGATCTGGGGATTTGACTTCTTGAGCTTTTAGAGGGCGCAATTCCTATCCGATTTGGCTGAAATTTTGCATGACGTATTTTATTTTTACTTCAACAACTGTGTCAAATAAGGTTCAAATCGGTTCATAACCTGATATAGCTGCCATATAAACCGATCTGGGATCTTGACTTCTTGACCTCTAAAGGTCGCAATTATTATCCGATATGCCTGCAATTTTGTACGACGGATCCTCTCATGACCATCAACAAACGGGTTTATTATGGTCTGAATCGGTCTATAGCCCGATACAGATCCCATATAAATCGTTCTCTCTATTTTACTTCGTGAGCCCCAATGGGCGCAATTCTTATACGAATTGGCTGAAATTTTACACAAATCTCCAACATATAATTTAATTGTGGTCCAAACCGGACCATATCTTGATATCGTTTTAATAGCAGAGCAACTCTTTTCTTATATCCTTTTTTGCCTAAGAAGATATGCCGGGAAAAGAACTCGACAAATGCGATCCATGGTGGAGGGTATATAAGATTCGGCCCGGCCGAACTTAGCACGCTTTTACTTGTTTCAATTTAACCTAACCTAACCTCTAAGACTAAGTAGAGTCGGAAATGGATATTTCGGTCTATTAAATGGAATGACAAAATGAATATATATATATATACCCCCATCCTTCGGTGATGTGTATAAAAATATGTCAAACAAGTAAAAGCGTGCCGAATCTTATATGCCCTCCACCATGGATCGCGTTTGTCAAGTTCTTTGGCCGATAATATATTAGAATTGCTATGCTGTTTCAATTCTACCAAGTTATGAACCGATTGTGACCATATTTGGTTTGACTGTTGAAGACCAAAGTGGAATTCATTGTGCAAAATTTCAGCCAAACCGGATAAGAAGTGCGCCATCGAATGGCTCAAGAAGTCAAAATCCAAGATCAGTTTATATGGCAGCTACGTCAAAACATGGACCGATACAGCCCATTTACGATCCCAACCGACCTACACTAACAAAAGGAATTTGTGCAAAATTGCAGCGCCTAGCTTTGCTCCTTAGAAAGTTGGCGTGCTTTCGACAGATAGACGGAAGGTTGGACAGACGGGTCGTAAACGAATATTCCCCCCGTCCTATATTGTAGGGTACTAAAATATATACAAACAAATCAATAAAAATTCTGTTGTGAGAAACGAACTATTTTTATACCCACCACCGACGGATGGGAGTATATTCATTTTGTCATTCCGTTAGCAACACATCGAAATATCCATTTCCGACCCTATAAAGTATATATATTCTTGATCAGCGTAAAATCTAAGACTATCTAGACATGTCCGTTCGTCTGTCCGTCTGTCTGTTGAAATCACGCTACAGTATTTAAAAATAGAGATATTGAGCTGAAATTTTGCACAGATTCTTTTTTTGTCCTTAAGCAGGTTAAATTCGAAGATGGGCTATATCGGACTATATCTTGATATAGCCCCCATATAGACCGATCCGCCGATTTAGGGTCTTAGGCCCATAAAAGCCACATTTATTATCCGATTTTGCTGAAATTTGGGACAGTGAGTTGTGTTAGGCCCTTCGACATCTTCCGTCAATTTGGCCCAGATCGGTCCAGATTTGGATATAGCTGCCATATAGACCGATCCTCCGATTTAGGGTCTAAGGCCCATAAAAGCCACATTTATTATCCGACTTCGCTGAAATTTGGGACAGGGATTTGTGTTAGGCCCTTCGACTTCCTTCGTTAATTTGGACCAGATCAGATTTGGATATAGCTGCCATATAGACCGATCCTCCGATTTAGGGTCTTAGGCCCACAAAAGCCAAATTTATTATCCGATTTTGATGAAATTCGGGACAGTGGATTGTGTTAGGCCCATCGGCATTCTTTGTTAATTTGACCCAGATCGGTCCAAATTTGGATATAGCTGCCATATAGACCGATCCTCGGATTTAGGGTCTTAAGCCCATAAAAACCACATTTATTATCCGATTTTGCTGAAGTTTGGGACAGTGAGTTGTCTTAGGCCCTTCGACATCTGTCTTCAATTTGGCCCTGATCGGTTCAGATTTGGATATAGCTGCCATATAGACCGATTTCCTGATTTAAGGTTTTGGGCCCATAAAATGCTCATTTATTGCCCGATGTCGCTGAAATTCGGGACAGTGAGTTAAATTAAGCTCTTAGACATACTTTTGCAATATCGCACAGATCGGTCCAGATTTGGATATAGCTGCCATATAGACCGATATCTAGGTTTTTGGTTTTGGGGCCATAAAAGACGCATTTATTGTCTGATGTCGCTGAAATTTGAGACAGTGAGTTTAGTTAGGCTCTTCGACGTCCTTCTTCAATTTTGTCCAGATCGGTCTAGATTTGAATATAGCTGCCATATAGACCGATCTCTCGATTTAAGGTTTTGGGCCCATAAAAGAGGCATTTATTGTCCGATTTCGCTTAAATTTGAGACAGTGCTGTAAGTTAGGCTCTTCGACATTTTTATGAAACTTGGCCCAAATCGGTCCAGATTTGGATATAGCTGCCATGTAGACCGATATCTCGATTTAAAGTCTTGGCCCCATAAAATTCGCATTTATAATCCGATATCACTTAAATTTGACAAAGTCTTATGTTAGGCTTTTCGACATCCGTATCGTATATGGTTCAGATCGGTTTATTTTTAGATATATCTACTGTACCTATTAGTATTTAGTCCAAATCGGAACCTATTTTAATATAACTGATATGGGACATATGTTATGAATTTTTCACCGAATTTTTATGAAAGGCGGTTTACATATATACCCGAGGTGGTGGGTATCCAAAGTTCGGCCCGGCCGAACTTAATGCCTTTTTACTTGTTTGCGTTCTTTGTTTTATTTCAGTTTTAAAATTTACTGAAAGTTTCCTTAAGGGATTAATTTCAAAGAACTTTAAGGTCATGTTTTAATATTGCTTAAGATTTTTATTGTATTTAAATTCGTTGCAAATTTGTTTTCACAGAAAACAAATTCTTACTACTCTTTTTCATGAAAATTTAATCTCAACTAAATATCCTAAACTGAAAACTGTAGTTAGTGGGCTCACTTAAATGCATAGCAATTTTGTTATATTTAGGATATTACTTTTTCCTTTTTTGACAGTTCTCCTTATTTTTGGGGAGGGACTTTTCTACTTTCTCTCTTTCCCTATTTGATAATACTGATGCCATTTTATACTTGACGTATTTTTACAGGATGTACGAAAGATTTCAGTGCTTAAATGCGGATGCCATAGCTGAGGAAATAGAGAACATGTACCGGGTAAGTAGGAAGCAATTGATGGAATTACAACATGACCGACCATTCAAATGCCAAAGAAAGAAAATGCAGAACGAAGCGTAATCAAGTACATGTACTTGGCTATAAAGCAAAACAAAATTCACCGACTTCGATAATAATGTAGCCAGTACCAACATCACCATCGCCAGCAAAGTTGTGCAGCCAGACAACCAAATATGTTATCTGCCTGGCTAAGGCTAGCATTTATACGGTTGGACAGACTCTCGCATCCTTGCAATGTTTCCCGTAAACACATGCCTGCATATACAGGTGGCAATGCATAAGCCAACCGAGCTGAATGCAAGCAAAAAGGAGACGACGAAGAAAGAGTACGGAATCTGCTTGGAAGGTGATCGGCCAAAGAAGGATAACAAGAGCATGGCTGAGGCACAGGCAACATCATGGGTCAAAGAATGATACTACAGTTGCAATATAACGCATCATTGCACTGCTGCACGTAGTTTTCCGTGCAATGCCTGTGCAACTCATGGAAAAGTTGCCCTCACCCACTTGACTTACTTTTTGTGTCATACACTTTGCGATGTGGGGGAGTATGGTGCATAACGACAAGTCATGGCGTTTGCAAAACTTGAGACGATTGAGTTAGTGGTCAATCGTTTAACGCCTTAGAACGCCATTTTTTACAATATGAGTATCTGGGGTAGGGCATCCTTAGATAGCTCATTAAGATTAAATGCGACAACTCTATATCTTATATATAAAAATCAATTTGTGTTTGTTCGTAGGTTTGCTTGTTCGTTTTTTTTTTTTTTATTGTATGTTTGTGTGTTCCTTATAGACTCAGAAACGGCTGAACCGATTTTCTTGAAATTTTCACAGATGGTGCATAATGACCCCATGGTGAAAATAGGGTACTACATTTTTTGATATCTGAAAGGGGGGCGGATCCTCCCCCTTACCCTAATTTTCAGAAACGCCAGAATTCGGAGATGGGTGGTGCGATTTAAGCCAAATTTTGTGTGCTCTCATATAGTACCTTAGAAATAAAAATTTGGTAACCAAATTTCGGATGGGGTACCTAGGGGGGCCGCCCCACCCTTAAACCTACCAAACATATATTTAGACCAATCACGACAATATGGGACTCAAAGGAAAGGTATTTTGGATAAGAAAACGTATCAGATATCCAATTGTCGGACCAAGGGCTAGGGGGACCACCCCAAGTCCCAAAACACCCCTAAATCGAACACATTTACCGACCATGGCAATATGGGGCTCAAATGAAAGGTATTTGCGAGTATAATACGAACCTGATATCCAAATGTGGGACCACGTTTCTGGGGGTCCACCCCTCCCCCAAAACACCCCACAAACAGGACTTATTAACTGACTATGGGAATTTGGGACTTCAATAAAAGGTATTTGATTGTAGAATACGAATCTTATATCCAAATATGGGACCAACTGTTTGGGGGGCCGCTTCTCACCAAAAATATCCCCCAAAGGGCACAAATTTACGACCATAGCAATATGGGGCTCAAATGTAAGGTCTTTGGGAGTAAAGCACGAATTTGATATCAATTTTCGGGAAGAGTGCCTATGGAGCCACCCCCCCCCCCCCCCCCACAACACCACCCAAATAGTAAATATTTGCTGGCTATTGCAATATGATTCTCAAATAGGAGGGTTTTTAAGGTGGAACACGAATCCGATATATATTTTCAAGGCCAACTCACTGAGTGGCCGCCCATCCCCCAAAACACCCCCAAAGTCGGTCATGTTTGCCGACTATGGAAATATAGGGCTTAAATTAAAGGTATGTGGGAGTAGACCACGTATCTGATATCAACATTAGGAGCCAAATGTCTAGCGGACATCCCCCACCATAACAACCCCCAAATAGGACATATTTGCTCGCCAAGACAATTTGGGTCTTAAAGAGAGTGGAAATAAATATTTATAGTTTTTAGGACCAATACCCCAAACCGGACATATTTGCTGACTTTTAGAAAACGAATTTGATATTCAATTTTGAGGCCAATGGCAATATGGGGTTCAAATAAATGATATATAGATATATGAGAATAGAGCACGTTGCTGATATATTTTCTGGGCTTAGTGTTTGGGGGACCACCCCAATCCCCAAAACACCCCTAAATCGGGCATATTTACCCACCATGTCAATGAAAGGTATTGGGGGTAGAGCAAGAATGGATACCCATTTTCGGGACCAATTTTCTGGGGGTCTACCCCTTTCCCGAAATACCCCACAAACAGCAATTTTTAATGACCATCGCAATATGGGGCTCAAATAAAGCTGTTTGGGAGTAGAATACGAATTTGATATCTAACTGTAGGACCATGTATTTACGGCATCATCTCTTTCCCAAAAAACACCCCCAAAGGAAAAAACTTTTTCGACCATGCCAATATGTGTCTCAAACGAAAGGTATTTGAGATTAGAAAACGAATTTGGTAACCTATTTTGGGATCATGTGTTTGGGGGACGCCTCATCCTGTAAACTCCTCTTAAGCCAATGGCAATATGGGGTTTAAATAAATGGTATTTGTGAGAAGAGCACGACCCAGATATTTTCAGGGCCAAGTATCTGGGGGACCACTCTCCCTAAATCAGACATCATAAGAATATCGGGCTGAAATGACTTATTTTAAGAATGGAGTACACCTTACATCCATACTTAAATTCGTACAACAATAAAGATCATGTGGGATTCAGATAAAGGCACTTATATTGGTAAACTGTTAGTCAAGTTTGCATAGTATTACACTAAAAGATATTTAATTATCGAAAATAAATATTCTAAGGAAACTTTTGTTCCATATAAAGTAAAAGAAGGCGCAGCGGAGCGGGCCCGGGTCAGCTAGTAGGTATATAAAGATAGAACGGTATGTCGTTCTAGATAAGGAATATTTGTCGATAAAGCTCATTTGCGAACTTAACTTGCCTACGGTTAGTGAAATAATGAGCTCAAAATTTCAATATCAACTCTATGAGCAAATATAAGTAAATAACAGAAAGACGGATGAACATTTTGTTATATCATTATTCTCTAAATAAGGGACACCGTTATTGGTGGAAAGTTGGCAAAATATCGATGGCACTATCGACATTTAATTTTTTTACTGAATATCGATTGATATTTTCCCGATGAATACTATCGGGAAACAATTAATTGCAAAATTAAACAAAAACAAGTAAAAAGGCGTTAAGTTCGGCCGGGTCCAACTTTGGATATATGTAAACCACTTTTCGTCAAAATCCGGTGAAAAATACATACCTTATGCCCCATAGCAGATATATCGAAATATGATCCGCTTTGGACCAAATACTAATAAGTACAAGTCATTGTTCCATTGTGTGTAACAAAATATTGATATTTTTAGTAGCTATATCTATAAATAAACCGATCTGAACCATATACGACACTGATGTCGAAAAGCCTAAAATAAGCCACTGTGTAAAATTTCAGTGAAATCGGATTATAAATGCGCCTTTCATGGGGCCAAGACTTTAAACCAAGATATCGGTCTACATGGCAGCTATATCCAAATCTGGACCGATTTGGGCCAAATTGAAGAAAAATGTCGAAGTGCCCAAGCGACAAATTTCGGCGACATCGCACAATAAATGCGCCTCTTATGACCCACAAACTTTAAATCGAGAGATCGATCTATATAGCAGTTATATCCAAATTTACGCCGATCTGAGCCAAATTGAAAAAGAATGTCAGGCGTCTTAACCTAACTCATTGTCCCAAATTTCGGCGATATCGGACAATAAATGTGCCTATTAGCGCCCAAAACCTTAAATCGAGAGATCGGTCTATATGGTAGCTATATCCAAATCTGAACCGATCAGGGCCAAATTGGGAGTTATATCAAGATATAATCCGATATAGCCCATCTTCGAACTTAATCTGCTTATAGACAAAAAAGAATCTGTGCAAAGTTTCAGCTTAATATCTCTATTTTTAAAGAGTGTAGCGTGATTTCAACAGACAGACGGACGAACATGTCTATATCGTCTTAGATTTTTACGCTGATCAAGAATATATATACTTTATAGGGACGGTAATGGAAATTTCGATGTGTTGCAAACGGAATGACAAAAGAAATATACTCCCATCCTTCGGTGATAGGTATAATAAGCAATCCGACACTGAATGTATCCTTTAAGATACATTGCGCCTATAGGGGGCGCAATTTTCATCTGATTAGACTAACATTTTGTACAATGATTTCTTTCATGACTTCCAACTGACTTTATAAACCTTTGTTTTATTTGTTTTCATTGGTATTGCTTCTATATAAATCGATCGCCAGATTTTTATTTCTCATTTTCGTTTGAAATATAGGTGATGGGAAATTAACGATAGCATCGATACTATCGATATTAATAATTAATATATCGAATGTTGCGATTATCGATAGTTTGCCAGCTCTAGAGCATGGCCCATTTGCGTAACTTAGATAGGCATTACATTTCCCTTCACCAAATAAGGAAACCCACAATGCATATTTTGCTCATGAATATTCCAGTATGGTACAGGGGCAAACCTCTTACATATCAATGAGTGCAGTCCGATTCAAGTTTAAGGTCAACGGTAAGGGGCATCCTCTTTACAGCCGAGTCCGAACGGAGTGCCGCAGTGCGACTCCTCTTTTGAGGAGAAGTTTTTACATGGCTTGTACCTCACAAATTTTTCCAGCACTAGGAAACCAAAGTTAAAAAAATTTGCTGAAGTTCTCGGCAGGATTTGAACCACGGCGTTTAGAGTCATAGGCGGACATACTAACCTCTGCGCATACCTGTTGAAAAACTGAATAGAACCTTGCAAATGGTCGCTTCTACAGACTTTAAGGACCCTATTGGAGATATATCTAAATCTGGCCCGACTTTAGCATATGTGCTAGGACGCACAGTGGGCCAAATGGCAAAAAAATTGGAAATAAGTCTACAACTTTTTATCTGTTGATTTTAGCCATACAAAATGTTCTAGACATTTGTAGAGGAGGACATAGGCTTTCAGAAAAGTGCTGTTGTTGGTCCATATCTTTAATACAGGGTGAGCTACAGGGTGTCAAAGTTGACCACTTTTGACTTCTCCAAGCTTCTGGGGGCCATAACTTTTGATCTACTCAACCGATTTACATGATTTAGGACTCTAGAGAAAGAGCTTGACAAGATCTAAAAAACTTATGCATAAAGTACCATGCCATCGTGTACTGTTAAGGAGTTATGAATTGTTTAATTTTAAAATATGAAAATTTGGCCTTGGTTTTTTTCAGTGTTTTTTTAATAACTCCGTCAATTTTAAAGCTATAAACTTCATACTTCACACAAATTATGCCAGCATATGTGTGCATAAAATACAAAAGGAATCACGTGAATATCTTTGGCGGTTTAAAAATGGCATCGTTTTCAATATGAAAAATATTTTTTTTGTCAAAAAATTGCAAAATTTTTCAAAAAAGATACTCCCATTTCCTTTAAGTTTTCGCAAACTTTGGCCGTCAAAGCATTATCATTTCTTTCCATTTTCACAAAGTCGAGGTATTAAGAAAAGTTTTAAGTGCTAATTTGGCTAATTTCGATATCAAACAACACCGTTATCTTAAGACCAAAATGGCCAATTTTTTTACTAAACTTCAAAAGTTTCTCACTGGAAAAAAAGTTCCACGGGGATTTTTTCGCTTTTTTTGAACTTAAATGAAAGCTTAAAATGTTCCCAACATTTTAAGGTATGTCTCGCCATATCCTAGCCATAAATGAGATCGTAGCGATCAAAATACTGAAAAAAGTCAATTTTCAAGTAGTGCTATATTCATTGCTAAAAAACAAGTATTACGTCACATTTTATTGCAAAGATGTTAAATAAACTTTTATTTGGTAACACTTCTTCTACAAAACACAAAAAGAATCATGGAAATATCTCTATTCTATTCCATTTTATGGAACCGGCAATAAAAAAGTCAATTTTTCAAAAAAGTCGAATTTCCCAAATTTTGTTTTTGTTGTCCTAATTGCACATGACACACTATAGCCATATTTACGCAACATACCTTATCGTAAAGGAAATTTTCATACCTTTCCAACGATGTATAAAACATTTCTCAACTCGGATTCTATCTACTCTAAAATTCATTTACACTTCATTAAACTCTATATAAAAATGTCTATTTGTGAAATGGAACCTTATATGGGGCCTACACTAAAACATTGATAGATTTGCCCAGGGTTTACAATACAAATGTGTTAGAATAAAAAAAGGTCTCCTGCCAAAGTTTAAAAAAATTGGAATAAAAATATGTGTTTTAGAGCGAAAACACTTCGCATCGGCGTGCGTTTGTATAGTACCTACATCTATTTTTAATGTAAGCTGATGATTTTTGAATAAAAAGTAACCTAGAAATATACCTGCATATATATATATATTTGTGTTAAGATTTGATGCAGACAAATGTTACCTGTTTCGCTATGTCGAATTCCCAGGAAATCCACCGTATCAATGAATGTGAAAAAACCTACCCATAAAAAATTCATTGTCATTTTTTTTAACCAAATTCGAGTCCAGGTAAATAATTATAGAAGAGTAAGTAAAAAGAGGCACTTTGGACCCCTTTTTACGATTGCGTCTGATACCTGAAATGGGTCATTAATTGTGAATATATTGCATAAATATTTGAACAAAATCCAAATTTTCTTCATTATATTTTGTAGAGGCGTAAAGGACATTTATAAGTTATGGAAGTCATACTGAAGTATTCCACTCTTTCGAAAATTGTATGGGACATCAAAAATGATTCCAAATCATACACGGAGTCATTTAAGGAACTTGTTTACACTTTGGACCACATATATGGAATAAGGCTAAATAAAGACGCTTTAGACAAACTTGAAAAATTCTACAAATCATTTGAGAGAAGGTTGCCAGAATGTTCATTCGCAAAAATCAAGTTTTTCAAAATGTATGAGAAGTGGCTGAAATCGGATCTACTTATTGAAATTAAACCGCTGATTCCCGGCCGGCCTAGCAAAGCATACGACGAAGTTACGGAGAAAACCAAAAAGAAAAAACAAGAGGAACTATTGGCGGCACATCCGCCAAATTTAATAAAAGATACGTTCAAAACAGCATTGTTAAAAACACAACCAAAAAATGTTGGACGAATTGTCGATGTTTTACCATTAGCATCTCCGAAAAGGGTAAAGAGAATGGTAGAAAGTATTCCAACTCCAAAATCGACTACAGAATTCACGGAGGAAGATGCACTGGCCCTGATTTTGAACCTAGGCCTCTCAAGAAACAAATACTCAACAATGAGGAAGGCTCTTCGTGAAAAAGGATGGGGTTGTTTACCCTCAAAACATAAATTGTACAACACCAGGACGAAAATGGTGCCATCAAATATATACGTGGACGAATTAAAAGCAAGAGTGAAACTTGCTGATCTTGTTGAAAATACAGCTGTTAGAATTATTTCTAATTTTACTGAAGAACAGTTGAACACATGTAATAATTCCGAAGTGGTTTTGATCAGCAAATGGGGTTGTGATGGATCATCTGGATTTTCCGAATATAAGCAACAAACAGAAATAGATACCAACTTCGCATCAATTTTCATGGCATCATTAGTACCATTGAGAATGAGATTGTACAAGGACCAATCTTCATCATCGAAAGAAAATGCATTTCAAGATATATGGATAAATAGAACACCTGGGTCAAAATATTTATGTCGCCCAATTCGGTTTGAGTATACAAAGGAAGACCGGAACACAACACGATCTTTGGTGAACGAAATAAAGGAAGAAATTGCTGCATTACCCATGATTGTTATAAACCAATTGGGAAGAAATATAAAAGTTTCGTTTCAACTACAACTCACTATGATCGATGGAAAGGTGGCAAACGCATTAACTGGCGTTATGTCCAATTGGAGATGCAATATTTGTGGCAAGAAGAATGGGCAATTCGAGGACAAGTCTGATGAAAATTTAGTAAACGAAAATGCGCTCAATTTCGGTATTTCGCCCCTGCACTGTAGAATTCGATTCATGGAGTATTGTTTGCATTTATCGTATGACCTTAAATATCGGACTAGCCCTGGAAACCGCGATGTCTCTGCTAGAAACAACCAAGATCTTCACAAAATGAGGCAGGAAGAGAAGAATCGAATCCAGTTGGAGTTTAAACAAAAGGGACTTATAATAGATAAACCTCTTTACGGATACGGAAGCACAAATGATGGCAACTCGGCAAGGCGGTTTTTTGAGGACCCCGTATCGACATCTAAAATAACCGGTCTTGATGAACACTTGCTAAGACGATTCAAAGTGATTTTGGCTGTAATCAATAGCAAAAAGATGATAAATTCAACCAAATTTGAAGCTTATAGTAATGACACAAAAAACATTTTATCTGATTTATATTCGTGGAAAGCTTTAACACCGACAGTACATAAAGTCTTACATCATGGCAAGGAAATTGTGGAATACAACATACTTCCGTTAGGAGAACTTACAGAAGAAGCTCAGGAATCCCGTAATAGAGATGTTAAACAGTTCCGGCTTTTCAATACCCGAAAGAGCACCAAATTTAACCAAAATTATGATTTACTTCAATATTTATTGTTATCGTCTGATCCGGTACTATACAGCATCAGAACTAAATGGCTACCAAAAATATGTGACGATATAGATAAGGACGATCCCGATGCCATTCAAATTAAAGAGCTTTTAAATTTTGATACCTTAGATTATTTGGTAGAGAATAAAATCAAATAATACAAAACTAAAATGCTTTTTTATTTTGGGAGTAGCTAATATACATATAAACGCACGCCGATGCGAAGTGTTTTCGCTCTAAAACACATATTTTTATTCCAATTTTTTTAAACTTTGGCAGGAGACCTTTTTTTATTCTAACACATTTGTATTGTAAACCCTGGGCAAATCTATCAATGTTTTAGTGTAGGCCCCATATAAGGTTCCATTTCACAAATAGACATTTTTATATAGAGTTTAATGAAGTGTAAATGAATTTTAGAGTAGATAGAATCCGAGTTGAGAAATGTTTTATACATCGTTGGAAAGGTATGAAAATTTCCTTTACGATAAGGTATGTTGCGTAAATATGGCTATAGTGTGTCATGTGCAATTAGGACAACAAAAACAAAATTTGGGAAATTCGACTTTTTTGAAAAATTGACTTTTTTATTGCCGGTTCCATAAAATGGAATAGAATAGAGATATTTCCATGATTCTTTTTGTGTTTTGTAGAAGAAGTGTTACCAAATAAAAGTTTATTTAACATCTTTGCAATAAAATGTGACGTAATACTTGTTTTTTAGCAATGAATATAGCACTACTTGAAAATTGACTTTTTTCAGTATTTTGATCGCTACGATCTCATTTATGGCTAGGATATGGCGAGACATACCTTAAAATGTTGGGAACATTTTAAGCTTTCATTTAAGTTCAAAAAAAGCGAAAAAATCCCCGTGGAACTTTTTTTCCAGTGAGAAACTTTTGAAGTTTAGTAAAAAAATTGGCCATTTTGGTCTTAAGATAACGGTGTTGTTTGATATCGAAATTAGCCAAATTAGCACTTAAAACTTTTCTTAATACCTCGACTTTGTGAAAATGGAAAGAAATGATAATGCTTTGACGGCCAAAGTTTGCGAAAACTTAAAGGAAATGGGAGTATCTTTTTTGAAAAATTTTGCAATTTTTTGACAAAAAAAATATTTTTCATATTGAAAACGATGCCATTTTTAAACCGCCAAAGATATTCACGTGATTCCTTTTGTATTTTATGCACACATATGCTGGCATAATTTGTGTGAAGTATGAAGTTTATAGCTTTAAAATTGACGGAGTTATTAAAAAAACACTGAAAAAAACCAAGGCCAAATTTTCATATTTTAAAATTAAACAATTCATAACTCCTTAACAGTACACGATGGCATGGTACTTTATGCGTAAGTTTTTTAGATCTTGTCAAGCTCTTTCTCTAGAGTCCTAAATCATGTAAATCGGTTGAGTAGATCAAAAGTTATGGCCCCCAGAAGCTTGGAGAAGTCAAAAGTGGTCAACTTTGACACCCTGTAGCTCACCCTGTATTAAAGATATGGACCAACAACAGCACTTTTCTGAAAGCCTATGTCCTCCTCTACAAATGTCTAGAACATTTTGTATGGCTAAAATCAACAGATAAAAAGTTGTAGACTTATTTCCAATTTTTTTGCCATTTGGCCCACTGTGGGACGTTAAATAAAACATCTCACGCTCAATTTTATAAAGATCGAACCAAAATTATGGCGACTGAGGCCAAAAAATCCATATCAAATAAAAGATATATATAAATCTAATCCGATTTTGATGAAATTCTGCACACGTATTGGGATGACAAATAAAACAGCTCTTGCTAAATTTTGTAAGGATTGGACCAAACTTGTGGCTACTATTGACTTCTCGACCCCTAGAACCCATATTATTTGTCCGATTTGGCTGCAATTTGGTATGTAAAGTACGTACCAATAGTACCCTCCAATAACCATATCAAATCTCACCCACATAGGTTCATAAGTAGTTAAAGCCTCTATATAAATCGATCTTGGGATTTGACTTCCCGAGCCCCTAGAAACCTTCCATTTGTTAGATTTGACTGAAATGTTCTAGTGACAGTTCGTTTGTACCCCCAACATCAACAGCAAATCGCGTCCAGATAGGTCTATAAATAAATATAGCCCCATACAAACCGATACCTTGGTTTAAACTCTCTGTTCCATACACTTTATAATTTTTATAGGCACCACCATAGGATGGGGGTATTAGTATGCTCTAGACATTCCGTTTGTAACACCTTGAAATATAGGTCTGCGACCCCATAAAGTATATATATATATATTCTTAATCGTCTTGACATTCTGAGTCGATCTAGCAATGTCCGCCCGTCCTTCTGTTCTTCCGTCCGTCTGTTTGTCAAAATTGGAACAAAAACTTGTGTAATGACTTCCAACATCCATGCCAAGTACGATCCGGATAGACCTGTAAACAGATATAGCTCCCATAAAAACCGATCCCCGGATTTGACTTCTTGATCCCCTAGAAGCCTCAATTTTCATCCGATTTGACTGAAATTTGGAACAAAGACTTGTATTATGACCTCCAATATCCGTGTCAAGTACGATCAGAATCGGTCTATAAACGGATATAGCCCCATATAAACTGATCCCCGGATTTGGCTTTTTGATGCCCTAGAAGCCTTAATTGTTACCTAATTTGATTGAAATTTTACCTTTAAACCTATTTTATGACATACAACATCAGTGACAAGTTTTATACGAATCGGTCAATATGGTGACATAGACCCCCTATATGCCAATATCCTGATATGACTTCTTGAGACCATTGAAGCCTCAATTAATTCCTGATTTGGCTAGGTTATGTTAGGTTAGGTTGAATGGGTTGCCCACCAAAGGTGAGTTCACTCGGAGGCCTAGTTAGAGAAAGGGAAGAGAAAGAAAGTGTGAGACCTCGGACTAGAGGTTATACATGAATAAATTAATAAGAGTATATTTTTAGCGGAATCCATGGTAGTGGGTGCCAAGCATTAGGCCCGGCCAAATTGA
The DNA here is from genome assembly GCF_963082655.1 of Stomoxys calcitrans. Taxonomy (NCBI): domain Eukaryota; kingdom Metazoa; phylum Arthropoda; class Insecta; order Diptera; family Muscidae; genus Stomoxys; species Stomoxys calcitrans. The sequence continues at coordinate 216,458,223 of NC_081552.1, forward strand.
GCACGTTTTTACTTGTTTATAGTTGAGTCTGAACGGCGAGCCGCCGTGCGACACCTCTTTGGAGAGAAGTTTTTTCATGGCATAGTACATCCACTGGCATTTTTCTCTGATGTTCTCTCCATGATACGAACCCAGGTGTTCAGCGTCGTAGGTGGATATGCTAACCTCTGCAATACGTTGGCCTTCAGATAAAAGATGTAGGGCATATATAATTCGGCTTGTCCGCACTTGTTACAAGTTTTGCCAGTTCCCCACACCCTTTGTTATGACACAAAAAAAGTTTCATTATGATTCCCTTTCTCCTAATGTCAAGTTTTTCCCCACCCCTTGCCACTTTCTATCTCCACAGATTGTCTATAAATTGTCACGTCAACTATCTTATAATCCAGTTGCCAAACGAGCTGCCGAACAGGTGCGGGTTAAAATTGAGAAATTTCGAGTCTATTTACCCGTACTCGATGCCATCTGCCGTCAAGGCCTGGAGGAGCGTCATTGGGAGATGATTTCGGAACATTTGGGCAAAGAATGCAATCCCACATTGTATCCCAGCCTTAAGGATATGATTGATGCTGGCATTATGACCATCTTGCCACAATTGGAGGAGATTTCAATTGCTGCAGGCAAGGAATACGACTTGAATCAATTGCTCGACAACATGAAAAGTGATTGGAAGAATGTCTGCTTTGATATTTTGCAATATCGTGATTCGGACACTCACATCTTGGCCTCGTTGGATGACATACAAACCCTGCTGGATGACCATTTGATGCGAACCCAGGCTATGAAAAGATCTCCCTATATTGTGGCCTTAGGCTCGAAAGCTGATGATTGGGAAAATCGTTTGGCCCTCATACAAAATATAATGGACACCTGGACTGAGGTGCAAGTAACATGGATGTATTTGGAGCCCATCTTCTGTTCGGAAGATATTATGCGGCAAATGCCTTTGGAGGGACGCAGCTTCAAGGCAGTCGATAAAATATGGCGACGCATTATGCAGCATACATTGGAGGATTTGCATGTCATGGCAGCCACTGAATATCCCGATATGTTGACTATTTTCAAAAAGGCTGTGGAAGATTTGGAAACAGTGCAGAAGGGCTTAAACACTTACTTGGAGCAGAAACGTTTATTCTTTGCTCGTTTCTTTTTTCTATCGAATGATGAGCTGCTAGAGATCCTGTCGGAAACTAAGGATCCTTTGCGTGTACAGCCGCATTTAAAGAAATGTTTTGAGGGGGTAAGTCAATGAAATGAAAAAACACAATTATGGCAAACTTTTAGTTCCTACTTTGATTTGTTGAAAATATAACTTGACCATTAATAAATAACAACCACCTTGTGGTGTTGCAAGGTAGAAAATTCCTTAACATAAAATTTTTTCAATAGTTTTTTCTTAACAAACTTTGTTGTGGCCCCTTATTATGTTTGATGTTTGTTTTTTTTCTATATTTAGATATCACAACTTACATTCGATGATAATTTAGAAATAACCGAAATGATATCTGATGAGGACGAAAAAGTGGCTCTGGTGCGGAAAATTAACCCACAATCTGCAAATGTAAGTTTAACTTGTGCACCAACAAATATGAGTAAGTTCTTATAATTAATTTTATATGGATTCAAGGGTCTAGTGGAAGCCTGGCTGAAGGAAGTTGAAATCACAATGCTCGACAGTGTGAGGGAACAACTGAAATATGCTTGGGATGATTATTATGTTGCTGATCGCATCCGCTGGGTTGTCTCATGGCCAGGGCAGGTTGTACAAACGATATCCTGTATGGCTTGGACATACGAGGTAAATGCTATTCAATTCTTATGTTTGATTTTAAAATTCTTAAGATTTTAAAGATTACATCCTAAATGTTTTAATTATAAGTATTAGAAGATGTAAGCGTTAGTCTGTAGCAGCAGTTTTGAAATCCTACATCACGGTAAATGTAACTTCAAAGTAATTTAAAATGGATGGGAATATATATCATCGGCGTCTGTTCCCAAGTTAGGGGCGGCTGGAGGCAAGCGTCGGATCTCTGCTAGCGACAACGAGGGATAAAATTAAATTATATGGATAGTTTAATCGATTCAAAGCGAAGGGAAGTTCAATGCAGCCTGAAGAGCAGACGATGAGACCATCACCCACTCACAAACAGCCCATCTAATAGAGGACAATGATTCAAGTCCTCCAGATAAACCTCCACCGGAGTGACACAGCTACTCACGCTCTGATGGGGAAAATCAGCAAGGGCAAGATACATATTGCCTTAATTCAGGAGCCATGGACTACACGGTACAAAGTTTCTGGACTGAACCATATCAACTACCAAATATTCCATGCTAACACTGGTACGTGGCCGAGGAAGTGCGTTATTTGTCATAAAAATTATCCAGCCTGTGTGGTGCTCACAGCTATCCCGTGTCGGGTACTAATAGTGTGCGTTGCGAACACTCACCACATTTCGTGGGTTAGTACCAACATTAATAAGAGGAGCCAAGCCCTGGCAGATTTTTTGAATACTAACGACCTGATAATACTTAATATTGGTAACACCGCTACCTTTGTTAATAGGATTAGGGGGGAGGTTTGAGATGTGGGATTTCAGTAGGGCCCTTGAAGACGAGACGACTGTTGCAAGGCTGGCCACCTTTGCCCGGGAAGTATTTCTTAGGAGGCGAACTAGACTTAGAGGTGTTGCTGTGCTGGCGCGACTGTGTGATTTGGTGCTGCGCATGACATGGCCTGGCACCTGCCTTGCCCATGTTGATGCAGCGGTGTTTGCCCATTGTTGATTCCGTTAGCTGTTGTGGTTGTGATCGGTCATCCGTGAGGGTGGCCGCGTTGATTGTAAAGTCCCATGTTGTTGCTGATTTATGTGGCGTAGCCCGCGAGGGCTGCCGTGTCCTGTTTGTGTTTTGTGTATATTGTCTGGTTGTATGTTTGATGCATACTTTTGTATGCTGGCTGAGGTCGGCGTAGGGTGATTTTTTCCCATTCAGTTGACCAGTCCGGAACTGTTTGGGGTTCAACTGGTAGTAGTCTTTTAAGGCTATGAAGTCTGACCGGAGACTTTAATCTGGTACCACGGGTGTCAGGAGCCCCTGGAACTTTGGTTCCAGCCTGACAATGGTGAGGCCCCAGTGGGGAGCAACGTGGTGGCTGTGGTTTGTACCCAAATCGCGGGTAGAGCATAAGCTCGGCGTGGAGTTGCGTTTTCAACCGGGTGCCGTGACCCATAGATCGGAAGGAGTTTTAGGTAGTGCTCCGCTCCTAACCAAGGAGGTGAACACGTCCAAATACGTGGGATCAAATTGGTACTCATGTGTGGGTTTCCACATGTGGGGGCGTTGGTAGACGCATTGTATTTACCCTTGGGCCTTGGGCCTCGCAGGTTTGGGCCGTGATGGCAGGTATCTGCGTAAAACTCGACATTCGTGTCTCCAAGGATGGATAAATTTGTAAGGGCCAAAATACACACACACACCAATAGGTTCTCAAAATCGTTATCTACGACAAGTTCTACAATAGATGTTTCGTTTAATCCATTGATTTTACCAAAATTTTTGTTTTCAGGTAGAGGAAGCCATAGAAATGTCAACACTTCCGGCTTATATGGACAAATGCAATGCACAAATTGGAGATTTAGTTAATTTGGTAAGAACGGACTTGGGCACGGGCACAAGGCTAACCATTGAGGCGCTTATAGTCCTCGACGTTCATGGTAAGTACATAAAACGAATGGGCATCAATGGGTGGAAGATATTTTAATGATTTTTTACAATCCTCATAGATCGTGATGTTGTAAAATATCTGCTAGATGTCGAAGTCTCTTCTCTGCTAAGCTTTGATTGGCTATCCCAATTGAGATACTATTGGAAGGTTACCGAAAGTAAGTCTTGTCTGCATTCATAAATTTGGCAAAATATGTAGTTGATTTTTTTTTCATAGAACGCGAAGAGTGGGTGTGTGTCAGCATGGTGGTCACCGATGTCAAATATGGCATGGAGTATTTGGGCAATACCACCCGTTTGGTAGTCACTCCCCTTACGGATCGTTGTTACAGGTCAGTAGAGCCTTGCCATGCAATTGATATCAGCAATCATGACATAAATATCCTTGCACAAATAGTTTACAAACGAATTAGGTCATCGTTTGTTCGATTATTCCTCCTTCTATCCACCCATACATACAGCGGAACTCTTATCCATTTGCTGAGGCGCTTTGCCTTTCGCCTGTGTTGCAAAGCGCCATAAATAAATCTCCGACTGGCAATGTTTTAATGTCCTCAAGGCGAACAGGATGCAATACAATAGAGAAAAATACACAGAAGAACTGTCCCATATAGGAAGTGAAACTACAGTTCTTTTTCCGCTTTTTGCCTTTTGTTTAATCCCAAAAGCCAAAATGCATAGCACAACAACATCATCATCATGACATTTAACACACTTTCATTTTTAAAGCTTAAAGGAGGAGGAGAGTAGGAGGGGGTGGATCAACAAACGAAATGATAAATATTTAACGAGAAATCACTTCCTTTCAGAACATTGATGGGAGCTTTAAAATTATGCCTGGGCGGTGCACCGGAAGGACCAGCTGGCACGGGAAAGACAGAAACCTGCAAGGACTTGGCCAAAGCTGTTGCCAAGAAATGTGTCGTTTTCAATTGTTCCGATGGCTTAGATTACAAGGCATTGGGTAAATTCTTTAAGGTAATTTGTTTATTTTACTAATTAGGATGTAAGGTATTTGAAGCTATATATATCACACTTTAACGAATATCACTAAACACGACGGCGTTGTCTGTACTTGAGGCGTTTGACTGTTTTGTAAGCATAACCACTGTCACCCAATACTGCGGTATCCATGGGATCCTCAGAGAGGGCTTTGGTGGAGCTTTCTTCAGCGGGTGGTAGGTATTCATTGGTTATATCGGAAACTTCACGGCGGTGACGATATTTAAGGCGACGCACTGTTTTATATTCGTAGCCACTGTTACCCAAAACTGCGGATTCCTGGGGTTCCTCGGCAGATTTTACTTCGGCTATGGCCTCGGTAGAAGTTTCTTCGGTGGGGGGCAAATATTGGTAAGCATTTTCAGAAACTTCACGGCGTTGGCGATATTTCAAACGACGCACTGTTTTGTATTTGTAACCATTTTCACCCAAAACAGCAGAATCTTGAGGTTCCTCGGCAGATTTGACTTCGGCCACAGCTTCGGTGGTGGCTTCTTCTTCGGCTGGGGGCAAATATTCATTGGCAATTTCGGATACATCACGACGACGGCGATATTTCAAACGACGCACAGTTTTGTATTCATAGCCATTGTCACCCAAAACAGTAGAATCCTGAGGTTCCTCGGCGGATTTAACTTCGGCTACAGCTTCTTCTTCGGCTGGGGGCAAATATTCATTGGCAATTTCGGATACATCACGACGAAGGCGATATTTCAAACGACGCACAGTTTTGTATTCATAGCCATTGTCACCCAAAACAGTAGAATCCTGAGGTTCCTCGGCGGATTTAACTTCGGCTACAGCTTCGGTGGTGGTTTCTTCTTCGGCTGGGGGCAAATATTCATTGGCAATTTCAGATACATCACGACGACGGCGATATTTCAAACGACGCACAGTTTTGTATTCATAGCCATTGTCACCCAAAACAGTAGAATCCTGAGGTTCCTCGGCGGATTTAACTTCGGCTACAGCTTCGGTGGTGGATTCTTCGGCAGGGGGCAAATATTCATTGGCAATTTCAGATACATCACGACGTTGACGGTATTTTAAACGACGCACAGTTTTGTATTCATAGCCATTGTCACCCAAAACAGTAGAATCCTGAGGTTCCTCGGCGGATTTAACTTCGGCTACAGTTTCGGTGGTGGATTCTTCGGCAGGGGGCAAATATTCATTGGCAATTTCAGATACATCACGACGTTGACGGTATTTTAAACGACGAACAGTTTTGTATTCATAGCCATTGTCACCCAAAACAGCGGAATCCTGAGGTTCCTCGGCGGATTTAACTTCGGCCACAGCTTCGGTGGTGGATTCTTCGGCAGGAGGCAAATATTCATTGGCAATTTCAGATACATCACGACGTTGACGGTATTTCAAACGACGCACAGTTTTGTATTCGTAGCCATTGTCACCCAAAACAACCGAATCCTGAGATTCTTCTGCGGTGGATTCTTCGGCTGGGGGCAAATATTCATTAGCAATTTCAGATACATCACGACGTTGACGGTATTTCAAGCGACGCACAGTTTTGTATTCATAGCCATTGTCACCCAAAACAGCAGAGTCCTGAGGTTCCTCGGCGGATTTAACTTCGGCCACAGCTTCGGTGGTGGATTCTTCGGCAGGAGGCAAATATTCATTGGCAATTTCGGATACATCACGGCGACGGCGGTATTTCAAGCGACGCACAGTTTTGTATTCATAGCCATTGTCACCCAAAACAGCAGAATCCTGAGGTTCCTCGGCGGATTTAACTTCGACTACAGCTTCGGTGGTGGCTTCTTCTTCGGCTGGGGGCAAATATTCATTGGCAATTTCGGATACATCACGACGTTGACGGTATTTCAAACGACGCACAGTTTTGTATTCATAGCCATTGTCACCCAAGACAGCAGAATCCTGAGGTTCTTCGGCGGTCTTAACCTCGGCCACAGCTTCTGTGGTAGCTTCTTCGGCAGGGGGCAAATATTCATTAGCAATTTCAGATACATCACGACGTTGACGGTACTTCAAGCGACGCACAGTTTTGTATTCATAGCCATTGTCACCCAAAACAGCGGAATTCTGAGGCTCTTCGGCGGACTTGACTTCGGCCACAGCTTCGGTGGTAGCTTCTTCTTCGGCAGGGGGCAAATATTCATTGGCAATTTCGGATACATCACGACGTTGACGGTATTTCAAACGACGCACAGTTTTGTATTTGTAGCCATTGTCACCCAATACAGCGGAATCCTGAGGTTCTTCGGCGGACTTTAATTCGGCCACAGCTTCGGTGGTAGCTTCTTCTCCAGCTGGAGGCAAATATTCATTGGCAATTTCGGATACATCACGACGTTGACGGTATTTCAAACGACGCACAGTTTTGTATTCATAGCCATTGTCACCCAAAACAGCAGAATCCTGAGGTTCCTCGGCGGATTTAACTTCGGCCACAGCTTCGGTGGTGGTTTCTTCTTCGGCTGGGGGCAAATATTCATTGGCAATTTCGGATACATCACGACGTTGACGGTATTTCAAACGACGCACAGTTTTGTATTCGTATCCATTGTCACCTAAAACAGCGGAATCCTGAGATTCTTCGGCGGACTTTACTTCGGCCACAGCTTCGGTGGTAGCTTCTTCTCCAGCAGGAGGCAAATATTCATTGGCAATTTCGGATACATCACGACGTTGACGGTATTTCAAACGACGCACAGTTTTGTATTCGTAGCCATTCTCACCCAAAACAGCGGAGTCCTGAGGTTCTTCAGCGGTCTTAACTTCGGCCACAGCTTCGGTTGTTGCTTCTTCTTCGGCTGGGGGCAAATATTCATTGGCAATTTCGGATACATCGCGACGATGACGGTATTTTAAACGGCGCACAGTTTTGTATTCGTAGCCATTCTCACCCAAAACAGCGGAATCCTGAGGTTCTTCAGCGGTCTTAACTTCGGCCACAGCTTCGGTGGTTGCTTCTTCTTCGGCAGGGGGCAAATATTCATTGGCAATTTCGGATACATCACGACGTTGACGATATTTCAAACGACGCACAGTCTTGTACTCGTAGCCATTGTCACCCAAGACAGCGGAATCCTGGGGTTCCTCGGCAGAATTGACTTCGGCCACAGCTTCGGTGGAAGTTTCTCCCTCAACAGGGGGCAAATAAGAATCTCTAGGTGTTGCGGCAGATTTTACATCAGCCACAGCTTCTGTGGTTATTTCTTCAGACGGTGGCAAGTATGAGCTAGCTATTTCGGAAACGTCACGACGATGACGATACTTTAAGCGACGCACAGTTTTGTATTCATAACCATTTTCACCTAATACAGCAGACTGTTGGGGTTCCTCGGCCGATTTGATTTCAACAACATCGTCGTTGGTTGTTTCTTCGGCAGGAGGCAGATATTCATTGGCAAGTTCGGATACATCGCGACGGTGACGATACTTCAAACGACGAACAGTTTTATATTCATACCCATTTTCTCCCAATGCTGCGGATTCTTCGGCAGCCTTTACTACAGCAGCACTCTCGGTAGAGGTTTCTTCGGCAGGAGGCAGATACTCATTGGCAACTTCGGAGACATCACGACGTTGCCTATACTTTAGACGTTTTACCGTTCTATACTGGTATCCATTATCCGTGAGTGCAGCTGAACTTTCAGGTTCAATTGAATCCAATGCAACAGTGTCTTCCGATGGTGGCAGATATTCATTAGAAGGACTATCGATGGCAGCGGAGGCTGCAACAGCCAATATGGCAAACGCTACCACGAAAATTCGCTGTAAATGAAAAAACACAGAGATTGTTGACACTTTTTAGATCACTGGCACAGCTTTTCTGGCTATGTTTACACTCCACTTTCTTTTCAAATTACCATTTTAATGTTTGCAACCAAATAGGTTTCCTTGGGGTGGAATAAACTGGATGGGGGAGGGCGATGTGTTCTCGCCGCAGAAGGTGGCTAGAATGAGGTTTGCTCATTCCATGCCCGGCTTATATACAAAGCGCGTTGTGCCATTTGAAAATAACGGTTTGATGATCTTCGGCATATTAGTTGAACCCTTGAAACTTTTGCTACACTCTCAAGTGGCCTCTTCTTAACTGTATTAATTGATTATCCATTATAAGCTGAGCTAAGCTAGGCTAATGTGTGTGCGTGCCTATGTGTGGTATGGTGTTGTGCAGATAACCTTGATAGAGCGATGTTTACGTATCTCGTTCATTCACTCACTCCCTCGTTCACCTCGTTCACTCATTTACTCACTCATGCCGTTTAGACTTCATTAGTTCGTAAGTAAAAGAGCCTCTTCAGCTCTCGAACCAGCGTACCACTTGAGAGTTTATTCAAGTGCCCTTCAATAAGTGTGTGTGTGTGTGCGTTTGTGTTGAAGACAGTTGGCTGTAAAGCTTCCCCCCAGAGAGAGATATTCGCGCGTAGAAGTAGGCAGTAGAACCGGTATAGAATTTTATCAAGTGCTAAAGGTCGAGCCTCATCATTATCATCAACGTCATCCACATCGTCGTCATAGTCTCAATATTTTCTAAATTCTCCACAGCTTATGACAAGCTAAGAAGACATGGCAAATGGGGCGAAAGCAAAGTGTTTGTTGCTCCGGAATTGAATTACGTTTTAACCATTTAATTGGCACTTTACAGCAGCAGCGTTATGAATGGGAGAAAGTGTTGTCATAATGACGACATCGAGAACCAATTTGGACATTCAGAAGCAACAAGGCAAACGTTTGCTTAAAGATAGGAGTTCTACTCAATTTGCATGGATTATTAGGACCAAATGCAAAATCTTTGCGAATAGTAGTCAATAACAAATTTAAAAAACCAGTAGAAAATAACAAAGGCGGAAACTTATGGCAGCGGGCATAGCTGTAGTCTTTTCATCTATGTTGCTACTCAGGCCTGAACGAAATCATTAACACTTGAAAATGATTATGTACATGTTCTCATGCTGCTGTACCATGGTAATACGAAGCTTAATTCTTCAGAAAGGCAATTTTGCGGAATAATTCTTCAAACTACTTTAATTGCGTATTTGGCATTACTTTTATGAGGCCTTCAGCTGCTTCACACCTACCAAACTTCAGCTAAAACGAATAAAAAACGTGGATAAATGATCATATGGGAGAAACGGTTTATCAAAGGTTTGTTTTAAATGAATACCCTATATGGCCGGTGTCTGGTGTGGATGTTGGACCAAATTTCAGGTACAAAAGTACCAAACGTTAGAGGTATACCAATATATGGCGTAAGTTGAACGATTGGAACTAGTTTAAAAACATTTTCCCATCATATTTTGGCAATTTGTTACAGCTCAAAAATTCAAAAAAAATTTTTTTTTTTAATTTCTTGTGGCGGGATTTCTCGAAACCGTTTTAATGTCTTGTTGCATTTGATAGTTTCTATATTAAAACAAGTAAAAAGGCGTTAAGTTCGGCCGGGCCGAACTTTGAACACCCACCACCTTGGATATATATGTGAACCACCTTTCCTCAAAATCCGGTGCAAAATTCATACCTTATGCCACATAGCACCTATGTTCCGATTTGGACCAGATACTAATAAGTTAAAGTTATTGTTCAATTGTATATAACAAAATATTGGTCTTTTTAGTAGTTATATCTAAAAACAAGTAAAAGCGTGCTAAGTTCGGCCGGGCCGAATCTTATATACCCTCCACCATGGAGCGCATTTGTCAGTTCTTTTCTCGGCATCTCTTTTTAGGCAAAAAATGATATAAGAAAAGAAAGAAAGAAAAATATGCTATTAGAGCGATATCAAGATATGATCCGGTTTAGACCACAATTAAATTATATGTTGGAGACCTGTGTAAAATTTCAGCCAATTCGTATAAGAATTGCGCCCATTGGGGCTCACGAAGTAAAATAGAGAGAACGATTTATATGGGAGCTGTATCGGGCTATAGACCGATTCAGACCATAATAAACACGTATGTTGATGGTCATGAAAGAATCTGTCGTACAAAATTTCAGGCAAATCGGATAATAATTGCGACCTCTAGAGACCCAAGAAGTCAAGACCCAAGATCGGTTTATATGGCAGCTACATCAGGTAATGGACCGATTTGACCCATACTTGGCACAGTTGTTGGATATCATAACAAAACACGTGATGCAAAATTTCATTCTAATCGGATAAGAACTGCGCACTCTAGAGCCTCAAGAAGTCAGGACCCAAGATCGGTTTATATGACAGCTATATCAGGTAATGGCCCGAATTGAACCATACTTAGCACAGTTGTTAAAAGTGATACTAAAACACTATGTGCAAAATTTCATTCAAATCGGATAAGAATTGCGCACTCTAGAGGCTCAAGAAATCAAGACCCAAGATCGGTTTATATGGCAGCTATATCAGGTTATGGACCGATAAGAACCATACTTGGCATAGTTGTTGGATATCATAACGAAACACTTCGTGCAAAATTTCATTCCAATCGGATAGGAATTGCGCACTCCAGAGGCTCAAGAAGTCAAGACCCCAGATCGGTATATATGGCAGCTATATCAGGTTATGGACCGATTTGAACCTTAGTTGACACAGTTGTTGGATATAATAACGAAACACGTCGTGCAAGATTTCATTCCAATCCGATAAGAATTGCGCACTCTACAGGCTCAGGAAGTCAAGACCCAAGATCGGTTTATATGGCAGCTATATCATGTTATACACCGATTTGAACCATACTTGGCACAGTTGTTGGATGTCATAACAAAACACGTCGTGCAAAATTTCATCCCAATCGGATAAGAATTGCGCACTCTAGAGGCTCAAGAAGTCAAGACCCAAGATCGGTTTACATGGCAGCTATATCAAAACATGGACCGATATGGCCCATTTACAATACCAACCGACCTACACTAATAAGAAGTATTTGTGCAAAATTTCAAGCGGCTAGCTTTACTCCTTCGGAAGTTAGCGTGCTTTCGACAGACAGACGGACGGACGGACGGACATAGCTAGATCGACATAAAATGTGACGACGGTCAAGAATATATATACTTTATAGGGTCTCAGACGAATATTTCGAGTAGTTACAATCAGAATGACGAAATTAGTATACCCCCCATCTTATGGTGGAGGGTATAAAAACCGATCGGAACTATATACCACACGGATGTCAAAAACCATAACATAAGCAGTGTGTCAAATTTCAGTGCAATCGGATTAAAAATGCGCCTTTTATGGGGCCAAGACTTTAAATCGAGAGATTGGTTTATATGGTTTATATGCAAATCATGATCGTTCTAGACCAACTTGCAGAAATATGTGGAGGGGCTTAACTTAACTCTTTGTCCCAAATTTCGGCAACATCGGACAATAAATGCGCTTTTTATGGCCCCAAAACCTAAACCCGAGAGATCGGTCTATATGACAGCTATATCCAAATCTGAACCGATCTGAGCCGTATTGATGGAGGACGTCGAAGGGCCTAAAACAACTCACTGTCCCGAATTTCAGCAAAATCGGGTAATAAATGTAGCTTTTATGGGCCTATGACCCTAAATCGGAGGATCGGTCTATATGGCAGCTATATCAAAATCTAAACCGATCTGAGCCATATTGACGGAAGATGTCGAAGGGCCTAAGACAACTCACTTTCCCGAATTTCAGCAATATCGGATAATAAATGAAGGCTCCACGATTTGCACGGTGAATGAGTATGCCCCCACTAGGATTACGAGGACGTGCAGCAGCTCGCCAGATATCTACATTGCATTCCCTGATCTCCTGAGTGACGTATCCTGGCAAGCCGTTATTTGGGGTCAGACCACCTCCCCACAATTCACACCATCGGACGATTCACAATGAGAAGAAGGCCGATTTAGTCGGCTTCAGAGAATACATCAATTGCCGATTCAGTGTACAGACATTCTCCTCAAATGTACTAATTGCCGAGAGAAAATTCCGAGACATCATTAAAGGAGCAGCCGTTCGCTTTATACCAGCCGGTCGAATATACCAAGTGCGGCCCCATTTCCGGCGTACACAGGGGTACTTGCAGACGAGTGTGATGGGATTAGATGTATGTCAGTGAGCTGAATCTGGAAGTAAACAGGGTAGTCAACGTACATAAGCGGAATTTGTGGCTGGAACACTTGGAGCAATGTAACTTAGGTACCGGTTTAGGCTAGCTGTGGTCTACTGTTAAGTCACTCTCGAACCTCGGTAGACGGGATGACAGGACCTCAGTCAATTTAGGCGAAGTAACCGTGACTAATCCGAAGAGATCCGCCAGCCATTTGACGTGATCAATCAGCCCAGGCCACGTGACAGGACGGTCCTCGTGGCACTGGAACTCTCGAAGGTATTCGACACGGTTAGCTACGCCAAACTATTGTATTTGAGGACATCGTCTACACGTCCCTCCAACCAGGCCTGAAACGCTGGGTCGCGAATTATCTGTGTGGTCGCCAGTCATTTGTGGAATTGAGGGATAAGAAGTCGAAGCACCGTAGAGTGAAACAGGGAGTTCCCCAAAGTGGGGTGATATCTCCGGCACTGTTTAACCTCTACCTATCCTCCATTCCACCCCCTCCAGACTGCATAGAGATCGTTTCGCATGCGGACGGTTGTACGATCATGACATCAGGCTCCCCACCCATCTCTGACATCTGCGATAGGTTGAACGTCTACCTCAACAAACTGGCCTTACATTTCGCTGCAAGAAATCTGAAGATATCTGGCACCAAATCTTCAGCCACGTTGTTCACTACAAATACGCGTGGGGTGAATACTGAGCTGACTGTGATGATCGATGGAGAAATGATTCCGACCATCAAGTGTCCCAAAATACTTGGCGTCACATTTAACAGCTGTTACACATTCTCCCCACATGCTACAGCAATTTGCGATAAAGTCAAAAGTAGAAACAAGGTCCTCAAGTCACTTGCTAGCAGCACTTGGAGTGCTGATAAAGAAACGTTGTTGACCACGTACAAAGCAATTGGCTGGTCTGTGGTAAGTTACGCAGCGCCAGTGTGGTCTCGTCAGCTTTGTGACACGCAGTGGAATTATTTTCAGATCTGTCAGAATGCTGCCCTCCGAACTGCGACAGGCTGTCTCCCGAGTTCTCATGTGGACCACCTCCATCAGGAGACAAAGATCCTACCAGTGCGAAGACATAACAACATGCTGTCTAAGCAATACCTTTTGGGCGTTTATCGCAGAGACCATCCAAATCATCATCTTTTGGATAGATATCCACCGCCCAGAAGCCTTAAGGTAGATCTACACGATCTAGAGCGTGAGGTTTAGCGTTACCAAAGAGAACCTCTAGATCAATCGTCATATCAAGACAAGCGGCATGGTCTAGACAACATTTACGCAGACAGGGTAGCAGATGCGGTATATGGTTACCGGGTGAATGTAGTCTTTGGAGAACGACCGCCTCCCATTGCACCTGAAGAAATTGACCTCCCCCGGCAAACCAGAGTAGTTCTGGCTCAATTACGTTCCGGCAGATGCAGCCGGCTCAACTCCTACAAAGCAAGTATTGATGCCGACGTGCAAGATTTATGTCCCGATTGTAACCAGGGACCGCACGAGACCCACTCGACTCAGACCCAGATCCCTGTGGACGTAACTCATCTGAGTCACAGAGTTCCTGGGTCTTGACACTCAACAGAATCAGAAGACGAAAGATAGAACACAACAAACTGCTATAACAACAACATAAATATGCCTTTGATGGACCCAGGAACATAAATCGAAACATAGAGAGACCGATCCCTGGCAGCTATATCCAAATCTGAACCGATCTGGGTCAAATTGAAGAAGGACAAAGACTGGCATAACACAACTCACTGATCTAAATTTCAGTGAATTCGGACAATAAATGCGCTCATTATGGGCCGAAGACCATAAATCGAGATATCGGTCTATATGGCAGCTATATCCAAATCTGAACTGATCTAAGCCAAATTGAAGAAGGATACCGGGTGGCCTAATGCAACTGATCTAAGCCAAATTGAAGAAGGACCCCGAGTGGCCTAACGCAACTTAATGTTCCAAATTTCAACGAATTCTGACAATAAATGCGCCTTAGGCCTTAAATCTGCAGATCGGTATCTAGGGGGTTATATTAAGATAGGGTCCGATATAGCCAATCTTCGAACTTAACGTGCCTATGGGCAAAGAAAGAACCTGCGCAAAGTTTCAGCTCAATATCTTAATTTTTAAAGAGTGAAGCGTGATTTCATCACGTATACAGAAAGATTGACGGAAATGGGTAAATCGTCTTAAATTTTAACGACGATTAAGAATATATACACTTGGAAACGAAATGACAAAATGAATACGTCCCAATCCTTCGGTAGTGGGTATAATAAAACTGTGTTAGGAGTCGGCTGACCGAATCTTATATACCCTATACCATGGATCGCATTATATGGTTAATATGGGATCTATATCAGGTTCTTGACCGACTTGAATCGCACTTGGTACCGTTGATAAAAGTCGGACGGACGGAAGGACGGACGGAAGGACGGACGGAAGGACGGACGGAAGGACGGACGGAAGGACGGACGGAAGGACGGACGGAAGGACGGACGGAAGGACGGACGGAAGGACGGACGGAAGGACGGACGGAAGGACGGACGGAAGGACGGACGGAAGGACGGACGGAAGGACGGACGGAAGGACGGACGGACGGAAGGACGGACGGAAGGATGGACGGAAGGACGGACGGAAGGACGGACGGAAGGACGGACGGAAGGACGGACGGAAGGACGGACGGAAGGACGGACGGAAGGACGGACGGAAGGACGGACGGAAGGACGGACGGAAGGACGGACGGAAGGACGGACGGAAGGACGGACGGAAGGACGGACGGAAGGACGGACGGAAGGACGGACGGACGGAAGGACGGACGGAAGGACGGACGGAAGGACGGACGGAAGGACGGACGGAAGGACGGACGGAAGGACGGACGGAAGGACGGACGGAAGGACGGACGGAAGGACGGACGGAAGGACGGACGGAAGGACGGACGGAAGGACGGACGGAAGGACGGACGGAAGGACGGACGGAAGGACGGACGGAAGGACGGACGGAAGGACGGACGGAAGGACGGACGGAAGGACGGACGGAAGGACGGACGGAAGGACGGACGGAAGGACGGACGGAAGGACGGACGGAAGGACGGACGGAAGGACGGACGGAAGGACGGACGGAAGGACGGACGGAAGGACGGACGGAAGGACAGACGGAAGGACGGACGGAAGGACGGACGGAAGGACGGACGGACGGAAGGACGGACGGAAGGACGGACGGACGGAAGGACGGACGGAAGGACGGACGGAAGGACGGACGGAAGGACGGACGGAAGGACGGACGGAAGGACGGACGGAAGGACGGACGGAAGGACGGACGGAAGGACGGACGGAAGGACGGACGGAAGGACGGACGGAAGGACGGACGGAAGGACGGACGGAAGGACGGACGGAAGGACGGACGGACGGACGGAAGGACGGACGGAAGGACGGACGGAAGGACGGACGGAAGGACGGACGGAAGGACGGACGGAAGGACGGACGGAAGGACGGACGGAAGGACGGACGGAAGGACGGAAGGACGGACGGAAGGACGGACGGAAGGACGGACGGAAGGACGGACGGAAGGACGGACGGAAGGACGGACGGAAGGACGGACGGAAGGACAGACGGAAGGACGGACGGAAGGACGGACGGAAGGACGGAAGGACGGACGGAAGGACGGACGGAAGGACGGACGGAAGGACGGACGGAAGGACGGACGGAAGGACGGACGGAAGGACGGACGGAAGGACGGACGGAAGGACGGGCGGAAGGACGGACGGAAGGACGGACGGAAGGACGGACGGAAGGACGGACGGAAGGACGGACGGAAGGACGGACGGAAGGACGGACGGAAGGACGGACGGAAGGACGGACGGAAGGACGGACGGAAGGACGGACGGAAGGACGGAAGGGGATCCTAGATGGGATCCTAGATAAATATTTTGAGGTGTTACAAACGGAATGACTAGATTAGTATACCCCCATTCTATGGTAAAGTAAAGTAAAATGTGTTGATTTCCTTCGGCCAGAATCTTGGTGGTACCCATTGATTCCGCTAAAAATTTACCCTTATTAACTGAGTTTGTATTTGAATTGTTTTGATCTCAAGAAGTCGAATGTTGTTAAATATAAGATAGAGTTTTTGGCCAAATTTCAGCAAAATCAGGTGAAAATTTTGGGTTCTATTGGCTCAAGATGTTAAATCCGGGGATCGGATTTTATGGGGGCTACATCTGTTAACATTCTGATTTGGATTATATTTGGCATGGATGTTGGAAGTCATACATTTAGTCTTTGTTCCAAATTTTAACCAAATCAGATGAAAATTGAGGCTTCTTGGGGGATCGGTTTATATGGGGCTATATCCAAATCTGAACCGATATGGCCCATTTGCAATTCCTAGCAAACTGCATTAATAAGAAGTATCTGTGCAAAACTTCAAGCGGCTTGCTTGACAAGTTCAACGGTTATCTTGATTTCGACAGACGAATGGACGGACGGACGTGGCTATATCGACTTGAAATGTCTAGACTATGCAGAATGTGTATACTTAATGGGTCTTAGATCAATATTTCACGGTGTTACAGATGGTTGTGAGTATAAAAATACTTTTGTTGACCAAAATTTGCAAAAAATGCTTTTTGTAACATTTGTTTTTCCAAACTGTATAGCTTTAAAGCGAAATATTGGATGATGATGCATGATTCAGCAAATTTTTAATTGTTTTGTAAATTTTTCGCCAATCCAAATCATCCATCAAAATGAAAATCGATCCACCAATGCCTTCAGAAATTTCAAAATACGAAGCCTTTCTCGGCCAAAATATAAACAACAACAACAAACAAAAACCAGTCAAGAGATTTGTAAGGATTGTTGAGGACTATTCAGCAAAGAAAGAAAGAATGGAAATCGGACCACAAATGAAGATTTTGCAGCCCGAAATTTTTTTGAAATGTTGAGGTGACCATCTTTATGACCTGCCAAGAGGCGTTTGGAACACAAAGGGCCTTGATATTGCATATGATCTCGATAACACCTCAGCTTCAACTATTTCAAAGAATTATCTCTATCCGTTCTCAAATGACATATATATTACTAGTTTTTTTTTCGGTTCTATCCCACTGTGCGCCGTTCAGACTGGGCTATAAAAAGGAGGCCCCTTATCATTGAGCTTAAACATGAAACGGACTGCACTCATTGATAGGTGAGACGTTTGCCGCTGTTCCTTAATGAAATGTTCATGGGCAAAATTTGCATAGATCATTTGCATAGAGGATCACCTCATGTTATGTTTTTTTGGTTACCAACTAATGCTCAATATTACATATAAGGCTTAAAGTGATCACATAACAACTGTAATTCAAGTTTAGAAAACCACTATATCTGAGGCTATTAAAGATATTGGCAATTAAGACCCTCTCATTGATAACAGCATAATGAATAGTTTTGCCAGTTATCAAAAGAAAAACTTGTCATATCCTTTTTATAGCAGCGGCAGTAATAAAAGCCTTGGCTAAGCTCCCCCATTTCAAACAATATTTTTTCTCTGTTCTTTGAAAAATAAATATTTATTCGTTATGGAGACGGGAGACCAACAACAACAATAACAACAACATCAAATATTATGAACCAGTGCCAAAGGAAGAGAATCAAAGCCCACACACACACTAACACACATACACAAAGGATATGTAGAAATGCAATTGAATGGAGTAAGCATTGGTAAAAGGATAACAAAGCATATTTATTATACCAATATGACTAAGGATAATAAAAACGAACACTCGGTGCAGCAGTAGCAGCAGCAGCAGCAGCACACAAAAGTCGTAAATTGGAAATGGAATGAAAAACAATGCCAAGAGAGACAGAGAGGACAAGAAAAAGGAAAACAAAGGCATAAAAATAAAGAAATGGGCTTATGTTTGAGTTGAAAGCTGCTCTCTAAACAAGAGGGTAGTGGGCCCATATGCATGTGTGTGTGTGGGTATTTCTCAATAAAGGGAAACATATTTTTTTCATTTTCCCCATTTTCATCTAAACGGCATTTGCAGGCAGTGGCTCTTTAATACTAACGATGGGGAAATATATTTCATTTAGAATTTCAAGTGATTGGAAAGCCATTAGGAATGGTTCTTTACTTAAATGTAGTTACGATTATGATTGAAAAAAATTCAAAGAAAATATTTAAGTAATAATCCAGCACTTACCTGAGATAACAAGCAATACGTCATCTGAAATAGAAAGAAAAAGGAGACAACATTTTAAAACTCTTTTTTATAGGTAAGGGTCGAATGAAGAAAAAAATAAATTTTAGTTAAACTCAACAATTTTTTAAAATTTAAAATTGGAGCGTTGGATCCCCACCACTTTGGATATTAGGGTGGGGCGGTTAGTAAGTAAGGAAACAAATCTCAATGGACCCTTTGCGTTTCTAATTCTTGGGATTGTACTGAGCACAAAAAGTCGACTAGACCATGCGTCTACGGTGAATATGACCTTCCAGATCTCAGACTATTGTCACGTTTTTTGGATATGTTAGCCTATAACATCCAAATCATTGAGATCTGCGATCCGATACTAAAAAAAAAGAGCCAAGACAATAATTTAGAACTCTCTAGTATATCGCTACATCATTGGAATGCTCCTTCTTTTGGACTTGAGAAAGTCCAACTTTTTCGTAAAAATACAGTAATTACTATGAGTTACTGAAAGTGGTAATTTGTCAATATTTTTACGAAAATTTTTCACTTTCATAAGGCTAAAACTGACTGAAGGAGCGTTCTGATGCTTTTTATACCCCCCATTTCCGACTCTATAAAGTATATATATTCTTGATCAGCGTAAAAATCTAACAGGATCTTGCCATGTCCGTCCGTCTGTCCGTTGAAATCACGCTCCAGTATTTAAAAATAGAGATATTTAGTTGAAACTTTGCACAGATTCTTTTTTTTTCCATAAGCACGTTGAGTTCGAAGACGGGCTATATCTTGATAAAGCCCCTATATAGACCGATTCGCCGATTTTGGGTCTTAGGCCCATAAAAACCACATTTATTATCCGATTTTGCTGAAATCTGGGACAGTGAGTTGTGTTAGGCTCTTCGACATCCTTCTTCAATTTGGCCCAGATCGGTCCAGATTTTAATACAGCTGCCATATAGCCCGATCTCACGATCTAAGGTTTTGGTCCCATAAAAGGCGCATTTATTGTCCGATTTTGCTGAAATTTGAAACAGTGAGTTGTGTTAGGCCCTTCGATATCCTTCATTAATTTCGCTCAAATCGGTCCAGATTTGGATATAGCTGCCATATAGACCGATCCGCCGATTTACGGTCCTAGGCCCATAAAAGCCACATTTATTATGCGATTTTGCTATCATTTGGGACAGTGAGTTGTGTTAGGCTCTTCGAAATCTATCTGCAACTTGGTCCAAATCGGTCCAGATTTGGATATAGCTGCCATATAGACCGATATTTCGATTTAAAGTCTTGGCCCAATAAAAGGCGAATTTATAATCCGATTTCACTGGAATTTGACACAGTGATGTATGTAAGGCTTTTCGACATCCGTGTCTTATATGGTTCAGATCGGTTTATTTTTAGAAATAGCTACTAAAAAGATCAAAATTTTGTTTTACACAATTAAACAATGACTTGTACTTGCTAGTATTTGGTCCAAATCGGAACATATTTCGATATAGCTGTATTGGATTGGAAATCTCAATGGCTTGGCTGTTACAGGGCAACGTATCCAAAAACAAGTAAAAGCGTGCTAAGTTCGCCTTGGTCGAATCTTATATACCCTCCACCATAGATCCCATTTGTCGAGTACTTTTCCCGGTATCCCTTTTTAGGAAAACAAAGGATAAAGAAAAACAATTGCTAAGGATAAAATATAATAATTGCTATTGGAGCTATAACAAGTTATGGTTCGATTCGAATCATCATTGAATTGAATGTTGGAGACCATAGTAAATGTCGTTAAGAAAGGGCTAAAAAAGTAAAATAGGGAGATCGGTTTATAGGGCTCGTAAAAAGGCGTCCAGTTCGGCCAGACTTTATGCTCCATAGCAGCTATATCGAAATATGTTCCGATTTGGATCATATACTAATAAGTACAAGTCGTTTTTCAAATGCTTATAACAAAATATAGTTTTTTTTTTGTAGCTATATCTAAAAATAAACCGATCTGAACCATAAACGACAGGGATGTCGAAAAGCCTAGCATAAGTCACTGTGTAAAATTTCAGTGAAATTGGATTATAAATGCGCCGTAAATGAGGCCAAGACTTAAAAAGAAGATATCGGTCTATATGGCAGCTATATTCAAATCTGAACCGACTACGATGGCCTCTACTGCCCTAAGAATCCACATTGGGTGAAAGTTAGGTGAGAGCTATATCTAAATCTGTTCCAATTTTGTTCAAAATCAAATGCGTTCATCCTTCCACCAAAAATGTGACTTGTACATAATTTTATGACAATCCTGTACCTTGATCACAAGAATACATAAACAGGCAGACAGACGGACACGGACATAGGTAAATCTAATTAGGAATTGATTCTTAGTCAAACAGAATACTTATCAATGGGTACAGCTTTTCTCCTTCTTAGCATTTCAAAGAAATGCACAAAGTTTTAATATCCAGTACCACAGTGGTGATGAAGGGTTTAAAAATTTAATAAACCAGACTATATACTGACAAAGCCCCCATATACGATCCAACTTTACGTAGCACCATAAGCCTTGGTTTTTTAGGCCTTTGCATGTTTTCATACATCCATTCATTGAGATTAGGATATTGTTTACCCATACATATGTAAGCCACATGTGTACGAACGCATCTTCGGCCTAAATCCCAAATATCTCTTAAAAATTGATTTTTTCCCCCACACCAGTATATGGAGCGATGACAGAACATTTAAAATGCGCTGTGGTTTTCAAATGGAAATCAACTTGCAATTTTTATAGGATTTTTTTTCCGAGTTTTTTTTTCCATTGAATTTTTATGACATTTTTTGACAATAATGGCAAACCGCTTTTATGTTTTATATGCATGCATACATATATGCGTGAGAGAATGGACCACCAGTCCGAAGCATAAGGATGAGTATTTCACCTTAATGTCACGCGCAGGAGACATAGGGAAGTCTATCCCAGTAGGTTCAACGATAGGCATGCAATTATTTGCAATTGTTTATATGAAGAATTATAAATGCAAGAAATATTAACGGAGTGTTGTAAAATTCTTTTGTTGACCGTTGGTCAATTAAAGGTCTTCAGGATAGAGTAGAAATACCACATAGGGGGTATGATTATCTAGACTTTCTATAAAGATGGCACTGGTCGATCTAGTCTGTCCGTCCATCCATCTCTTTTCCCATCTGTCGAAGCGAATAAAAATATGCACCGTACCGATTTTTGTTTTGTTGATCCTCTTTGTCATAGCTCTTCCCCCTCTTATATAGCCTTCACCATGGATCGAATTTGTCAAGATCTTTGAATTACTTTTTCAAATATATATATATGAGCTATATCATGTTATTGACCCATATCGACCGTAATTGTTGTGCCTTACAAGTCATAGAAAACAAGTAAAAAGGTGTTAAGTTCGGCCGGGCCGAACTTTGGATACTCTCCACCTCCACCTCGTGTATATATGTAAACCACCTTTCTTCAAAATCCGGTGAAAAATGCATACCTTATGCCCCATAGCAGCTATTTCGAAATAAGTTCCGATTTGGACCAAATACTAATAAGTACAATAAATGCGCTCTTTTATGGAGCCAAGACTTTAAATCGAGATATCGGTCTATAGGGCAGCTATATCCAAATTTGAACCGATTTGGGCCAAGTTGAAAAGGGCTGTCGAAGGGCCTAACACAACTCACTGTCCTAAACTTCGGCGAAATCGGACAATAAAAGCGCCTTTTATGGTCCCAAAACCCTAAATCGAGAAATC
The DNA here is from genome assembly GCF_963082655.1 of Stomoxys calcitrans. Taxonomy (NCBI): domain Eukaryota; kingdom Metazoa; phylum Arthropoda; class Insecta; order Diptera; family Muscidae; genus Stomoxys; species Stomoxys calcitrans. Next base: position 216,480,967 of record NC_081552.1, read on the forward strand.
GGTCTATATGGCAGCTATATTCAAATCTGGACCGATCTTAACCAAATTGAGGAAGAATGTTGAATGGCCTAACACAACTCACTGTCCCAAATTTCGGCGACATCGGAAAATAAATGCGCCTTTTATGGGCCCAAAACCTTAAAAAAAGAGATCGGTCTATATCGCAGCTATAACCAAATCTGAACTGATCTAGACCAAATTGAAGAGGGGCCTAACACAACTCACTGTCCCAAATTTTGACGACATAGGACAATAAATGCGCATTTTATAGCCCCAAAACCTTAAATCGAGAGATCGGTCTATATGATAGCTGTATCCAGATCTGGACCGATCTGGACCAAATTGAAGAAGGATGTTAAAGGGCCTAACACAATAAACTATCCTAAATTTCAGCAAAATTTGGCAATAAATACGCCTTTTATAGGCCCATGGTCCTAAATCAAGAGATCGGTCTATATAACTATATCCAAATCTGAACCGATCTGAGCAAAATTGAAAGAGGATGTCGAAGGGGCTAACATAACTCACTGTCCCAAATTTCAGCAACATCGGATAATAAATGTGGTTTTTATGAGCCTAAGACCCAAAATCGGCGGATCGGTCTATATGGGGGCTATATAAAGATATAGTCCGATATAGCCCATCTTCGAACTTAATGTGCTTACGGACAAAAAAAGAATCTGTGCAAGATTTCTGCTAAATATATCTCTATTTTTTAAAACTGTAGCGTGATTTCAACAGACAGACGGACGGACATGGCTAGATCTTCTTAAATGTTTTCTCTGATCAAGAATATATGTGTTGCAAACGGAATGATAAAAGGAATATACCCCCATATATGTGTATAAAAATGACCTCCAAAATTTCAGCGAAAGTGAGTAATAAATGCGCGGTCAAGTGGCTCAGAAAATCAAATTAGAAGATTGGTTTACATGGCAGCTTTATCAGGTTATGAACCGATTTAGACCATACTTGCCACAGTTGTTGACAGTCATACCAAAACGACACATACAAAATTTCAGCCAAATTTGATAAGAATTTACGACGTCCTGGACAATACCTTTGTGACCTTAAATCCTAATGGGGTCTTATGTGTGAAAATGTACATATTGAATACTGGTGTGTTTGTGTGAGTGTGCGAGTGTGTGTGGGCGAGTGTGTGTGTGTGTGAGTGTGTTTGAGTGTGTGTGTGAGTGTGTGTGTGAGTGTGTGTGTGAGTGTGTGTGTGTGAGTGTGTGTGTGAGTGTGTGTGTGAGTAACTCTGTTTTCATGTTGTCTTATCCTTCATGATGTCACCTTATTTATATGTGCTCACATCCTCTCTCTCCCTCTCCACCACTTTCAATCCATCTTTTATTTTTCCTTTTCATTGCATATTTTTAGGGTTTAGCACAATCTGGCGCTTGGGCATGTTTCGATGAATTCAATCGTATCGAATTGGAGGTATTGTCTGTAGTTGCTCAACAGATATTAACGATACAACGAGCCATTGGCAGAAAAGTGGTGCGTTTCTTCTTTGAGGATACAATGCTGCGTTTGGATCCAACGTGTACAATATTTATTACCATGAATCCTGGGTAAGTTTAATGTACAAACAAGACACCACCAGATGTGGCTGTGGTCGGAGGCGTCGCATTCTCCTCCAGCCGCCGCCTCCTCTCCACCACACAACCAACATCAAGGATAATAGAGAAGCAACAATGCCAATGACAAAAGGAGTAAAGGAATAATGCATTTAAATACCAACACATGTAGCCATAAGCACAACTTTACCCATGTGCATGTGGTTGCCATTGCGGGAGCTGTTAAGTTCGGAAGCGAGGGAGGCCCTCATTGGTTGTGGGGATTTTTTTGGGTTTTAAAGACAGCATGCAGATAGAAGAAGTATCTTGTTTCTTTTGCATGTTCATCTTGTCATTTAGTTTATTCTAGCGGAATTTGTTTCCGCTTTATTCATTGAACTATAAACATAAGGGAAGTGCATTGGATTTATCCAAGGAGATGGGTTGGTTGCCAACAATAGTCACAAATCTACAAATGGTAAAGCATTTTTACATAAATTAATGGCATGTGACTTGAAGGCAAATTTTCAATGGATAAATTGGAATCGGGATATAAAAATGTAGAACTGTTTCTCTCGAAGGTTTATAATTACGGAATTTATGGTGAAGGAATCCTTGAGGAGCTTCAAACCATTGAAGTCACACGGGCCTGATGGAATATTTCCGGCGTTACTACAGAAAGAGGCAGACTATCTGGTGCCTCATCTGGCCAAAATTTTCACAGCCTGACTAGGACTTGGATATACTCCGAAAGGCTGGCAGGAGGTAAGGGTGGTGTTTTACCCAAGCCCGGCAAGGCAAGTTATGCGACACAAAAGGCCTACAGACCCATAAGCCTTGCGTCCTTCGTACTAAAAACCATGGAACGCATTGTGTACACCACGATAAACAGTAGGAAATCCAGCGAACAGCTCAAATAACGACCTAATAACACTTAATATTGGTAACACCGCTACCTTTGCTAACAGGTTTAGGGAGGAGGTATTAGATGTGACGATATGTTCAGAAAATCTGATTAATGAGGTTCATGTTACATTAGTTTTAGAATAGCACGGCCAGCGCCGAATCCGATAAGCTTCCGGAATAAGTTGAAAACTAACTGAACCAAATTCGGAAGGCTACTCAGAAGAAGACTTGGGCAAGATAATTTAGATTGTCCAAGCATAGAAGAGATTGACGAAAATGTCAACAGGATTACGACTGCACTGGTGGGGTCCTTCATAGATAGTTGTCCTCTTTGGGAAAGGAAATCAGCCCAAGAAAAACCCAATACTTTAGTAGACAACATGGAAGTGCGAGCAGAGACAACGGAGGACATGTTGAGGCTTTTGATGAAGACCCATTTCCACGGGATACAAAGTGACACACGGAGACACCGGAATCTTGGAATAATGACGTTGATCGAAGGTTTATAATAACGGAATTTATGGTGAAGGAATCGTTGAGGAGCTTCAAACCATTTAAGTCATTCGGACCTGATGGAATATTTCCGGCGTTACTACAAAAAGAGGAAGAATACCTGGCGCTCCATCTGGCAACTATTTTCACAGCGTACCTAGGACTTGCATATACTCCGAAAGCCCGGCAGGAGGCATGAATGGTGTTTATACCCAAGCCCGGCAAGGCAAGTTATGCGACACCATAGGCGTCCTTTCTACTCAAAACCACGGAACGTATTGTGGACACCATGATAAAAATTATGACATCCAACAAACTGCTCAAATACATACTGCATGTCTATGTCAAGGGAAGGTCGGTGGAGAATGCCCTGCACGAAGTTGTGCATAAAATAGAAGAATCCTTCGATGACAAAACGTACACCCTAGCGGTATGCATTAACATCGAGGGAGCTTTTAACAATGTGCGGACCGACACACTCATCCAATCCTTAGACCAGTACCGGGTGGACCAAATCCTTAGAGAATGGATAAACCATATGCAGAGGAACAGGTGGATAAATTGTGTGTGTCATGGCATATATATGTTAACATCAAAGATGTTTGCTGGGATGTCAGCCAAACAAAAAATTCTTTATATTGGATTTCGATACCAAAAAATTGCTGATTCTATTGATTAATTCATTGACCGCTGTCAGTCAACATTGTCCGCCTGCAACAACAAACAGTGAACCATCATGATTTGTAAGCAACAATATGAAATGGTAATGGTAATGAAATGTAAGCATTTCTACAGCTAACGCAAGGGTCAACAATCCGTATCCACCAGTACCGCAGGTCAACAGCAAACACAGCAAAGCGGGTAACCTGACACCTCATGACGACAACAATAACAAAATCGTCAATCAGCAAGAAACCAATAGCAGCACCAGCAACAGCACCAACCAACAGCAGCAGCGCCAACAGCAGCACCAACCAACTTCAACCTAAGTTTAAGATTTTTGATTTAGTTCTGTAAAAGCACTCAAATTAATAAAAACAGAAATGTAGTAACTGTTAACTGGCGCCCAACAATCCATCAACGCACCCGGAGGCTGTGACCAAGGACCAAAAAAAAAACACCCTAGAAGACCACAGAGGCTGTAGCTACAACTACCGGCTCAACACACGTCAACAAGTAAGCGGACGATTCTCCAAGTAGATTTAACGAAAGGACAACGAAATCGCCTCCATGGACGTATGGAAAATCTTTATAGGGATACATTTGTAAGTAGGCAGTGAACAAAAAAAAAAAAGTTGTGAATCGTAGATTTAATAATTAAGAAGAATTTAAATACAAAAGTGAAAAAAATGTGAAAACTCTGGTAGAGAAAAAAATTTTGGTGAATAATTAAAGAATTTAAAAATTGTAACTTCAGGAAATAGAAAAATCAATAGAATTAAGAAAAGTTGGAAAAAGTTAGATTTAACAATTAAGAAGAATTTAAGTACAAAAGTGAAAAAAATGTGAAAACTCTGGTAGAGAAAAAATTTTGGTGAATAATTAAAGAATTTAAAAATTGTAACTTCAGGAAATAGAAAAATCAATAGAATTAAGAAAAGTTGGAAAAAGTTAGATTTAATAATTAAGAAGAATTTAAGTACGAAAGTGAAAAAAACGTGAAAACTCTGGTAGATAAAAAAAAAAAAAAAAAAAAAAAAAAAAAAAAAAAAAAAAAAAAAAAAAAAAAAAAAAAAAAAAAAAAAAAAAAAAAAAAAAAAAAAAAAAAATTTTGTGAATAATTAAAGAATTTAGAAATTTTAACTGCAGGAAATAGAAAAATCAATAGATTTAGGAAAAGGTGGAAAATAATTAGAAATATGGCTAACCCAAATGGTGACTTATTGAGACCCCCAATCCTTAACATTCCCAATCCACCGCCTCCTCTACCTAATGGTAATATTGACATGGATAGAATACTGCGGGCATGTGTAGAACAGTCTAGGCGCACGGTTAGGGAAATACTAAACCCTAACGCAGACATATCCGGTGTTGATCAGCAGATAGAAGAACGTTTTAGGGGAGAACTAGACGATCTAGATAGGATCCCTGACATAGTCAGATGCCTCAGGGAATTCTCCGGTAATCCGGGAGAATTTAGTTCGTGGAAGAAGAGCGTCGATAGGGTCTTGCAACTCTATGAGGCATCAAAAGGGACCCCTAGATATTTCGGAATATTGAATGTGGTTAGGAACAAAATCATTGGTAGCGCGGATGCCGCCCTTGAGTCATATAATACCCCATTAGATTGGAGTTGTATTTCCCGGTGTTTGACTCTGCATTATGCAGACAAAAGGGATTTGTCAACTCTCGAGTACCAAATGTCTTCACTGATTCAGGGACAGAGCACAGTTCAGGACTTCTACCAGAGCGTCTATGCGCATTTGTCATTGATAATGAACAAATTGGCTTGCATGGATATGGGTAGGGAATCGTTGGATATTATGACCCAGACTTATCGGGACAAAGCCCTGGACACCTTCATAAGAGGGCTTAAAGGCGATTTACCAAGATTACTGGGAATTAGGGAACCAACCGACCTTCCTCAGGCACTACATTTGTGTCTGAAGCTAGAAAATCAGCAATATAGGACGCAGTATGCTAACGCTCATATGAAAACGGATAAGGCTATGGCCCATCCGCAGTATCGCAACCACGGGCAACCGCAAGTTTCACATCATCCTCTTCCCACGCATAACTTCCAGAGTTACTCGCCTGCACGTTGGCAAGTGCAGCAATATGCTAACCAAATGACTCCACGGCAACTTTATGCAGGTAATTCCCCACAACTAATGCCTCCACGGCAATTCTACACTGGTAATTCCCCACCACAAATGCCTCCACGGCAATTTTACACCAGCAATAACATACCGCAAAGACCGACGATACCGAAGCCACAACCCAGGCCAGAACCGATGGATATAGATCGGTCTATGCGTACGAACACAGTTGATTACGTGAACAGACCTGGACAGGGTAATAGGTTTATGGAGAAAAGACCGCTCAGTCAGTCCTACCAAGTGCATCGACCTCAAAAGATGCAGAGGAATTTCAATATTGAATCCGAACAGGAGGATAGTCATCAGGGTAGTCAGGCAGTATCTTACGAAGAGACAATGGAGAATTATGAAGATGAGGAGAAGCTTCAACCCTTCGAGGACTATCTCGAGAAATATTATGATAGGGGTGACACCGAAGCGGACGACTTTGTTGATGTGAATTTTTTAGACTAGCGAACTCGTCCTTGCCCTATATTGAATGCAGGATGAGTTCAGGCCGTATATTGAAATTTTTGATAGATACCGGTTCAAATAAAAATTATATCCAGTCCGATTTAGTAAAGAATCCTACCCCTAATTTAAAAAATTTTTTCGCTAGATCTGTTGGTGGTAGGACCGAGATCACTCACCATACATTGGTAAGCGTCTTTAACGAAGACGAGAATCCCTTGACGTTCTTTATTCTTCCAACATTGAAGACTTTCCATGGCATCATAGGTAATGACAGTTTGAGGGAGATGAGAGCTGTCATTTATACGTTTGAAAATTATGTGGTTTTCAACAATAGGAGAAAAATACGCCTCAAGCAACAACTTTCACAATCCATTAACACCATTGACATTAGAAATACGCACATGTCTGAACGACAAATAAACGAACTTAATGTCATTATCAGGCAATTTAAGGGTTTATTTAGTGACCCTAATGAAAAATTGACGTTCACTACGACTGTTGTAGGTGAGATAGAAACAAAGAATGACTCTCCAGTCTATTCACGTTACTATCCGTATCCAATGCATTTGAAGGACGAAGTTGAGAGCCAAATTCAGGAACTACTAGACAATGACATAATCCGACCATCCCGGTCGCCCTACAATTCACCGGTTTGGATTGTTCCCAAAAAGGCAGATTTTTCGGGAAAAAAGAAGTACCGTTTGGTTATCGATTACCGTAAACTGAACGATATCACTATTCCAGACAAATATCCGATACCCAATATTAATGAAATTTTACCGCAACTTTCGAAAAGTAAATGGTTTTCAGTAATCGACTTAAAAAGTGGTTTCCACCAGATACCATTAAAGGAAAGCGATATGAGAAAAACCGCCTTTTCGGTTAACAACGGTAAATATGAATTTACAAGGCTTCCGTTTGGGTTGAAAAACGCCCCTTCTATTTTCCAAAGAGCCTTGGATGACATATTGCGGGAACATATAGGGAAGATATGTTTTGTCTACATAGATGACATTATCATTTTTGCAGAAGACGAGGAAACGCATTTGAAGAACCTGCACACTGTTTTCCAGACCTTAGAGGGTGCTAACCTGAAAGTTCAACTGGATAAGTGTGAGTTTCTAAAAAATGAAGTGGAGTTCCTAGGATTTCTGATATCCGATTCGGGAATTAGAACTAATCCAACAAGAGTAGAGGCCATAAAGAATTTTCCACTTCCGAGAACCCTCAAAGACCTAAGATCTTTCCTTGGACTTTCGAATTTCTACAGGCGCTTCATAAAAGACTACGCTAAAATAGCAAAGCCTCTAACTTTGCTTTTGAGGGGGGAGAAAGGTCGCGTCTCGAAACACATGTCTAAAAAAATTAATGTTGATCTGGATGAAAATGCGATAACAGCATTCAATAAACTGAAAGATTCATTAATTTCGGAAGACGTTTTATTGGCATACCCGGATTTCGGCAAGGAATTCCAATTGACAACAGACGCTTCAAACTATGCCCTTGGAGCAGTGTTATCGCAGGATGACAGACCCATCATATTCCTTTCTAGAACTCTCCAAAAGTCCGAGGAACACTACGCGACTAATGAGAAAGAATTGCTCGCAATAGTATGGGCCTTGAAGTCATTAAGGAATTATCTCTATGGATCGGCCAAGATGAAGATCTTTACGGACCACCTTCCCTTGACATACTCTTTGAATAATAAGAATTCCAATTATAAACTTAAAAGATGGAAAGCCTTCCTTGAGGACTATAAATATGAACTGCTGTATAAACCAGGGAGCACTAATGTTGTGGCTGACGCCCTATCAAGAATCCCACAAGGAGTGTCTCATATAAACTCCTTGACGGCGACACAGCATAGTGACGAAAGTTCACCCCAGGACTTAATACAATATACGGACGCCCCATTAAATGCTTTTAAGAATCAAATTATAATATCTCAAGAAGAAATGACGTCCTACAAATTCGATACAATTTTTCCACAATACCATAGACACACACTTGAGTTATCGGACACATCCGAGAGCAACTTATTGGACAATCTAAAAAAATGCTTGAACCCGTCAGTAACGAATTGTATTAAAACTTCAGATGAGATTTTAGGAAAACTTCAAGAGATATTTAGCACAAACTTTGGCAGATATAAAGCCAAATACACTAGGACAATGGTGCAAGACCTTACGAACGAGGATGAACAGGAGGAAGAAATTATTAGGGAACATGAGAGAGCTCATAGAAACAGTTCCGAGAACAAAGTACAATTGCTGAAGAGATTCTACTTTCCCAAAATGAGTGCTAAAATAAAGAAAGTTACCAAACTATGTAAAATTTGTAAAGAGAACAAATACGAACGCCACCCTAATAAGATTATGCTTCAGGAAACACCAATCCCTGAATTCCCGGGACAAATTGTCCACATAGATATTTTTATAACAGAGAGGAAACCAGTCCTAACCGCTATTGACAAGTTCTCTAAATACGCCCAGGCGAAGGTTTTGCAATCGAGGGCTACTACGGATATAAAGGAACCATTAAGGGAAATACTTCTAGCATTCGGCATGCCCGAGATAGTGGTTATGGACAATGAAAGGTCATTTAATTCTTCGGCAATAGTATTCATGTTGGAAAACCAATATAATGTAAAAATCTTTAAAGTTCCCCCATACGCTAGCTACGTCAATGGACAAATAGAGAGGTTCCATTCGACACTGACCGAGATTATGAGGTGCATCAAGGCAGAGAATTCCCCTGATTCCTTCTCAGAGCTCCTTCATAAGTCTCTGTTTGAATATAATAATTCGATTCATTCTACCACTGCACGAAAACCAGTTGAGGCATTCTTTGGAAGACGTGTCTTCACTGCACCCCAAGAACTGGAGAGGGAAAAAATGGAGATAGTCGAAAAACTCAAACAGAAACAGGCGAGTGATATGAGGGTCCATAACAAGAATAGAACAAACCATAAGGATTATGAACCAGGAGATAAAGTTTTCGTGAAGGTTAACAAGAGGCTAGGAACAAAGCTGAGTAAAAGCTATGCCGAGGAAATTGTTAAAGAAAATAAAAATAGCACAATCACTACGGAGTCAGGTCGCATTGTTCATAAGAATAACATTAGAAACTAAAGTAAATTCCATCTTTCCAGATTTTTATCCCTTTTTGCAAAGGCTGAGGTGCAGATTCTAGATTACTCCAACTCACAGATTATTTCTATAAATACTGGTTATGCGAAACTTCAGACGGGATATTTGAAATTAATACATGTTATTGAGACAGAGGACTACCAGAATGTAATTAATACCCTGCAGCAACACCTACGTCAGAATATAAACCAATCCCATCCTCTTTATCCATACCTTCAACATGAACTTACCCAACTTCAGCGTCACCTAGATAGGATTAAGCCCAGAGTAAAGAGATCTCTTAATTTTATTGGATCTACTTGGAAATGGATCGCCGGAAATCCAGATCACGACGATTTCGAGATAATAGAGCAAAAAATTAACAATGTTTTGTCAAGCAATAATAGGCAGGTTGTAATAAATAATCTGTCTCTAAAAAAAATAGATGAACTCACAGAAAATACCAACAAAATTATAAAAATTGTAAAAACCAATGAAAATTTTATAACCATGCTCAAAATGAAAATTGACCTTTTAAAGGAAGAAATTGTTAATGTAAATTATGCCATTCACTGGGCAAAGTCCGGCATAATAAATTCATTTGTATTGTCGAACACTGAAGTGAATATTGCAAAAGAGCTTTTCGAGAAAGATTCAATTCCCTTTGTAAACATAGAAGAAATATTCGAATTCTCTGAAGTAAAAATTGCATCAAATGAAAAATCACTTATTTATATTGTCAATGTACCGACTACGAATTTAGATTCCTGCAGTAAACTCTTGATTAAACCCACTAAGAGTGGGGATCTTATTAATAAAATTGATTATAATGAAATACTAGTTTGTAAAAATGAATCCTATGGGATCCTTAAACCATGTAAATCTTTCAATAATCTGACTGTTTGTAATTTAAATAATGTCAAAAGAATAGAAAAAGAAAATTGTTTGTTAAATCTTTTAAAAAGCGTAGAAGCAAACTGTACTTTATTGAGACATAGCACCACCCCTACAGTAGAGGAAGTCTTGCCTGGGATGATTCTACTAAATCAATTCGATGGTACCATTCTCATCAACGACGAGCAGTACAATCTTACGGGAACCTTCATAATCAAGTTTCAAAACGCTTCCATAACAATTGACAACGAGACATACAACTATTTCCAAACAACGTATGCCGAACCATTACCTGCAATCCTACAACCTAGATCTCCTGGATCAAAAATAGAAGAAGTAACCACTTTGGAATTTGTAAAAAGGATCCATCTAAACAATACAAAAGCGATAGAACTGTTGAACATTAAAAACAAATGGAGTGCGGCCGTGCATTTACTCACAATAGCTGCAGCTCTCATTCTGGTATTGTTCTTGATAAGAAGAAAGCAGCGCCCATTGATTGAAACCGTTAATCTAGCACCTCCCAATCAACTATCAGTTCCGACATCGAATTCAACAAACTTTCCAAGAGACGTACCAAGATTATCTCAGATACCTTACTTCTAACGGTATTACGATCGAGGACGCTCGTAACTAAGAGGGGAGGTGTTAACATCAAAGATGTTTGCTGGGATGTCAGCCAAACAAAAAATTCTTTATATTGGATTTCGATACCAAAAAATTGCTGATTCTATTGATTAATTCATTGACCGCTGTCAGTCAACATTGTCCGCCTGCAACAACAAACAGTGAACCATCATGATTTGTAAGCAACAATATGAAATGGTAATGGTAATGAAATGTAAGCATTTCTACAGCTAACGCAAGGGTCAACAATCCGTATCCACCAGTACCGCAGGTCAACAGCAAACACAGCAAAGCGGGTAACCTGACACCTCATGACGACAACAATAACAAAATCGTCAATCAGCAAGAAACCAATAGCAGCACCAGCAACAGCACCAACCAACAGCAGCAGCGCCAACAGCAGCACCAACCAACTTCAACCTAAGTTTAAGATTTTTGATTTAGTTCTGTAAAAGCACTCAAATTAATAAAAACAGAAATGTAGTAACTGTTAACTTATATAAGGGAGAAAGTGGCACAAGGCACGCCAGAGGGGGACATTTTATAGCCACACTATGGGTGACCAGCATAAATGACCTATTACGAATGCTGACTGAAGAGGGGTTTGAACCCGTCTACAACGCAGACGATGTTATCATGCTTCTAATATGTCATAAATGTCATAAACAGGGTCTTGAAAGGTTTCAAAGGTAACCCAGAGAAGACGTGAAAGACAAAGGTGAGCCAATTTAACGCACCACATTTCCTCAACGAAACGATTACGATATTTGACAAGGTCAAATAATTAGGTATGATCTTGGACAGGAAACTGAATTGGAAGTGCTACATTCAGGAGCGTATTGAGAAGGCTCACAGACGATGGGCACTAGGTAGACGGTCCGTAGGTTCGCAATGAGGCCTGAATTCGAGGATAGTCCACTGCCTCCACAGGAGCGTGATTAGACCAATACTTACTTACGCCTCAGTAGTTTGGTGGACTGCTATGGATAAAAAGTGCAACTTAAGGACCATACAACAGGTTCAAAGAACATTTTGCCTTGCCATAGGCGGAGCGATGCCCACGCCCACCAGGGCACTAGAGACTATTCTAGATATCCAACCCATTGATATACAGATTAGGTGTGAGGCAGCTACTGCGGATATGAAACTTAAGGCGATGGGAGAATGGATTGAGGATGGGAGCAGCTCATACCATCGCGGTATAATCGAGGCGACGAAAGGAAATCAGGAAGGATGGAAAGAGGCTTCCGATCGGATACCTGAGATGACACTTGACGTCGAGTGCTAACTGCTGCCAGCGGCACAGTTTTGGAGTGACGGAACCCTAGTATTGCCATCTGGAAGATCATGTTACACGGATGGATCAAAGCTAGTGGACAGAATGGGCCTGGGGGTCTACATTGAGAACCCAGGAACTGAGATCTGTATTAGACTGCCTGACCATAATATGGTCCTGCAGGCGAAGATCCGGGAGATCACGGAATACGTGCAGTGGTGTGGTGCTAACGCGAGGACATCGAGTGTGAAATTGCCATGAGAGCAACAACAACCATGACGATAAGGTCACGAACAGTCTTGCAGTATAATAAGGAGATGAAAGCCTTCTTTGAGGATGCCACAATCCACAACGCGTGGGTGCCGGGTCATAGCGGAGTAAGGGGGAATGAGTGAGCAGACGATTTGACAGCGAAGGCCAGAGGACTGCCGTCAATCAACTTGGGTAACACGAAGCCTTTTAGGTCGACGCAGTTCGAGTTAAGGAAGTGGGCGATGAATGCGCATGCGAAACGGTCGGTAGGACGGCGAAAATCTTATGGGATGATGCAGATCGTGAGAAGACGAGGCTTTTACTTAAAGGAAGTGTGGAGGCCACCACAGTAGCGCCGAAGTAACCATGGGGCGAGACCATACATTCATTTTGTGAGTCCGTTTGCAACACATCGAAATGTCTATTTCTAACCCTATAAAGTATATTCCAGATCCTGATGTCTGCCCGTTTGTCCTTCCGTTCGTCTGTCTACAATCACGTTACAGTCTTTTAAGCTAGAAATATTGAGTTGATACTTTGCACAGATTTTTTTTGTCCTCGATATCCATGTTCAATACGGTCCAGATCGGTTCAGATTTAAATATAACCACATAGGCCGACCTCCTGATTTAAGGTCTTGGGCCCATAATTGTCCGATTTCGCAGAAATTCGGAATAGCAAGTTGCATTAGGCTCCTCGGCATACCCGTCCAATACGGCCCCGATCGATCCAGATTTGGATATTGCTACCATATACACACGGATCTCCTGATTTAAGATTTTAGACCCATAAAAGGTGAATTTAGTAACCGATTTTGCTGAAATGAGTTGCGTTAGGCCACTAGACATTCGTACCGACTATGGTAAAGATCAGGCTGTGTTTGGATATGTCTGCCATATGTGGACCCATAAAAGGTCAATTTATTAACCGATTTCGCTGAAAATAGGCGCAATGAGTTGTGTTTTGTCCTTCTACGTTGGTACAGAGTATGGATAAGATCTGTCTTTAATTCGACATAACTTCAATTCAATTCGGCCCGGGTTGGTCCAAATACGGATATAGCGGGTTGGTCCAAATACGGATATATACAGATCTCCTAATGTAAGTTCTCAGAACCATAAAAGCTGAATTTTTAACGGACGAATGTGCTACAATGAGTTTTATTAGACCCCTACATAGCCTTTTTATACCAACCACCATAGGATAGGGGTATACTGGTCTAGTCATTCCATTTGTAACACCTCGAAATATTAAGACTCCATAAAGTATATATTTTCTTAATTGTTTCGACGTTCTGAGTCGATCTAACCATGTCCGGCCGTCCGTCTGTCGAAATAACGATAGAGGTCGAACGCGCAAAGCGATCAGTTTTAAATTTTGCACAAATAGGTCGTTGGGGATTGCAAATGGGTCATATCGCCTGGAAGTCGCAATTTTTGTCCGATTTGACTAAAAACATAGTGCACATAGTGTTCTGTTATGACTTTCAACAACTTTGCCCAGTCCGGTCCAAATCGGTGAAGAACCTGATATGGCTCTCATATAAACCGATCTCCCGATTCGAATTCTTGAGCCCCTGGAAGCCGCAATTTTTATCCGATTTGGCTGAAATTTTGTTCTGTTATGACTTCCAACAGTTGTGCTAAGTACCGTTCAAATCCAAGTCTATCACATCCTATAGCTCCCATATAAACCGATCTCCTGATTTGACTTCTTGAGCCCTTACAAGCCGCAATTTTTGTACGATTTGGCTGAAATTGTACATAAAGTGTTTTGTTCATACTTCCAACAACTGTCAAAGTTATAGTTAAATCGGTTCATTAAACTGATACAGCTGCCATATAAACTGATCTCGGACTATGACTTCTAGAGCCTCTAGAAGGCAGAATTCCAATCCGACTTGACTGAAATTAAGCCTGAAGAGTTTTGTTTTGACTTCCAACAACTGCGCACAGTATGGTCCAAATCGGTTAAGTACCCGATATAGCTCTCATATAAACCGATATCGGATCTTGATTTCTTGAGCCGCTAGAGGGCGCAATTTTTAACTGATTTGTCTGAAAATTTGCATAAAGTCGTTCGTATAGATTTCCGACAACTGCGCCAAGTATGGTCCAAATCGGTTCATAACCTGATACAGCTTCCATATAAACCGAGAACGATCGAAATCTTAAATCGAGAGATCGGTCTATATGACAGCTATATTCAAACCTGGACCGATCTAGACCAAATTGAAGAAGGAAGTCGAAGGGTCTAACTTAACTCACTGTCCCAAATTTTGGCCACATCGGACAATAAATTCACCTCTAATGGGCCCAAAACCTTAAATGGAGAGATCGGTCTATATGACAGCTATATTCAAATCTGTACCGATCGGACCTAAATTAAAAAATGATGCGTAAGGGCCTAACACAACTCATTGTCCCAAATTTCGGTGATATCAGACGAATAATGCGCATTTTATGAGAGCCAGACCTTAAATCGAGAGATCGGTCCATATGGCAGCTATATCCAAATCTGGATCGATCTGAGCCAAATTGAAAAAAGATGTCGAAGGGGCTAACACAACTCACGGTCTCAAATTTCAGTAAAATCGGCTAATAAATGTGGCTTTTATGGGCCTGAGACCCTAAATCGGAGGATCGGTCTATATGGGGGCTATATCAAGATACAGCCCATCTTCGAACTTAACCTGCTTATGGACACAAAAAGAATCTTTGCAAAGTTTCAGCTCAATGTCTCTTTTTTTTTAAAGACTGTAGCGTGATTTCAACATACAGACGGACGGACATGTCTAGATCGTCTTAGATTTTTACGCTGATCAAGAATATATATACATCCTTCGGTGGTGGGTGTAAAAAGTTTAAAACAAGTAGCAACTGCCAGATACAACTAAAACCCATAGTATAGACCATAGATGGGCAGAATACACATCCACACATAATTCAAGTAAAAGTTTGCTAAGTTCGGCCGGGCCTAATCTTATATGTATCCTCCACCATGTATCGCATTTGTCATGTTCTTTGGCCGATATATCTCTATAGGCAAATTAAGTGTAATGGTTAAAAATTGCTATGCTATTGGAGCTATACCAAGTTATAAACCGAAGTCGTTGTTCAAAATTTAAGCAAAATCGGATAAGAATTGTGTCCTCTAGGGGCTCAAGAAGTATAATGGGGAGATCGGTTTATATTGGAGCTATATCAGGTTATTTACCAATTTAAACCATATTTAGCACAATTATTGAAAGTCATAACAAAACACTTCATGCTAAATTTAAGCCAAATCGGTTAATAATTGTGCCCCCTAGTGGCTGAAGTCAATCATAATCCGAGATTGGTTTAAATGGGAGCTATATCAGTTTATAAACGGATTTGAACCATACAAAGTCTTCATGTAATATTTCACCCAAATCAGGTACTAATTGTGCTCTCTAGTGACTCAAGGAGTCAAGACCCAAGATCAGTTTATATGACAGCTATATCAATACATGGACCGATATGACCATGGTTTTGCTTTGTTAATTTAGGGTATTGAGATATTCTATAGTGCCAGTTTACAAATTGCAACGAACCCTAAACTCGTTATCGTCTCAGCCTCCTTTTCTTGTAAAAGATAGAAATGCATTTGTGTTCCTTCTCCAACTCCATCTGCACCTCCCCCTCCACCAATTTCTGCTCGATTCAGCCATTGCCATGTTCGTTGGAGCAGCACGCGGTCTCTGTTTCAAGTGTTAGATGTCTAAATGTTGATACAGCAGTTTATTCTGCACAGTTCTGTTCTGTTCGGTTCTGTTTCGTTATAGCCAAGTTTTTTCCGGTTGTTGGCAATGTTTTTCTTTGTGTTGTTAGCGGTTAACAAACATTGTTTTCGTTACGTTTCTTTCTTGTGGTGTTTTTATTTCCTCCCAGCTGTGTTCGCTCCTTTGCAATTTCAATTCACTTTTTTTTCCCGCATCAGCCGTTTTAATGCAGCAAAAAAAAAACCAACAAAAAAGGCGAAAGCAAATGGAAAGAAATCTCGTCTTTGAATTGCTATTGCATGCACCTTCTGCATCCCCAATGGAAATGTGCCCATGTTTATGGGCCTCTGAGTTTAGTTGGGTCGTTTAGACTGCACATTTGTGCATTTGACTGAACGACCCATAAAATGGGGGGTGGGATATATGAAGGCAGTGATTTTAATCGTCCTCAATTTCCATATATCCGTTGTAGGGATGCCAATGTAAGATGATAGCTGAAGTAGGGCTGGAGAGACGCTCTTTACTGTTAAATCCATGTAAAGTAAGCAAAATACTCTCATGGAGTAGTAAACCCTGGCCTGGCGGTGGACCCACTCTTGTAGGGCTAAGCCTTGGCAAATGTGTTCGACAGTAATGCGTACAACCATTCGTCAGAGTGGCGACTGCGAAACGGACAGAAAACCAAGGGGTTATAATCAGAACTCTTGTGGTCTAAGTATGCGCAAATCGCAAAAAAGGTTAAAAGTCACTTAAGGTTATCTTTTTCAATATAGAGATTTGATATAAGTATGCATTTAAGGATATGCGTCTGGAAAGTGTTGGGAGACAACAGCTTTTCTGATCATCATTCTATTAGTTTAAGCCTTGGAGAGGATGCTGCATAAGTGGTCCCTCGGCAAAAAAAAGAAAGGCTGATTGGGATAAATTTTGAGCAGACATTCTATCCGACTATCCCTTCTAGACCAAAAAAGGAAGTGGAAACATCGGAGGACATTGACATAATGGTGAATCGGATCACGAAGTTCCTGAATGACTTGCTTGTGTGAGCATGCCCTAGAGCCAAACTAAGTGGCAAACAGCGACCGCCATGGTTGACCCCAGTACTGGTTGGTCTAACGAAGAGTTGCAGAAATCTTTTTAACAGGGCGATAGCCACAAGGGCACTACATGATTGGGAGGTCTGTAGGCTGAGCTAAGAAAATACAAGGTCGAGCTGAGAAAGGCTCAGAACAAATTCTGGGTGGAATTCTGCAGCTCTATGGAGGTTGATAGTAGCGTATCTTAGGGCAAACATTTCTGGAGATTGGGTGTCGTGGCAGCAGAATGCATATAGTAAAGGCAAGTCCACTGAAACAGCCCTTCACGACCTAGTTGGCGAGAGAATTCTCTATATAGGGTTCCCTCGCTGTCAAGGAATATACATTGGTAGCATTTCCTGACATTCAAGGTGCTTTCAATAATGTAAAACCGACGTCAATCATGAAGGAGTGTAAGTTTCTAACTTACTTACTAAAAGTTGAATTACGCAGGCTCGGGATCTGTGGATCTAAAAAGATGGATCAGCAGAGGAACACCTCAAGAAGGTGTACTATGCCATACTAGAAGGTGTACTCTACTATGGCATATAGCCATTAACAATATGTTATTGTCTATGGAAGAAAAAGTTGTAAAAGTGGTCGTGTAGGCTGATGACGTCGATGTTGCGGTTAGGGGAAAGTTTCCCAGCACTCTAAGAGATACAGCAAAATGGGCTACCGAAAGCGGTCTAGGTATAAATCCGTGCAAGACATAAGTAGTTCTTTTCAGCAGGAGATGCAAGTTGCCTACAGTGGAACCTGTCTCCTTGGGGGAGAGAATATTCCATTTACAGAAAGCGCAAAATACCTGTGTGTTTGGCTGGACAGGAAATTAAACTTCAAATTCAACATTATTGAAAGCGCATAAAAGGCAACTCTTGCCCTATACATCTGCAAGAGAGCAATTGGTAAAAGTTGGGTGTTGCGTGTCTTTGCATGGATTACACCCTACCTGAGCCGCTTTTTGATAAGAAGAACTGTACCACTATTCCTGATAGAATCGATTGAAACTACGATATCCCTGGTAAAAGAAGTTGCATGGACTTCTATACGGATGGTTTCAAACTAGACGACCAGGTGGGCTTTGGGGTGTAGTCTAAAGATCTAGAATTGTTCATATCGATAAGGGAACATGACCGCTGCAATGTCTATCAAAATAAGATCCTTGCAATTAAGGAAGTGGTGGAATGGCTAAGATATAATGACATAACGACAATTATAAATAAATAAATATCTTCTCAGATAGCCAGGCAGCCATTAAATCCCTGGGGAACGTATTTCTGAACACAAAAACCGCTCTCGACTGTCGCAGATCTTTCAACCAGATGGCTGAACAATTAAAAATTCTCCTCCTTCTGGGTGCCGGGCCACACAGATATCTCAGGGAATTGTAAAGCGGACGCGCTTGCAAGACTAGGAACTACCCTACACATTCCAGGGATACTGGAATCTGTGGGTATGCCTCTAGCGAAATGTAACCTTAATTTTCAGGACCAGGCCCGAAGGACAACGAATGATAGATAGACAAAACGAGGGGGCTGTGAACATTCCAAAACTACCTACATAGTTATCAAGACTTAAAGAGGTCTACCGCTTTGCTGTCACTGACTAGAACAGACGTCTCAGTCATCATGACAGGTCACTGTCTAATCGGAAAACATGCTGCCAGACTGAAGGTTACCAGCAACGACTTTTGCAGAAGCTTTGAGGACATCGAAGAAGAAGAGACTGTAGAAGAAGTTCCACTTTATGTTCTAATTTCTTTGAGAACCTGTCTCATTTAGCAGATGTGAACATTCGCAAGTTATTGGGCTTTTTAGAGCGATCTGGATGGTTCAACGGTAGGAACTAGAAGGCATATCCCTTCTTCTGTTCCTGTGGTATCACAATGGACGAAAATGTCTTAAGTGAGTCTGATGGCAGACTGCCACTTAAACCTAACCTAACCCACAAACGGAATGACTAGATTAGTACACTCCCATCCTATGGTGGTGGGTATGAACCACTGTGGTACAGGGTATTATAAGTTTTTGCATTTGTTTGCAACACTAAGAAGGAGAAAGCTAGACCTATTGATAAGTTTACCGATCGACTCAGAATCACTTTCTAATTCGATTTAGCCATGTCTGTCTGTGATTTTGCACATGTCACTTTTTTGTCTTAAGGATGAACGCCACTGATTTTAGTAAAAATCGGTTCCGATTTAGATATAGCTCCCATATATATGTATTGCCCGATATGAATTTAATTGGCCGTAGTAACTAAAATGTTCAATTGATCTGCATAAAATTTGGCATGGATTGTTTCGTTACTGACCTTAACATATCTGCAAGATTTCATCGAAATCGTTTCAGATTTGTACATAGCTCCCATATATATGTATCGCCCGATCTGCCCGATGTAACCGATCTGCACAAAATTTAGCATGGATTGTTTTGTTACTGATCTCAACATATCGGCAAGATTTCATCAATATTGGTTCAGATTTGGATATAGCTCCTATATATATGTATCGCCGGATTGGCCCTTATGTGGCCATCGTAACAACAATTTTCAAACGATCTGCACAAAAATTGGCACGGATTGCAGCCAAAAGCATTGCAAGTGCTACCAATGCACCCAGAAAAAGTCATACTTTGATGCGGTTTATGGGCTGGTGGCATCATTGGACCGTACTTCTGTAAAGATGATGCGAATGCAACGTAACTGCGAATTGTGTGCGCTATCGTGAGATGATATCCAACTTTTTTAGCCAAAATGCAAGAGCTTGACTTGCATGGCGTGACTGTACGTCGTAACAATGGACTTATTAAGAGGCAAGTTCGGTGAACATTTTATTTAACGTTTGGGACTGTGCGATTTAGCGCCTTCAGACTATTTTTTATGGGGCTATGTTAAAGGACATGTCTATTCAGACGGCCGCTTCAACTGACGCATTAGAAGACAACCTTGAAGCATTTATTCGTGAGATACCAGCCGAAATGTTGGAGAGATTATGTCGAAATTGGCATAAGCGGATGGACCATTTGAGGAGCAGTCACGGTCAACATTTGCTAGAAATAATCTTCAAATCTTAAATTAAATGGACCGACCGATTCAAACTAAGATTTCGTGCATATGTGTGTTTTTTTCCAGAAACTTTTCTATTAGTAGTTATTTCGCCTGCTGTTGTTTAAATTTGACAAAAATTAGTAAATTGTAAAAACTTTTACGATATTTGCTTGTAAAATTAAAAGTTAAGGTGGAATATAAAAATGTTTGAAATATTTTTAAAATATTTGAGCTTTTTTTTTAAATTTTTAACATTTGAAAACAGCAAAAAATTTATGCTGTTTGAACAAATTATTGATGTACCATTTTTAGCAGACTTTCTGCTGTTTCAGCAAAGATTTTTGCTGTTTATACAAACAAATTTCTCTGAGTGTAGTCGTATCGTATGTTAGGCAGTTATCGTTAACGAAGTACTTCCTCTGGTAATATTGGTGGCATGACATAATTTTGCATTTGGCATCCCTACTGCCAAGAACACAATTAGAATTTCCATTTTTATACCCTTCACTATAGGATGGGGGTATACTAATTTCGCCATTCCGTTTGTAACTCATCGAAAATTTGATCTGAGACCCAACAAAAGTAAATGTACACTCTTGACGTTCCTCCTGTCTGTCTGTCGACAACACTCTAACTTTCGAAGGAGTACAGCTAGGACCTTGAAATTTTGCAAAAAACTTTTTATTAGTGCAGGTCGGTTGGGAGTGTAAATGGGCCAAATCGGTTCATGTTTTGGTATAGCTGCCCTACAAACCGATCTCCGAACTTGACTTCTTGAGTCTCTCGAAGGCGACATTCTTATCCGATTTCGCTGAAATTTCAAACACGTAGCGTTTTGTTATGACTTTCAACAATTGTGGCAAGTATGGTTCCAATCAGTTCATATCCTGATATATCTGCTATATAAGCCGATATCGGGTCTTGACTTCTTGAGCCTATACAGTGAGCAATTCTCATCCCACGTGACTGAAATTTTGCGCAAGGTGTTTTGATATGACTTCCAACAATTGTGCCAAGGATGGGGTAAATCAGTCCATAACCAGATAAGCTGCCCTATTGGCATCCGATCTGGGATCTTGACTTCTTGAGCTTCTAGACTTATTCGATTAAGTTGAAATTTTGCACGTAGCACTCTGTTATGACTTCCAACAACTATGCAAAATGTGGTCTAAATCGGTTTATAACTTGATATCGCTCCCATATAAAACAATCTACGGATTCGTTTCCGATTTGGCTGAAATTTTGCTCAATGACTTCCACTATGGTTTTCAACACCATTTATGGCCTGAATCGGTCCATAGCCTGATAAAGCTTTAATAGCATGGCAAATTTTATCCGTTATCCTTCGTTTACCTATATAGCTCCCATATAAACCGATTTTCCGTTTTGACTTCTTGAGCCCTTACAAGCGGCAATTTTTATCAGATTTGGCTGAAATTTTGCACCTAGTGTTCTGTTATGACTTTCAACAACTGTGCCAAGTATGGTCCGTATCGGCTATAATCTGATACAGCTCCAATAGCATACCAGTTCTTATCCAATATCCTTTGTTTATCTATTGAGAGATACCGGGCAAAGAACTTGACAAATGCTATTCAAGGTGAAGCGTCTATAAGATTCGGCCCTGCCGAACTTAGCGCGCTTTTTCATGTCTTTTCTTATTATTTGAAGCTTTTTTATTAGAGTTTTTTTTTTGTGAACTTTTCAAGTTTATATATAAAGCAATCATTATTTAGGTTCGGTGTTTGGGGCTTTTGTGTGCCGCCTCCACCCCTTGCTCTCTCTTTCAAAGAAGTTCCAATTTTTGTGCTATAAGGTTTCGCTTTGCTTCTCACTTTGCTTAGCGTTGCATACAATTGTTCCCTATACAAATTTTGCTAACAATTCTTGTCGTTGACATATTATTGCTGCTGATTTTTTCTCATAATTGTCGTTGTTGCTGCTGTTGTTGTTGTTTTTGCTAATACATTTTCCATTGGAGCGTTTAAAACTAACGAGTTCAAAATCATACAAAACCCGGTTATTGTAGTCCTTTGTCATGCTGCCAGGCATGCGTGTGTGACATAAATGGGCTCCAGCTCTTTCCTGCTATCGACAATTGTTAGATGGTTGGCTGGCTATATGGAAGAGATGCATGCATGCATGCATGCATTCCTTCATTTATCCATTTGTTTGTTTGTTATTTGCAATAATTTTGTATCCCGTATATACGGCTGATTGCTGTTCCAGCCATTATCTTTTGTGTGTGAGCATACAATAAAGTGGGTCAAAGAGACATGCTATTAGATCAAAGAAAACCTTTGAACTGTTTGTGATTGGAAGACTAGTTGTCTTTAGATTAAGTAAATACTTATGCCCTCCACCATAGGACTTCGAATAAATGGTCTTTATCGCCATAGCCATGTCAGTGCTTAAGTCTGTCTGTGGAAAGCACACTATGTTTCGGAGGAGTAAAGCTAGGCGGTAATTGTAGGTCGGTCGGGATTTTAAATGTGCCATATCGTTCCATGTTTTTATATAGCTGCCATATAAATCAATCTGGAATCTTGACTACAGTGAACCGAATCGCTTTCGAACCTGAGATAGCCCCCATATAAACCGATCTCTCGATTTTGCTTCTTGAGCCCTCACAAGCCGCAACTTTTGTCCGATTTGGTTGAAATTTTGCGCGTAGTGTTTTGTTATGACTTCAACATCTGTGCCACATACGGTCTAAATCGGTCTATAGCTTGATATCGTATATACAAAATTCAATTTGTGTTCGTTTGTTTGTTTGTTCCGTATAGACTCAAAAACGGCTGAACCGATTACTTTGAAATTTTCAGAGATTGTGTAGGTTGGTCTGAAAGGAAAGATAGGCTATATAATTTTTTGATATCGTGAGGGGGCGGACCCTACCCCTTAACCCTAAAGTATTACCCAATAATAAAAGTGAACCAATCGGGACAATATGGGATCTAAATGGAAGGTATTCAAAAGTAGAGTACCAAGTAGCTGTGCGGCCGCCCCAAAACCCCTTAAAATAGGTTTATTTGACGATCATGACAATATGGGACTCAAATGAAAGATATTCAGGAGAAGATTACGAATATGGTCAGGAAGTAGGAATAGGCTTTATAATTTATTGATAACGGATGGGGCGGACCTTC
This sequence comes from Stomoxys calcitrans, assembly GCF_963082655.1. NCBI lineage: Eukaryota > Metazoa > Arthropoda > Insecta > Diptera > Muscidae > Stomoxys > Stomoxys calcitrans. The sequence goes on from NC_081552.1 coordinate 216,504,394, forward strand.
CATCGTTACCCTAAAAACACCACCACAAATCAAAAGAGGACCGATAAGGACAATATGGGTATCAAATGAAAAGTATGCGGGAGTAGATATCGAATCTGACATGTCGAAGCATAGGGGTCACCCGATCCCCTCAAAAAACCAAAATGCGCACATTAGCCAATCACGGATATATGGGACTCGGTTTGTTTGTTCCGTATAGACTGAAAAACGGCAGAACCGATTTTCTCGAAATTTTCTCATATTGTGTAGGTTGCTCTGGAAAGAAACATAGGCTATATAATTTTTCGGTGTCGGAAGGGGGACGGACCCTCCCCCTTATACCAAAAACACAACCCAAAATCAAAAGTGAACCGAGATCGAGACAATATAGGTATCAAATGAAATAGATATAGGAGAGTAGAATACGAATGTGGTATTAAAATTTGAGTCTAAGTACCCATCGGGCCGCCTCAACCACAAAACTCCCCCAAACAGACATAATGGACGTTCATTTCAATATGGGTTTCAAATAAAAGGTATTCGGGAGTAGATTTCGAGTGTGGTATACAAAATCAGATCGAAGTGTAGGGATTCACGCCATCCCTCAAAAACGCCATTAGACCCATTTTGACTACATGAAACTTGGCTGAACCGATTTTCTTAAAAATTTTAATAGATTGTGTACGGCTATCTGGATAGAAACATGGGCTATATAATTTTTAAATATCATGTGGAGGGGGACCCTCCCCTTTACCCAAAAAAAAACGACAACCAAATCCGAAAGTGGTCCGACGGTCACAATTAGGGTATCAAATCAAAGGTATTGGAAACAAGAAAACGAATATGGTATTCAAACTTGGGTCCAAGTACTCAGCGGGCCCCCCAACCCTAAAACTCCACTAAACAGATATATTCGAAGTTCATGTCAATATGGGACTCCAATGAAAAGTATTAGGCAGTAGATTGCAAATATAGCATAAAACATTAGGTCCAAGTAATGGGAGGGCATATTAGCCGACCATGGCTATATGGGACTCAAATGAAAGGTATTAGGGAGTAGACTACGTACATAACATTAAAATTTGCGTTCAAGTCTAGGTGGCCCTTTTCCTCCTAAAGACACGTCAAATGGATTATTTGACTCATTATGATAGCATGGGACTTAAATGAAAGGTATTTGAGAGTAGAAAACGAATTTGACATCCAATTTTGGAACCAAGCGTTTTGGGGTACGCCCTAAAGCACCCCCTAAACTGAACTTCATTTCCCTTAGGAACAAAGATCGAATTTGATATATATTTTCAGTGCAAAGACCCGGTGGCCACCCAAGCCCCAAAACACCCTCCGAACGGCCATGGCAATATGGGGCTCAAATTAGAGGGATTTGGAAGTGCACCAAGAATTTGATATCCATATTTGGGTCGAAATGTTTGAGGTGCCATCCCTCCCCTAATGAGAACATTGCCCTAAGGAAGAAAATTACCACCAGGAACCGAGAAGGGGCAAATTCTCACACATCAATAAGTGTTTTCCGACTCAAGTCCACACTCATTGATAAGGGACCTTTTAAAGCCGAGCCCGAACAGCGTCCCGCAGTGTGACACCTTTTTGGGGAACATTTTTTTAAATGACCATGCATAGCATTATACCTCGCAAATGTCGCCGACATTAAGAGGGGATAAACACCGCTTTGTCCGGGATTCGAAGGCGCTCAGCATCATAGGCTACAAGGGCACGAATTCAATATCCGCATTCAGGGCGAAGTGTCCCACCCTAAACAGATATTAGAGAGTTAAAGAAGGCGCAGCCGAGCGGGCCCGGGTCGGCTAGTTTGAAATATAATATGCCATAAAAGGCGCATTTATAGACCGTTGTCGCCGAAACTTGGGACAGTAAGTTAAGTTAAGCTACTCGCAATACTTCTGCAATATGGCACAGATCGGTCCAGATTTCGATATAGCTGCCATATAGACAGATCTCTCGATTTATGGTTTTGTGCCCATAAATAGGGCATTTATTGTCCGATGTCGCCGAAATTTGATACAGTGAGTTGTGTTAGGCCCTTCGACATTCTTCTGAAACTTGGCCCAAATCGGTCCAGGTTTGGATATAGCTGCCTTATAGACCGATATCGCGATTTAAAGTCTTGGCCTCATAAAAGACGCATTTATAATCCGATTTCACTGAAATTTGATATAGTGACTTATGTTAGGCTTTTCGACATCCGTGTCGTATATGATTCAGATCGGTTTATTTTTAGATATAGCTACTAACAACACCAATATTTTGTTATACACAATTGAGCAATGACTTGTACTTATTAGTATTTGGACCAAATCGAAACATATTTCGATATAGCTGCTATGGGGCATAAGGTATGCATTTTTTACCGGATTTTGACGAAGGGTGGTTTACATATATACACGAGGTGGTGGGTAACCAAAGTCGAAACTTAACTTAACGCCTTTTTACTTGTTTCCAATGACGGGCTTCGTATTTAGGCTGTAAAAGTCATCTTTGTCAAATTTCAAGAAAATCCTATCAGAAATGCAATCCCGAATTTTGTCCACTACTTAATACGGACAGACAGGCAAATAAACGAAAATGGCTGTAACGAATCAGGAAATGATTCTAAGTTGATGCCGTTATTCATGTCTCCCATCATATCTCTTTTTGGGTGTTTTAAACAAATTCATTTGTTATTAGATACAAAATTTTCATCTTCTTACCCACTTTAATAAATCATTTGCTTGCTCCATCCATATTATTTTGTTACATTTGAAAGAGTTTCGTAATGAGTTCTGCGAAACTTTTTGTCAATTTGGTTGTTTCTATTTTCCTGTGTTGGATTGTTTTTTGTTCTTCCATCCATATTTTTGTAAATGGCTGTTGCTTTAGAAGTTGTTTTCCTTTTTTTGGTTAGTTTGTTTGTTTTTTTATAGTTATTTTGAAAGTTTTTACTATTTGAATAGGCAACATTGTTTCAAAAAACTGAAAAAAGGAAAGAGCAAAAGTTCCATTTTATATGGTCCAAAGATAGCAGTCACTTGTTACCATGTTACACATCCAATTTCATTTAATTTCCCTGATTTTATTAACATTTCATTTAGCTTTAAAGCTGTTAAGCTACAATTGTTTCATTTCTTTTTGGTGTTAGCAAAACACAAGTAAAAGAAACCGGGCTGAATTTTGGGAACCTACTACCATGGATTCTGCTTAAAATTTATACAAAATAAATTAAGTTGAAGGGCATAATTTTGTTTTACATACCAAACTTCTGTCAAACCAGCAAAAAATAAAGCTTCTAGGAACCGAACAAGGATGATCGAGAAACCGATTGACATGGGAGCTATATCATGTTCTTGACCGATGTGGACAGTACCTTTGGAAGAATGATCGTAACAGAACACTATGTGCAAAATTTCAGTCAAATCGGAAAAAAATTGCGGCTTCCAGGGGCTCAATAATTCAAATCGGGAAATCGGTTTATATGGGAGCTATATCAGGTAATAGACCGATTCAAACCGTACTTGACACAGTTGTTGAAAATCATAACAGAACAGTACATGCAAAATTTGAGCTAAATTGGACAACGATTGCGGTTGTAAGGACTCAAGAAGCCAAATCGGGAGGTCGGTTTATATGGCAGCTATATCAGGTTCTCGACCGACTTGGAGCGTACTTGACGCAAGTTGTGGAAGTCATGACCGAACACCATGTGCAAATTTTCATTCAAATCGGACAAAAATTACGGCTTTCAGGGGCTCAAGAAGTCAAATTAGTAGACCGGTTTATGTGGAAGCTATATCTAAACCTGAACCGATATGGCCCATTTTCAATCCACCGCGGACCTACATCGGTATTAAGTATCTGTGCAAAATTTCAAGCGGCTACCTGTACGCGTTCGATCTCTATCGCGATTTCGACAGACATGGCTAGTTCGACTTAGAATGTCGAGTGGATAAAGGACATATGTTTTTGATGGGGTCCTAGGTCAATATTTCGAGGTATTATAAACAGAATGACTAGATTAGTATACCCCCATCCTATGATGGGGTGGGTATTAGCAAGTAAAAAGGCGTTAAGTTCGGCCGGGCCGAACTTTGGATACGCACCACCTCGGATATATACGTAAACCACCTTTCGTCAAAATCCGGTGAAAAATACATACCTTATGCCCCATAGCAGCGATCTAGGCCAAAGTGCACAAATATGTCGAGGGGCTTAACATAACTCACTATCTAATATTTCGGCGACATTGGATAATAAATGCGCCTTTTATTGGCCCAAAACCTTAAAACGAGAGATCGGTCTATATGACAGCTATATTCAAATCTGGACCGATCTGTGCCATATTGCAGAAGTATGTGAAGGGGCTTAACTTAACTCACTGTATCAAATTTCGTTGACATCGGACAATAAATGGGCCCAAAACCTTAAATCGAGAGATCGATCTTTATGGTAGCTGTATGCGAATTTGGACTGATTTAGGCCAAATTCAAGGCCAAATAGGCCAAATTGCTGAAATATGTCGAGGGGCTTAGCATAACTCACTGTCGCATATTTCGGCGACATCGGATAATAAATGCGCCTTTTATCGGCCCAAAACCTTGAAACGAGAGATCGGTCTATATGGGTCTTAACATATGTCGAGGGTCTTAACATAACGCACTGTCTCAAATTACAGCGACATCGGACAATAAATGCGCCTTTTATGGGCCCAAAACCTTAAATCGAGAGATCGGTGTAGCTATATCCAAATTTGGGCTGATCTAGGTCAAATTGAAGACGGATGTCGAAGGGCCCAACACTGTCCCAAATATTGGCAAAATCGGACAATTAATGCGCATTTTATGGGCGCAAGACCTTAAATCTAGAGATTGGTCTATATTTCAGCTATATCCAAATCTGGACCGATCTGAGCCAAAATAAAGAAAAATGTCGAAGGGCCTAACACAACTCACTGTTCCAAATAAGAGCCCAAATCGGCGGATCGGTCTATATGGGGGCTATATCAAGATATAGTCCAATATAGCCCATCTTCGAACTTGACCTGCTTATGGAGAAAAAAAGAATCTGTGCAAGATTTCAGGTCTATGTCTCTATTTTTAAAGACTGTAGCGTGATTTCAACAGATGGGCGGTCAGACGGACGAACATGACTAGATCGTCTTAGATTTTTACGATGATATATATACTTTATAGGGTCGGAAATGGATATTTCGATGTGTTCCAGACGGATGGACAAAATGAATATACCCCCATCCTCCGGTGGTGGATATAAAAAAAGTAAAAACCTGCTAAGTTCGGCTGGGCCGAATCTTATTGTTATTATTGCGCCTTTACGCCCAACTTTAGGATAGTTTTCATAAACGTAAACTCTACAGTATCTCGTCACAAGAGACACTATCTTAAGATGTTTTTGGATCAATGCAAGCCGGATATTTTAATGATGGCCGAACATGGACTAGCGAATAGACATATGTTTGAGATTGATGGTTATAATTGCTTCAGACGAGACAGGACTAATGGCAGGAGGGCGGAGGTACTGCGATTTTGGAGAGATCGAATATGGTGACCGAGGGATGTGAATGTGGCCTGGGCGGAATGGAGTGTGGAATCGTCAAGGTAAGGGTGTCCGGAGGGCATATGCTATTAGTCTCCCTGTACTGACATCTTATCTGTTGAGGCATTGAACCGACTGGCAGATTTTATAGGCCCTGCCGAGGCTACGATAGGCGGTGACCTCAACGCCAAACATGTTGACTGGGGTGGAAACGATATAAGAACGCCTACATACTTCACGAGTGATTGAGGATGACACGCGCTATTTCACTCCTAAGGACTTACTTACGGGCATACGTGCAGAACTGCATTGACAAGGTCATTTATCGATGTGTTGTTGTTGTTTCAGCAGTTTGTTGTGATCTATCTTTCGTCTGCTTGATTCTGCTGAGTGTCAAGACCCAGGAACTCTCCGAAAAAGATGGGGTACGTCCATAGGGATCAGGGTCTGAGTCATGTGGGTCAGATCCCTGTGAACGCACCCCATCGATGTGTTCATTAAGACGAGTGGACTGCGACTTGCGTACCCAGCTCAGGACTACAGGGGCTTGGAGACGCTTGCTTTTGATTCGGACCACAGAGCAGTTCTTTTGAAGACCACCGATATTGATGTTGAGGAGTGCCTGCCAAAGGAAATTTTTGATTTCTAGAGTTTGAGGGTCCGAGTTCTGAAGAATACGTTATCCTAAGGCCTCCGCGTGTATGAGCTGTCTACGACAAGGAATGTCCTGAGGAACGAGGTGGATAAGGCCTTTGAAGGCATTGGTACGGCCTTCACTGAGGCGGTGAATAAAGGCATGAAAACGATTCGGCCATTTAAGGGGATATGATACACACTGCAGTGATCGGGTTAACCTTTTCGATTTGACCAGATAAACAACTGGTCATATCGAAAAGGTTACCCGACCACTGCAGTGTGTATCAATCGGAGATCCCAGCAATCACTGAAGTGGTAGAATGGCTAAGATATAATGTCATAACGACGATTGGCATAAGAATCTTCTCAGAGAGCCAGGCAGCCATTAATTAAATCCCTGGAGAACGTATTTCTGATCACAAAAACCGCCTTCGACTGTGGCAGATCTCTCAACAAGATGGTTGATCAGTTCAAATTTACCTGTTCTGGGTGCCGGGCCTCAGAAATATCCCAGGGAATTGTAAAGCGGACAAGTTTGCGAGACTAGGAACTACCCTACACATTCCAGGGATACTGGAATCTGTGGGTATGCCTCTAGCGATATGTAAGCTGTTTTCAGGACTAGGTCCGAAGGACAACGAATGATAGATGGTCACAAAGAGGGGACTGTGAGCATTGCAAAACTATGTGGCATAATCTAAACTTGAAGAGGTCTACTGCTTTGCTGTCACTGGCTAGAACAGATGTCTCAGTCATTGAGTACGTCATGACAGGCCACAGTCTAATCGGAAAACATGCTGACAGACTGAAGGTTGCCAGCAACGGCTTTTGCAGAAGCTATGAGGACATCGAAGAAGAAGAGACTATAGAAAACCTTCTGTGTGTGTGTCCCACACTAGTAGTCAGAAGGAGTTCCACTTTAGGTTCTCATTTATTTGAGAACCTGTCTGATTTAGCGGATGTGAACATTCGCATATTATTGGGCTTTATAAAGCGATCTGGATAGTTCAACGGTAGGAACAGAAGAAGGAAGATGCCTTCTTCTGTTCCTGTGGTATCACAATGGACGAAAACGTCTAAGTGAGTCTGATGGCAGACTGCCACTTATACCTTACCTAACCTAACCTAAGGGGACTTTAAGGAACCTGCCGGAGAACATTGTGGACCTCACTAATAGAAAAAAGACCCTAAGAAGTAGAAGGAATAGGATAGTGGACCAACAAGAATCTTCGATCCCCTGGGGCTATTAGAAGGTATATGGGGAGTAAAAAAGCTCAGCGCATTGCTCGCTTTGAGGAGGACAACTATATTCGAATGTTGGAGTGTTAACGATCGAACAATGAGATGTGTCGGAAACTTTTGTTGTTGTAGCCACATTTTCATATAAAGGTGCCGATCTTCGTCAAGCTCCTGTAGGTGAGCAAGCTCGTTCCGGACCAAAGGACCGATCGCCGCGAGAACAAGGCGCCAATAACTCGCTTTGTCATAACGAGCATCATAGGCACTCAGTATGGAGCATTCCACTATCCGCAAACTGTGGACGAGCCCGGTAGCTCCCAGCTAAGCTTCTTAAAGTTCCATCCTGTGTGATGCTCATAGTTATTCCATGCCTGGGTAAATAGCTTATTTTTGTTTTCTTTGGATTTTATGTTTAATGTTCTTGTTAAGTTGTTGTAATTAGTTATATAGGGTGATTTTTTATCTATTATCTTTTTGGCAGCACTGGTCTAAACAGCTCACGCACATATCATGCTTTGTTTCACTGTCAAACACCTTCAGTTTGGTCTATAATTTATCCATAATCGTCTTACAAACGTACAACGCTTGCAAATTATTGAATTTTATTATCAAAATGGGTTTTCTGTTAAGAAAGTCCAAAGCGCGCTTGTTCCACTTTTTGGTCAGTTTAATGGACCCACTGAAGCGGCTATTCGGGCTATTGTGACTAAATTTCGCTCCAAATTTACATAGTTGGACATTAAACCCATTGAAGACGATATCACGGGCCAGTGTTAATGATGACCATCAATTATCGATTCGTTGCCGTTCGCAGCAATTAGGCCCATGTTACTCAACAACGTGGAAAATTTTTTAGATGTGAAGCCTTTCAAAATACAGCTGTTGTAAGAATTGAAGCCGAACGTGCTACCGCAACGGGGCTCTTGGAAAGTTTGCCTAAGATCGACTTTTTATACCTCACACCACTACTGTGGTACAGGGCATTATAAGTTTTGCATTTGTTTGCAACGCTAAGAAGGAGAAGAACCAGACCCATTGATATCGACTCAAACTTTCTTATTCGATTTATCCACGTCTGTCTGTGAGTCCATGTAGTCTCATAATCAAGGTACAGGTCATATTGGTTGTCCAATCGTTACGAAACTTCGCAGAATTCAGTTTTTTGCCGAAGCACGAACGCTATTGGTTTTGGTAAAAATAGGTTCAGATTTAGATATAGCTCCCTTACATATGTATGGCCCGATTTGCACTTAAATGGCCGTAGAAACTAAAATTTTCAACCGATCTGCACAAAATTTGGACGGATTATTGTCTTGTTACTGATTTTAACATTTCTGCAAGATTTCATCAAAATCGGTTCAGATTTGTATATAGCTCCCAAATATATGTATCGCCCGATTTCCACTTAAATGGCCGTTATAACACAAAATTTCAACAGATCCGCATTAAAATTGGCACGGATTATTGTTTTGTTACTCATCTTAACAAATCTGCAAGATTTCATCAAAATCGGTTCAGATTTGGATATAGCTCCCATATATATGTATCGCCCGATTGGCACTTAAATGAGCAGAGTAACTACCATTTTCAACCGATCTGCACAAATTACTGATTTCAACATATCTACAAGATTTCATCAAAATCGGTTCAGATTTAAATACAACTCCCGAATATATGTATCGCCCGATTTGCATTTAAATGGCCGTAGAAACTATAATTTTTAACCGATCTGCACAAAATTTGGCACCGATTGTTTTGTAAATGATCTGAACATGTCTCCAAGTTTTGCATTTCAATGGCCGTAGAAACAAGAATTTACAAACGATCTTTTCCAAAAAAGTCGGTTCAGATTTAGGTATCTATTGCCCGAATTTATAATAGTGGGGTAGGTGTAGGGTATTATATTGCCGTCCCCGCCCAAATTTAGCCTTTCCTTACAGGTTTTTCGAAAAATTGTGTTCAGCAACGAAGCTAATTTTAGGGTCAATGGATACGTAAATAAGCACAATTATCGATTTTGGAGAGAAGATTAGCCAGAAGCATTGCAAGAGCTACCAATGCAACCAGAAAAAGTCACAGTTTTGTGCGATTTATGGGTTAGTGGCATCATTGGACCGTACTTCTGCAAAAATGATGAGCGTCGTACCGTAACTGTGAATGGTGAGCGCTACTGTGAGATGAAATAAAACTTTTCTTTTCAAAAATACAAGAGTTTGACTTGCACGACATGTGATTTTAACAAGACGGTGCCACATAGCACGCGCAACAATGGACTTATTGATAGGCGAGTTCAGTGAAAATTTTATTTCACGTTCGGAACTGGTCAATTGGCCGCCAAGATCGTGCGATTTAACGTCTATAGACTATGTTAAAGCTCATGTCTAAACAGACAAGCCCGCTTCAGTTGATGCATTGGATGCATTTATTCGTGAGATACCAGACGAATTTTGGAAAGAATATTCCAAAACTGGACTAAGCGGATGGACAATTTGTGGCGCAGTCACGGCCAGCCTTTGCTTGAAATAATCTTCAAACATTAAATTATATGGAATGTATTATCGATTCAAATAGAGATTTCATGCATTTTTCTGAATTCTATAAGCATGTATAATATACATGCTCTAATCGATTTGTTATGTCTGTTGTATTAGCGCGGTGGCCGCGTTTACCACTTTTCTTCTATCAAATCTTTTACTTCTCTTTTCAATACAATATTGTCCAATTATACTGAAATTGAAGAGAGAAGCCAAACCACAGAAACCAGAGTTCAATATTAAATTTCCATTAAAAAATCCACTTTACATCGAGCAAAGACAAAATAACATTCAAATTTAGTTTGTGGAATTTTATTCTTATAAATAACAAGTAAAAGAGTGCTAAGTTCGGCCGGGCCGAATCTTATATACCCTCCACCATGGATCGCATTTGTCGAGTTCTTTTCCCGGCATCTCTTCTTAGGCAAAAAAAAGGATATAAGAAAAGATTTGCTCTGCTATTAGAGCGATATTAAGATATGGTCCGGTTTGGACCACGATTAAACTATATTTATGTTGGAGACCTGTGTAAAATGTCAGCCAATTCGAATAAGAATTGCGCTCTTTGTGGGCTCAAGAAGTAAAATAGAGAGATCGATTTATATGGGAGCTGTATCGGGCTATAGACTGATTCAGACCATAATAAACACGTATGTTATTGGCCATAAGAGAATCCGTCGTACAAAATTTCAGGCAAATCGGATAATAATTGCGACCTCTGGAGGCTTAAGAAGTCAAGATCCCAGATCGGTTTATATGGCAGCTATATCAGGTTATGGACCGATTTGAACCATACTTGGCACAGTTGTTGGATATAATAACGAAACACGTCGTGCAAAATTTCATTCCAATCGGATAAGAATTGCGCACACTAGAGGCTCAAGAATTTTAGACCCCAGATCGGTTTATATGACAGCTATATCAGGTTATGAACCGATTTGAACCATATTTGGCACAGTTGTTGGATATCATAACAAAATACTACGTGCCAAAATTCATTCAAATTGGATAAGAATTGCACCATCTAGAGGCTCAGGAAGTCAAGACCCCAGATCGGTTTATATGGCAGCTATATAAGTTTATGGACCGATTTGAAGCATACTTGGCACAGTTGTTGGATATCATAACAAAACACGTCGCACAGTGGGCCAAATGGCAAAAAAATTGGAAATAAGTCTACAACTTTTTATCTGTTGATTTTAGCCATACAAAATGTTCTAGACATTTGTAGAGGAGGACATAGGCTTTCAGAAAAGTGCTGTTGTTGGTCCATATCTTTAATACAGGGTGAGCTACAGGGTGTCAAAGTTGACCACTTTTGACTTCTCCAAGCTTCTGGGGGCCATAACTTTTGATCTACTCAACCGATTTACATGATTTAGGACTCTAGAGAAAGAGCTTGACAAGATCTAAAAAACTTATGCATAAAGTACCATGCCATCGTGTACTGTTAAGGAGTTATGAATTGTTTAATTTTAAAATATGAAAATTTGGCCTTGGTTTTTTTCAGTGTTTTTTAAATAACTCCGTCAATTTTAAAGCTATAAACTTCATACTTCACACAAATTATGCCAGCATATGTGTGCATAAAATACAAAAGGAATCACGTGAATATCTTTGGCGGTTTAAAAATGGCATCGTTTTCAATATGAAAAATATTTTTTTTGTCAAAAAATTGCAAAATTTTTCAAAAAAGATACTCCCATTTCCTTTAAGTTTTCGCAAACTTTGGCCGTCAAAGCATTATCATTTCTTTCCATTTTCACAAAGTCGAGGTATTAAGAAAAGTTTTAAGTGCTAATTTGGCTAATTTCGATATCAAACAACACCGTTATCTTAAGACCAAAATGGCCAATTTTTTTACTAAACTTCAAAAGTTTCTCACTGGAAAAAAAGTTCCACGGGGATTTTTTCGCTTTTTTTGAACTTAAATGAAAGCTTAAAATGTTCCCAACATTTTAAGGTATGTCTCGCCATATCCTAGCCATAAATGAGATCGTAGCGATCAAAATACTGAAAAAAGTCAATTTTCAAGTAGTGCTATATTCATTGCTAAAAAACAAGTATTACGTCACATTTTATTGCAAAGATGTTAAATAAACTTTTATTTGGTAACACTTCTTCTACAAAACACAAAAAGAATCATGGAAATATCTCTATTCTATTCCATTTTATGGAACCGGCAATAAAAAAGTCAATTTTTCAAAAAAGTCGAATTTCCCAAATTTTGTTTTTGTTGTCCTAATTGCACATGACACACTATAGCCATATTTACGCAACATACCTTATCGTAAAGGAAATTTTCATACCTTTCCAACAATGTATAAAACATTTCTCAACTCGGATTCTATCTACTCTAAAATTCATTTACACTTCATTAAACTCTATATAAAAATGTCTATTTGTGAAATGGAACCTTATATGGGGCCTACACTAAAACATTGATAGATTTGCCCAGGGTTTACAATACAAATGTGTTAGAATAAAAAAAGGTCTCCTGCCAAAGTTTAAAAAAATTGGAATAAAAATATGTGTTTTAGAGCGAAAACACTTCGCATCGGCGTGCGTTTGTATAGTACCTACATCTATTTTTAATGTAAGCTGATGATTTTTGAATAAAAAGTAACCTAGAAATATACCTGCATATATATATATATTTGTGTTAAGATTTGATGCAGACAAATGTTACCTGTTTCGCTATGTCGAATTCCCAGGAAATCCACCGTATCAATGAATGTGAAAAAACCTACCCATAAAAAATTCATTGTCATTTTTTTTAACCAAATTCGAGTCCAGGTAAATAATTATAGAAGAGTAAGTAAAAAGAGGCACTTTGGACCCCTTTTTACGATTGCGTCTGATACCTGAAATGGGTCATTAATTGTGAATATATTGCATAAATATTTGAACAAAATCCAAATTTTCTTCATTATATTTTGTAGAGGCGTAAAGGACATTTATAAGTTATGGAAGTCATACTGAAGTATTCCACTCTTTCGAAAATTGTATGGGACATCAAAAATGATTCCAAATCATACACGGAGTCATTTAAGGAACTTGTTTACACTTTGGACCACATATATGGAATAAGGCTAAATAAAGACGCTTTAGACAAACTTGAAAAATTCTACAAATCATTTGAGAGAAGGTTGCCAGAATGTTCATTCGCAAAAATCAAGTTTTTCAAAATGTATGAGAAGTGGCTGAAATCGGATCTACTTATTGAAATTAAACCGCTGATTCCCGGCCGGCCTAGCAAAGCATACGACGAAGTTACGGAGAAAACCAAAAAGAAAAAACAAGAGGAACTATTGGCGGCACATCCGCCAAATTTAATAAAAGATACGTTCAAAACAGCATTGTTAAAAACACAACCAAAAAATGTTGGACGAATTGTCGATGTTTTACCATTAGCATCTCCGAAAAGGGTAAAGAGAATGGTAGAAAGTATTCCAACTCCAAAATCGACTACAGAATTCACGGAGGAAGATGCACTGGCCCTGATTTTGAACCTAGGCCTCTCAAGAAACAAATACTCAACAATGAGGAAGGCTCTTCGTGAAAACATAAATTGTACAACACCAGGACGAAAATGGTGCCATCAAATATATACGTGGACGAATTAAAAGCAAGAGTGAAACTTGCTGATCTTGTTGAAAATACAGCTGTTAGAATTATTTCTAATTTTACTGAAGAACAGTTGAACACATGTAATAATTCCGAAGTGGTTTTGATCAGCAAATGGGGTTGTGATGGATCATCTGGATTTTCCGAATATAAGCAACAAACAGAAATAGATGCCAACTTCGCATCAATTTTCATGGCATCATTAGTACCATTGAGAATGAGATTGTACAAGGACCAATCTTCATCATCGAAAGAAAATGCATTTCAAGATATATGGATAAATAGAACACCTGGGTCAAAATATTTATGTCGCCCAATTCGGTTTGAGTATACAAAGGAAGACCGGAACACAACACGATCTTTGGTGAACGAAATAAAGGAAGAAATTGCTGCATTACCCATGATTGTTATAAACCAATTGGGAAGAAATATAAAAGTTTCGTTTCAACTACAACTCACTATGATCGATGGAAAGGTGGCAAACGCATTAACTGGCGTTATGTCCAATTGGAGATGCAATATTTGTGGCAAGAAGAATGGGCAATTCGAGGACAAGTCTGATGAAAATTTAGTAAACGAAAATGCGCTCAATTTCGGTATTTCGCCCCTGCACTGTAGAATTCGATTCATGGAGTATTGTTTGCATTTATCGTATGACCTTAAATATCGGACTAGCCCTGGAAACCGCGATGTCTCTGCTAGAAACAACCAAGATCTTCACAAAATGAGGCAGGAAGAGAAGAATCGAATCCAGTTGGAGTTTAAACAAAAGGGACTTATAATAGATAAACCTCTTTACGGATACGGAAGCACAAATGATGGCAACTCGGCAAGGCGGTTTTTTGAGGACCCCGTATCGACATCTAAAATAACCGGTCTTGATGAACACTTGCTAAGACGATTCAAAGTGATTTTGGCTGTAATCAATAGCAAAAAGATGATAAATTCAACCAAATTTGAAGCTTATAGTAATGACACAAAAAACATTTTATCTGATTTATATTCGTGGAAAGCTTTAACACCGACAGTACATAAAGTCTTACATCATGGCAAGGAAATTGTGGAATACAACATACTTCCGTTAGGAGAACTTACAGAAGAAGCTCAGGAATCCCGTAATAGAGATGTTAAACAGTTCCGGCTTTTCAATACCCGAAAGAGCACCAAATTTAACCAAAATTATGATTTACTTCAATATTTATTGTTATCGTCTGATCCGGTACTATACAGCATCAGAACTAAATGGCTACCAAAAATATGTGACGATATAGATAAGGACGATCCCGATGCCATTCAAATTAAAGAGCTTTTAAATTTTGATACCTTAGATTATTTGGTAGAGAATAAAATCAAATAATACAAAACTAAAATGCTTTTTTATTTTGGGAGTAGCTAATATACATATAAACGCACGCCGATGCGAAGTGTTTTCGCTCTAAAACACATATTTTTATTCCAATTTTTTTAAACTTTGGCAGGAGACCTTTTTTTATTCTAACACATTTGTATTGTAAACCCTGGGCAAATCTATCAATGTTTTAGTGTAGGCCCCATATAAGGTTCCATTTCACAAATAGACATTTTTATATAGAGTTTAATGAAGTGTAAATGAATTTTAGAGTAGATAGAATCCGAGTTGAGAAATGTTTTATACATTGTTGGAAAGGTATGAAAATTTCCTTTACGATAAGGTATGTTGCGTAAATATGGCTATAGTGTGTCATGTGCAATTAGGACAACAAAAACAAAATTTGGGAAATTCGACTTTTTTGAAAAATTGACTTTTTTATTGCCGGTTCCATAAAATGGAATAGAATAGAGATATTTCCATGATTCTTTTTGTGTTTTGTAGAAGAAGTGTTACCAAATAAAAGTTTATTTAACATCTTTGCAATAAAATGTGACGTAATACTTGTTTTTTAGCAATGAATATAGCACTACTTGAAAATTGACTTTTTTCAGTATTTTGATCGCTACGATCTCATTTATGGCTAGGATATGGCGAGACATACCTTAAAATGTTGGGAACATTTTAAGCTTTCATTTAAGTTCAAAAAAAGCGAAAAAATCCCCGTGGAACTTTTTTTCCAGTGAGAAACTTTTGAAGTTTAGTAAAAAAATTGGCCATTTTGGTCTTAAGATAACGGTGTTGTTTGATATCGAAATTAGCCAAATTAGCACTTAAAACTTTTCTTAATACCTCGACTTTGTGAAAATGGAAAGAAATGATAATGCTTTGACGGCCAAAGTTTGCGAAAACTTAAAGGAAATGGGAGTATCTTTTTTGAAAAATTTTGCAATTTTTTGACAAAAAAAATATTTTTCATATTGAAAACGATGCCATTTTTAAACCGCCAAAGATATTCACGTGATTCCTTTTGTATTTTATGCACACATATGCTGGCATAATTTGTGTGAAGTATGAAGTTTATAGCTTTAAAATTGACGGAGTTATTTAAAAAACACTGAAAAAAAACCAAGGCCAAATTTTCATATTTTAAAATTAAACAATTCATAACTCCTTAACAGTACACGATGGCATGGTACTTTATGCATAAGTTTTTTAGATCTTGTCAAGCTCTTTCTCTAGAGTCCTAAATCATGTAAATCGGTTGAGTAGATCAAAAGTTATGGCCCCCAGAAGCTTGGAGAAGTCAAAAGTGGTCAACTTTGACACCCTGTAGCTCACCCTGTATTAAAGATATGGACCAACAACAGCACTTTTCTGAAAGCCTATGTCCTCCTCTACAAATGTCTAGAACATTTTGTATGGCTAAAATCAACAGATAAAAAGTTGTAGACTTATTTCCAATTTTTTTGCCATTTGGCCCACTGTGCGTCGTGCAAAATTTCATTCCAATCGGATAAGAATTGCGCACTCTAGAGGCTCAAGAAGTCAAGACCTAAGATCGGTTTATATGACAGCTATATCAAAACATGGACCGATATGGCCCACTTACAATACCAACCGAGCTACACTAATAAGAAGTATTTGTGCAAAATTTCAAGCGGCTAGCTTTACTCCTTCGGAAGTTAGCGTGCTTTCGACAGACAGACGGACGGACGGACATGGCTAGATCGACATAAAATTTCACTACGATCAAGAATATATATACTTTATGGGGTCTAAGACGAATATTTCGAGTAGTTACAATCAGAATGACGAAATTAGTATACCCCCCATCTTATGGTGGAGGGTATAAAAATGTATACTCTATACAACTACTGTGGTTTAGGGTATTGTAACTTAGTTCATTTGTTTTTAACAACCAGAAGGAAGAGAGTTAAATCCATACCGATCGACTCAAAAAGATCGAATTACTTTCTGATTAGATTTTGTTATGTTCGCCCCGGTTGCTTAGTTAGTACCGTGCTCGGATTACCAGTCCTGGGTCGTGGTTTCGATTCCCATCAACGCCTGGTCAGTCGTTTTTATGGTTTCACCATGGACTAAAATTGTCTAAGTGAGTCTGCTTGGATATTTCCAACCGCCTCTTTTACCTAACCTAACCTAGCTATGTCCGTCCGTCGTTCTGCCTGTCCAGGTTAATATGTGTACAAAGTACAGGTGGCAATTTTCATCCTACCATCTTCTAAGTTGGCACAGACATTTTTTAAAACCCGCCACAATAAGATGGGGGTATACTAACCTGCCATTTGTAATTCCTCGAAATATTGATCTGCGACTCCATAAAGTATATCTACTCTGGATTGTCTAGAAATCACGTCCCTCTGCCTATCGAAACTAATAAAGATCTCTGCTTGAAATTTCGCACAGATACTTTTTATATCTCGTTGGGGATTGTAAATGGCAACATTTAAACCGTTCTCTATATTTTACTTCTCGAGCCGCTCGAAGCTTTAATTTTTGTCTGATTAGGCTGAAATTTTGCACATAGTGTTTTGTTATGACTTCCAACACTCGTGGCTGGTATGGTCCCAATCGGTCTATTAACTGATATAGCTCCCACATAAGCCGATCCCCCGATTTTACTTCTTTAGCCCATGGAATCCGCAATTGGTATTCGATTTGTCTGAAACTAAGACTTGTCCGACTTAAGTCCGTCCTTATTTATTTGTTCAATGGACGTTTTGGTCACACCGCATGTATATTTTTCACTATGACGTCCTTTTTCTAACACAGCATGTAAGGGTGATTTTTTTGAGGTTAGGATTTTCATGCATTAGTATTTGACAGATCACGTGGGATTTCAGACATGGTGTCAAAGAGAAAGATGCTCAGTATGCTTTGACATTTCATCATGAATAGACTTACTAACGAGCAACGCTTGCAAATCATTGAATTTTATTACCAAAATCAGTGTTCGGTTCGAAATGTGTTCATTCACCGTAACGTTGCGTCCAACAGCATCTTTGAAAAAATACGGTCCAATGATTCCACCAGCGTACAAACCACACCAAACAGTGCATTTTTCGGGATGCATGGGCAGTTCTTGAACGGCTTCTGGTTGCTCTTCACTCCAAATGCGGCAATTTTGCTTATTTACGTAGCCATTCAACCAGAAATGAGCCTCATCGCTGAACAAAATTTGTCAAAATTTGAACACATTTCGAACCGAACACTGATTTTGGTAATAAAATTCAATGATTTGCAAGCGTTGCTCGTTAGTAAGTCTATTCATGATGAAATGTCAAAGCATACTCAGCATCTTTCTCTTTGACACCATGTCTGAAATCCCACGTGATCTGTCAAATACTAATGCATGAAAATCCTAACCTCAAAAAATCACCCTTTATTTGTGTTTGGAATAAAAACCAAAGTGTCAACAAAATATTTCACAACATTGATTTGGTTTGTGAAAATATTGTGATTGTTTTCTTTTTTGAATTTCATACAAAACAGCTTGATTTGAACAATCAAATGCACTTATACATTTAAAATTACCGGTAGAATATGTTCAAACAATTCCATTCAACAATTTATAGAAAAAGGGCTGTGAGTGGGATACGCATACAGTATGCTACGAAAGAATTAGTGCTGCTTTGTGAATAGACTTTTATTGTGGTACAATTGTAGAGAACTTTCTGTGACAATACTATGAGGTTATGAAACATTTTTATACCCACCCACCATGGGATAGAGACATACTAATCTAGTCATTCCATTTGTAACACCTCGAAATAGTGATCTAGGACACCATAAAGTATATATATTCTTGATCGTCTTGACATTCTGAATCGAACTAGCCATGTCCGTCCATCCGTCTGTCGAAATCAAGATAGCGGAGGAAAACGTTCAGTTAGCCGCTTGAAATTTTGCACAGATACTAAGAATTGATGTAGATCGTTGGGGATTGCAAATGGGCCATATCGGTTTAGATTTGGATATAGCTGCCTTATAAACCGATCTCCGGATTTGACTTTTTGAGCCACTAGAAGCCTCAATTTTTATCCGATTTGGCTGAAATTTTGCACATAGTATTCTGTTATAACTTCCAACAACTATGTCTAGTACGATCGAAATCGGTCTCTAACTTGATATAGCTCCCATATAAACCGATCTCCCGCTTTGACTTCTTGATCCCCTGGAAGCCGCAATTTTTGTCCGATTTGGCTAAAATTTCGCACACAGTGTTCCGTTATGACTTCCAACAACTATGTCTAGTACGGTCCAAATCGGTCTATAACCTGATTTAGCTCCCATATAAACCGAACTCCCGATTTGATTTCTTGAGGCCGAACAAGCTGCGATTTTTATTGGATTTGGCTGAAGTTTTGCACATAGTGTTCTCTTATAACTTTCAACAACTGTGCCAAGTACGGCCAAATCGGTCTAAAACCAGATATAGCTTCCATATTTTAGAAGAATCCATGGTGGTGAGTTCCCAAGATTCGGCCAGGCCGAACTTGGCACGCTTTTACTTGTTCTTGTTACAAATCAGTAAGGAAAGGCAAAAGTCGGACGGTGCCGACTTTATAATACCCTACACCTACCCTTCAGGTACAAAGTTGGAGCTATATCTATTTCTGAACCTTTTTTGATGGTGCTCGGCGTATGTTTTTAGATGGGTTGTCAAACAATCCGTAACAAATTTCGGGCAAATATGTTGAAACTGTAATAAATACAGTTGACAAATGACAACATAATTGCAAATCACCTAAAATCTGAGGAACGTATATATGGTAGCTATATCTAAATCTGAACCGATTTCCACCAAATTTTATAGATATTATAGAAGTAATCATGGAAAGCGTTGTAAAAAACTTTGGCAAGTGAAAATCGGGCGATATGGCAGCTACATCTAAATCTCAACCGATTTTTATGAAACTCGCCAGTAATATTAGGAGTCGTAAGAGAATCTCTCCTGTTAAATTTCAAGAGAATCGGTTTACAAATGAGCACTTTAATGTAATATTTCTCAAAATCGGACGAACATATATATGGGAGCTATATATAAATCTCAACCGATTTGGAGCAAACTTTTCATATATTGTAATAGTCATCGAGAAAAGCGTTGTACAAAATGTTTGCAAGATTGGTCAATAAATGCGCTTCCAGTGGCTTTGGAAGTGAAAATCGGCCGATATACATATATGGCAGCTATGTCCTAATCGCAACCGATTTCTATGAAATTCATCAGTTTTATTAAGAGTCATGAGAAAATCGTTCCTACCGAATTTCGAGAGAATCGATTAACAAATGAGCACTTTATTGCAATATTTCCCAAAATCGGACGAACATTGGAGCTATATTGGAGCTATATCTAAATCTGAACCAATTTCGACTAACTTTATAGGTACTGTGGAAGTCGTCTAGGAAAGCGCTGTACAACATTTTGGGAAGATTAGTCAGTAAATGCGCTTCCAGTGGCTCTAGGAGCGAAAATCGGGCGATATATAACTATGGAAGCTATATCTTAATATGAAGCGATTTTAATAAAATTCAACTGTCATGTTGAGAGTAGCGAGCAAGTAAAAAGGCATTAAGGTCGGCCAGGCCTAGCTTTGGATACCCACCACCTTGGGTATGTATGTAAACCCCATTTCGTCACAATCCGCTGAAAATTGGATAACTTAAGCACCCAAATTCCGCACGGACATTAAGTGGTCTAATATATATGTCATTATTCAATTTTGAAGAACATAATATTGGTCTTTTTGGCAGATATATCCAAATATAAACCGATCTGAACCTTATAAAGGTCGTATATCGAGAGGCTCAGTAAAATTCATAATTTCAAATTTCAGCAAAATCGGGTAATGAATAAAGATTTTTATGGGCTTCAGTCCACTTATTGGCAGATCGGTCTATATAGCAGCTATATCATATCCATATTTAGGTCGGATGTTGGGAGGCCTTAACCTACTCAGTGTTTCAAATTTCAGCGAAATCGGATAAAAAATACAGCTTATTTGGGCTTCAGACCCTTTATCGGGAGATCGGTCTATATGGCAGCTATAATTAAATATAGTATGCTAGTTCCTACCGTTGAAATTTACAGATCGATTTAAAAAGCCCAGTAACTTGCGAATGTTCACATCCTCTAAATCAGACAGGTTCTCAAGAAATCAGAACCTAATGTGGAACTCTTTCTGACTGCTAGTGCGGACTAGACATCAACTCGATGGCTTTCGTGCAGGCAAATCCTCCTACAGGTACTAAGGATTAAATCTGATAACTGATACAGATAGTGTGCTGAGGACATGGGAGGAACTCCTTTCCCAGCAGCTGGTATCCGATGATGGTGGCCACGAGTATACCACAGCACCAATACCTGATAATGCTATAGAATGTGTACCCCCGTCAAAACGAGATCCAAGTAGCAGTGACCGGACTAAAAAAATCATAAAGCAGCCGTCATTTCTTTGGGATCAGACCAACTCCTCATAGTTTCCACCATCGAGAGATTATCCGACTTTGTAAACTCTGAGCGCTGGACGTTTTACGATTGAGTAGGCTTCAAAGAGCACACCAATCGCCGCTTCAGTGAACTGACACCACCCCACAGCCATGTATAGTCTATATCGGACTATATCTTGATATAGCCCCCATATAGACCGATCCGCCGATGTAGGGTCTTAGGCTCATAAAAGCCACATTTATTACCCGATTTTGCTGAAATTTAAGACAGTGAGTTGTGTTAGGGCCTTCGACATCCTTTTTCAATTTGGCCCAGATCGGTCCCGATTTGGATATAGCTGTCATATAGGCCTATCTCTCGATTTAAAGTTTTAGGCCCAAAAAAAACGCATTTACTGTCCGACGTCGCCGAAAATTTGGACAGTGAGTTAAGTTAGGCATCTCGACATCTTCCTGGATTGGTCCAGATTTGAATATATCTGTCAATAGACCGATCTCTCTCTTTTAAGGTCTTGGGGCCATAAAAGGCGCATTTATTGTAAGATTTCGCGGAAATTTTGGGACAGTGTGTTAGGTTGGCCTTGTGTTAGGCCTTTCAACATTCTTCTTTAGTTTGGTTCAGATCGGTTCAGATTTGGATTTAGATGCCATATAGACCCATCTCTCGATATAAGGTTTTGGGCCCATAAAAGGCGCACTTATCGTCCGCTTTCGCCGAAATTTGGGACAGTGAGTTGTGTAAGGCTCTTTGACAACTTTCTGTAATTTGGCCCAGATCGGTTCAGATTTGAATATAGCTGCCTTATAGACCAATCTCTCGATTTATGTGTTTGGGCCCATAAAAGGCGCATTTATTGTCCGATGTCGCTGAAATTTGGGACTGTGAGTTGCGTTAGGGCCTTCGACATCCCCTTTCAATTTGGTTCAGATCGGTTCAAATTTGGATATAGCTGCCTTATAGACCTATCTCTCGATTTAAGGGTTTGGCCCCCTAAAAGGCACATTTATTGTCTGATTTCGACGAAATTTGTGACAGTGACTTGTGTTAGGACCTTCGACATCCCTCTTCAATTTGGCCCAGATCGGTTCAAATCTGGATATAGCTGCCTTATACACCAATCTCTCGATTTAAAGTCTTGGCCCCCAAAAAGGCGCATTTGTAATTCGATTTCGCTGAAATTTGACACAGCGACTTACGTTAGTCTTTTCGACGTCCTTGTCGTATATGGTTCAGATCGGTCTATATTTGGATATAGCTACCAAAAAGACCAATATTTTGTTTTACAAAATTAAACAACGACTTTTACTTATTAGATCACTCAATTTCAGTGCCGAATTTGGTCCAAATCGGACCATATCTCGATATAGCTTTTATGTGGGCACATATTATGCATCTTTTACTCGATTATGACGAAAGGTGGTTTACATATATACCCGAGGCAGAATTTGACTATAACCCAACTAAAGGGACCCTTGAAATGCAGGTTTAGGTGGAAAACAAACTAAAAAATCCACACCTTTACAAAATCTTAAACTAAATGTAATAACAGTAAACTTTAACATTGCACTGTATTGCTTCCCCATACTCTCTCTGAGATATATATATTGATGGAAATATAGTTTTTCTTTACTTCCCAATAACCCTTCTGGGTTAAATTGAGCCATTTTTTCTGTTCGTTTACTGTCGAATTGTCAATGCGTGTATGTGCATCATCAAAAGTGTACGAATGAATGGATGTTCAATTTTTTATGGAATATGGCATTCATGAATTCATTTGTATTCTGGCCCAGCAGGAGCTGTTGCAAATGCAAAGACTTTTATTGATGCTGCATATGTGCTTTCAAGGAGAATTTATTGTTTTGATTTTTCCCAACCAAGCCATTGGTGTATGGCCACCAGCGTATCGATTAGATAGTACAAAATAGAATTTTATTACTAGGAGCTGCCATCATAAACAGCTGGGTACACACGAAATGTATGGAGAGCAAGCTTATCAAAGGTAGACTAAGGACCACCAACACAATTGGTTTCATAAGCTATTGTTTGGTGAATTTTTCATTTGATTTCGTTTTATGTTTTCATTTGAAATTTTACCTTTTTATTATACCCTTCATTAGAGTATGGGGCCATAGCAACTTCATCATTACGTTTTCAATTCATTGAAATATTGGGCTAAGACCCCATTAAGTGTATATATTCTCAGCCATCATAACCATTTAAGTAGATATAGTTATGTCTGTCCGTCTGCCAGTCTATCTGTCGAAAGCAGGCTAAGGAGTTAATCTTAGGCGCTTGAAAGTTTGCAGAAAAACTTCCTATTACAGTAGGTCGGTTTGAATTGTAAATGGGCCTTGTTTGATATACCTTGTTTTATTATAGCCCCCATATAAACGGATCTCAGATCTTGACCTCTTAAGCCTCTAGAATTCGTAATAGCGTTTTCTATGAAGTTCAACAAAAATGTTAAGTATGGTTCGAATCGATTGAAACTCTGATATAGCTCCTATTAAAACCGTTTTTATTACTTCTTGGGCCCCTATAGGGCGCAATTCTTATCCGTTTTGGCACAATGGCTTCTACTTTGGCCTCCAACATCCAAACCATGCTCTAAGTATGCAATTCTACACCATTATCCTTTGTTTTCTTATGAAGAAATACCAGGCAATAAGGCTATAAAAGCTTCGGCGCGGTCGAACTTAACATGATTTTATTTGTTGATATTACAGATTTAATTTTTTTTTAATTTCAGCTATGCAGGTCGAACAGAGTTGCCAGATAACTTAAAAGTTTTGTTCCGCACAGTGGCCATGATGGTACCGGACTATGCAATGATTGGTGAAATAACGTTGTACTCGAATGGTTTCAATGAGGCGCGCCAGTTGGCACAGAAAATTGTGCTGGCTTATAAACTATGCTCGGAGCAGCTATCATCACAATCTCATTATGATTATGGTAAGAATGGGAATAATAGAAGAAGTATCCATTTTAATAAATAAAACAATTAACAAACAAAATAAAATAAACAATTAACAAGTACAAAGGCATTACGTTCGGCCGGGCCGAACTCGGGTATATATAAAAACCGCCTTTCGTCACAATCCGATAAAAATTGCACAACTTATGCACTCAAATTCGATGCGGATAGTATAAGTCACTGTTCAAATTTTTATTTAAAATTTCAATTAAATCTGGTAATAAATAAAGCTTTTATAAACTTCAGACCCTTAAACGGCACATCGGTCTATATGACAGCTATATCTAAATACAGTTCGATCTTTACCATATTTGGGTCGGATATCGGGTGGCCTAAAACTACTCACTGTTTCAAACTGTTTTAGCGAAATCGGATAAAAAATAAAGCTTTTATTCGCTTCAGATCCTTTATCGGGACATCGGTCTGTATGACAGCTTTATCTAAATATAGTCCGATTAAAACCATATTTGGGCGGATTTCGGGAGAACTAAGATCACCCGCTGTTCCAAATTTCAGCGAAATCGGGTAATAAATAGAGCTTTTATGGGCTTCAGACCCTATATCGGCAGATATGGCAGCTATGTCTTTATATAGTCCGATCTGAACCGCATTTGGGTCCTATGTTAGGAGGCGTCAAACTACTCAATGTTTTTAATTTCAGCGAAATCGGTTAAAAAATTAAGTTTTACCGGCTTTGGACCCTATATCAGGATATCCGTATAGCTGTCAATACCTAAATATAGTCCGATTTGATCCATATTTAGGTCAGATATCAGGAGATTTAAGATAACCCTCTGCTTCAAATTTCAGCGAAATCGGGTAACGAATAAAGCTTTTATGGGCTTCAGACCCTAAATCGGGAGATCGGTCTATATGGCAGCTATATCTAAATATAGTCCGATCCAAACTATATTTGGGACGGATTTCGGGAGAACTAAGACCACCCACTGTTCCAAATTTCAGCGAAATCGGGTAATAAATAGAGCTTTTATGGGCTTCAGACCCTTTATCGGCAGATATGGCAGCTATATCCATATATAGTCCGATCTGAACCACATTTGGGTCCTATGTTAGGAGGTGTAAAAGTACACAATGCTTTTAATTTCAGCGAAATCGTTTAAAAAAATAAGTTTTACGGGCTTTGGACCCTATATCAGGATATCCGTATAGCTGTCAATACCTAAATATAGTCCGACTTGATCCATATTTAGGGCAGATACCAGGAGGCTTAAGATAAACCTCTTTTTCAAATTTCAGCGAAATCGGGTAATAAATATGGGCTTTAGACCCTTTATCGGCAGATCGTTCTATATTGCAGTTATATCTAAATATAGTCCGATCTGATCCAAATTTGGGTCCTATGTTAGGAGGCCTAAAACTACTCAATGTTTCAAATTTCAGCGAAATCGATTAATAAAGCTTTAATGGGCTTTAGACCCATTATCTGAAGGATCGGTCTATATGGCAGCTATACCTAAATAAAGTCCGATTTGATCCATTTTTAGGGCAGATATCAGGAGGCTTAAGAGAACCCTCTTTTTCTAATTTCAGCGAAATCGGGTAATAAATAAAGCTTTTATGGTCTTCAGACCCTTTATCGGGAGATCGTTCTATATGGCAGCTATATATAAATATAGTCCAATATGGACCATATTTGGGTCAGATGTCTGGAGGCCTAAAACTACTCACTGTTTTATATTTCAGCGAAATCGGTTGAAAAATAAAGCATTTATGGGCATATATAAATATATGGGCATATAGCAGCTATATTCAAATATGGTCCGATTTGGCCTGTTCACGAACTTAACCAGTGTGCATCAAAAAGACTTATCTTTGCAAAATTTTAGCTCAATATCCCAATTTTTGAAGGCTCTAGAGTGATTACAACAGACGGACGGACAGACATACAGACATCGTTAAATAGTCTTATAATTTTGCAACGATCCGAAATATATATATATACATTGTAGGGTCGGAAATTGATATTTCGATGTGTTGCAAACGGAATGACTAAATGAATATACCCCCTATCCTACAGCGGTGGGTATAAAAACGTTTTAAAATC
The DNA here is from genome assembly GCF_963082655.1 of Stomoxys calcitrans. Taxonomy (NCBI): domain Eukaryota; kingdom Metazoa; phylum Arthropoda; class Insecta; order Diptera; family Muscidae; genus Stomoxys; species Stomoxys calcitrans. The sequence continues at coordinate 216,530,836 of NC_081552.1, forward strand.
CACCATGGATTTATTAATCATCCTATTTTTACACCCACCACCATAGGATGGGTGTATACTAATCTAGTCATTCCGTTTGTAACACCGTCGTAATCACGATAGAGGTCGAACGCGTAAAGCAAGCCGCTTAAAATTTTGCACTGATACTTAATATCGATGTAGGTCGTTGGGTTCAGATTTATATATAGCTCCCATATAAACCGATCTCCCGATTTAATTTCTTGAGCACCTGGAAGCAGCAATTTTTGTCCGAATTGGCTGAAATTTTGCATATGGTTTTCTGTTATGACTTTCAACAACTGTGCCAAATACGGTCCAAATCAGTCTATAACCTGATGTAAACCCATGTAAACCGGTCTCTCGATCATCCTTGTTCGGTTCCTAGAATTTCTGCTGGTTTGACAGAAATTTGGTATGTAGAATAAAATTATGCCCTTCAACTAAATTTAGATTGTATACATTTTTAGCAGAATCCATGGTGGTGGGTTCCCAAGATTCGACCCGGCCGAACCTACCATATCTACAGTTATATCTAAATAGGGACTGGTCTGGATCATATTATATTCAGTTCTCGAGAACTCTTATACAAGTCACAGTTTCAGTGAAATCAGTCAACAAATCCACTTTTTATGGGATTCAGAAATCGGTCTATATGGCAGCTATATCTTCATAGTGCCTTAGCACCTGTAGTCGAAAGTAATGCCTCAAGAACACAACTAGTCGTCAGACTAATTAATGAGGAAGACACGGATAAACCAGAGGGATGCACAGCTCGATCCCAGCCTTTAAGTTAAAGTGGTGCTTTCGGAGGCCACCGTAGCGCAGAGTTTAGCATGTCCGCCTATGACGCTGAACGCCTAGGTTCAAATCCTGGCGAGACCATCAGAAAAATTTTCAGGGGTGGTTTTCCCCTCCTAAAGCTGGCAACATTTGTGAGGTACTATGCCATGTAAAACTTCTCTCCAAAGAGTTGTCGCACTGCGGCACGCCGTTCGGACTCTGCTATAAAAAGGACGCCCCTTACCAATGAGCTTAACCTTCAATCGCACTGCACTCATTGATATGTGAGAAGTTTGCCCCTGTTCCTTAGTGGAATGTTCATGGGGAAATTTAGAATTTGGAACTTTCGACTTGGATTCAGACATCGACAGTGTCAATGAAACACTCATCGCAGTCGAGAGATGAGAGCAGCGGGATGACGGCAGAGGTGAGCTATCGCCTTGCTAAGCTTACAAGCAGACCGGGAAAGCGATCCACGCCACGAAGAAGGAGACAGAAGAGTATGTACCGGCAGCGCAATCGAGAGAAAGTGTAGGATGCTGGAAGGGATAGATTTGACAATCCGACACTTCCGCTTAAGTGCTCGGATTGGAAAATCAGATATCCCGAAGAGCATAACACAGCTAAAATGCTGAAGAAGGGAAAAAGCTCCCCACTGTCAAGTACTCTGAAAAGACCAAGCCAGCCCCCCGCAATGGAGACACCAGACTGTGTCCTGTGGAGGGAAACAAAGTCGGAACAGCAACGAAGGAAGCGCGCATGGCCCCTGAGTCTTCATGGAGGGCTGTGACCTCCAAAAGGAGGACTGTGACCTCCAAAAGGAGGACTGTGACCTCCAAAAGGAGGCCACAACCATCACGAAAGAGAAAGATGGTCGCTAAAAAGGTAAGGAGCCGCCCACTTACGCCCCTGTGGCAAGGAAGCACAACAGAGATGATTTATGTAGTCATTGATATCGGCTGTGCATCCGATAGAAATTCACCAGATCGTCGGTCCCAGGTGCGACATTTGGTAAACGGTCGGGTTATCGAACATGTATTGAACTCTGAAGGGGGTGCACCCATGCGAATTATGAGCTGTGTGTATAGAAAGGATATCTAAACGCTGCGCTTTGCGCCAGCGGAATATATTGATACCGCCCCCCCTTACTCCGTTATGGCCCGGCACCCAGGCGATGCGGATTTTTCCATCCTCAGAAAAGGCGTTAATTTTCTTCTTACACTGCAAGACTGTTGGTGACTTTACCGTCCTGGTTGTTATTGCCCTTATGTCCATTTAACTCTCCTTAAAGATGTTCACACTCGACGTCCTCGCGTTAGCACCACACCACTTCACGCATTCCGTGATCGCCCGGATCTCTGCCTGCAGTACCGTATTATGGTCAGGCAGTGTAAAACAGATCTCAGTCCCTGGGTTCTCAATGTAGACCCCCAGGCTCTCTGTCCTCTAGCTTTGATCCATCCGTGTAACATGATCTTCCAGATGGCAATATTAGGGTTCCTTCGAAGTCGAGATAAGGTTTATCTTAGGTATTCCATTGGAAACCTCTTCCGCGATGGTATGAGCTGTTCTCATCCTCAATCCCTTCTTCCATCGACTTAAGTCTCATAGCCGCAGTGGCTGCCTCACACTTAGTCCGTACGTCATTGGGTCCTCTATCTAGAATAGCTTTCAATGCTCTAGTATGCGTGGTCGTTGTATGGTTCTTATATTGCACTTTTTCTCCGTAGCAACCCACCAAACTACTGAGCCTTCTCAGTGCGCTTCAATTAAGTTTCCTATCCAAGATCACTCCTAAGTATTTGACCTTGTCAGATATGGAAATCGTTTTGTTGAGGAAACATGGTGCGCCCCATCTTTGCCTTCCCCGTTAACAGGCATATTTCTGTCTTCTCTGGGTTAACATTGAGACCCATGGGTCTAGTCCAGTCATATGTCATATGCAAGACTCATTTTACCCTTCGGATCCTTACCTCTAAGAAGTATTATAACATCAGTCAGCATCTGTATAGGTGATTTATGTTGGTCACCCAAAGGAATGGCGATAAAGGCTCCCCTGTGTGGTGCCCTGTGCCACTTTCTCCATTATATTTATGCCATGGGACCCGCAATTTGTCCACCTGTTCCTTGATGATGCCCATCTTTCTCACAAGGTCGTGTGGACACCTCCAACGAGCTTTTTGACGGTATCAATACATTCCGCTGACACAAAGACCAGCGTTAAGATGTCTCCTCTTTACTCGCAGCTCATGATTCGTATGAGTGGATCCCTTTCAGAGTTCAACAGATGTTTGATAACCCGTTCGTTTACCGAATGCTTCACCTGAGGTAGACGATCTGGTGGAATCCTACCGGATGCACTGCCGATATCGATGACTACATAAGTCATTTCATCTGTGTTGTGTCTCTTACGCCGGAGTGGCAAGGTCCGGCGTAAAAGAACGCCTCTTTACCCTTTTCAGCGACCATCTTCCCCCTCCGTGATGGCATCACAGTTCTCCATGAACACTCAGGGACCATGCGCGCTTCCTTCGTTGCTGATCCGATTTTGTCTCTCTCCGCAGGACACCGTCCAGAGTCTCCATTGCGAGAGGCTGGCTTGGTCTTCCCAGAGTACTTGAAAGCTGGGAGCTGTTTTCCTCTTCAGCGTTTTGGGAGTGTTATGCTCTTCGGCAGATCTAATTCTCTTTCCAGCTTTCTTAGAAGTGCTGCCGGTACAGACTTCTCTGTCTCCTTTGTCGTGCACCGGATGCCTTTCTCGGTCTGCTTGAGAGCTTAGCAGAGCCATAGCACACTTCTGCCGTCATCCCGTTATCCTTATCTCTCGAGTCGGCTGCGATGACTGATCCATTGACACTGTCGATGTCTCTAACAGAGTAGGAAGCACCACCTTTATTTAAAGACTGGTGATGATCTGAGCATCCCTCTGGTTTATCCGTCACTTTCTCATTATTTAGTCTGAGGACTGGTAGTGCGCCTGAAACATTACTCTCGACTACAGATGCCAAGGCACCCACACCTATAAGAGGGGAGGACAACATGCTGATTGGGAGAACAACATGTTTGATGCCACCCCCGGACGGATGTAGTCGACTAAGAAAAATAAGACGATGAAGAATGCAAATTTGCCCATGAACATTCCATTAAAGAACTGGGGTAAACTTCTCACAATTCCATGAGTGCTGTCCGATTCAATTTTAAGCTCAATGATAAGGGACCTCCTTTTTATAGCCGAGTCCGAACGGCGTGCCACAGAGGGATAACTCTTTGGGGAGAAGTTTTTCTGATGGTCTCGCCACGATTCAAACCCAGGCGTTCAGCGTCATAGGCGGACATGCTAACCTCTGCGCTACGGTGGGTGGTGGATGTAAAAACCGATGATTGAGCCATTTAAACAGGTTTTAATGATCAGTGTAAATGTGTTTCAAGTGTTCCGTCTCTCCGTCCCTTCTACAAGGGTATTACCAAAAGAATACTCGCCTAAGTTTATTTTGCCCAAACGAATAGTCATAATTTTTGTTATGCAAAATATCATCCCTTACTTTGGCAGAAGATTCAAAATAACATAACTAAATATAGCTTGGAGGTATGCAGCATAAAGTCTTTGCTAAAAATACAAAACAAGTTTTACCCACCAAAAAAAAAGGAAAGCAAAGGAAAGAACAAACGAGACAAATCCTGAGATTTTTTACGCAAAACAAAATGTCTGTCTCAAATAATTATGTTTTGTAAAACTTTTATAATGATATTCTGCGTTCGAAATTTGTTATGTTTCGTTGTAATACATGCCACTGCCTGTTCTATTTCTGCTTATTTTTCTTGTTAAATACCCTGCAGTTGAAAGTCGGTGTTATTTCTACTTCCCTTTGCAGTGAAAAAGTTTTGATTTTATTTATGCTTTCTCCTTTTTTTTTTTGTTTCTTCCAAAAGGTATGCGAGCTGTAAAGTCTGTTTTGTTGGCATCGGCATCGTTGCGCCGCATGTATCCGGATTTGCCAGAGGCACAAATTGTTTTACGCGCCATTGTTGATGTAAATTTGCCAAAATTCCTGGAACAGGATGTTTCGTTATTTGTTGGCATCTACACGGATCTCTTTCCCGGCACTGAATTGCCAATGGTAAGTTTTGTCACTTTTTCTGATCAACATTTATGCTACGAGTATTTACTAGTTGAGATAACATATTTCGATATTTTGTGCGTTGGCTGGTTGTCTTTTGGTTTAGCCAGGCGTTGCCTTTCAACGTTGCTCAATGTATGACATTTATGAATATCTCAAATATTTGATATTGTGATATTTTGGGAAAGTATGTGATTTCAGCATGCCGGTATGGTGAAGGTTGCGTTGCACAGAGGTTTCAAATTCCTGGTTAAGAAAATACTTTTAACAAAATGTCAAGTTTAACGGAATTCTTTGAATGATTTTAAATCTCTTTTAAAGCTATGATAATTTTAGGTCCTTTTTAAGCGAAAGAAAATGCAAAGACATATTAAAAAGCATTCATATTAGGCAGTGAAATACGAGGACAAGCTAGATATAAAAGTAGCCGACATTATGGTCCGCAGAACTTAATAATCTAAGGAGGGTTGCAGAGCATTTTTAGCAGGATGAAATATGCTTAAGCATCTATAAAATTATATGCCAAACAAGTATGGATGGTTTAAAGTCAGGCCAACCGAACTTTTGGATGTGCAGGCTAAGTTGTCGAATCGGTTAAAAAATTACCAAATTATTGCAATTCTAGTCCAATGAAATGAAATTCACCAATAATGTCAAGACAAATAAGAGAATCACTAGTGCAAACTTTCGTGAGAATCGGTTTACAAATGATGATATAATTGCAATTTTAGTTCGATTCGGAGGAATATATATATGGGAGCTATATCCAAATCTCAACCGATTTCTAGGAAAATCACTAGTAATGTCGAGACTTATAAGGGAACCCGACGTGCAACATTTCGTCGGAATCGGTTTAAAAATGACGATATATTTTCAATTTTACTCCAAATCGGACAAACATATATATGGGGGCTATATCCAAATATGAATCGATTTCTATGAAATTCACAAATAATGTCGAGACTATAAAAGAACCCCTAGTGTAATGTTTCGTGAGAATCGGTTTACAAATGACGATATAAATGGCATTTTAGTCCAAATCGGACGAACATATATATGGGAGCTATATCCAAATCTGAACCGATTTTTTCCAATTTCAATAGGCTTCGTCTCTAGGCCGAAAAAAATGCCTGTAATAAATTTGAAGACAATCGAATGAAAATGTAGTTTGTACCCAAATTAACATGGACAGACGGACAGACAGACAAACACACAGACAGACGGACACAGCTACATTGAATCAGAAAGTGATTCTGAGTTGATCGGTATACTTATTAATGGGCCTATCTCTCCTCCTTCTGGGTTTTACAAACAAGTGCACTAAGTTGCAACACCATGTACCACAGTAATGGTGTAGGGTATAATTATATACAAAACAAGTAACAAGGCATAGAGTTCGGCCGAACCAATCTTTGGATACCCACCACTCCGGGTATGTATGTTAAGCACCTTTAGTCATCATCCGGAGAAAAATGCATCATTTATGAACGCATTGCTGCTTTATTTAAATATGGGTCGATTTGGACCAAACTTTGCGTGGACGTCGAGTGGTCTAATAAATACAATTCACAGTTCAAGTTAAAATAAAATATTGGTCAATACGGCAGCTATATCGGATAATAAGCGCACCCATTATGGGCCCTAGACCTTAAAACGGGAGATCGCCCTATATGGCAGCTAAATCCAAATATAGCCTGATAAATATGGCCCCCTATTGAATGCAGATGTCATAGGTCCTAACACAGCTGACTGTTAGGCCCTACGACATTTCGCTGACACATATCAGCGAAATCGCGTAATAAATGCACTTTTTATGGGCCCAAGACCTAAATCGGGAGATCAGTCTATGTGGCGGCTTTATGCAACTATAGACCGACCTGAACCATAGGTTAGGTTGGAATAGGTTGTGATATCACAGGAACAAAAGAAGGAAGATCCCTTCTAGGTCCTACCACTGAACCATCCAGATCGCTTTAAAAAGCCCAACAACTCGCCAACGTCCAAATCCGCTAAATCAGCTAAAGTAGCACTGCTTTTGACTGCCAGAGCGGGACACACACACACACAGAAGACGTTCTATAGTCTCTTCTTCTTCAATGTCCTCACAGCTTCTGCAAAAGTCGTTACTGGCAACCTTCAGTCTCTCAGCATGTTTTCCGATTAGACAGTGACCTGTCCTGACGGATACAATGACTGAGACATCTGTTGTAGCCAGTGACAGCAAAGCGGTAGACCTTTTCAAGTCTAGATTAGGCCACATACTTTTGGAATGCTCACAGTCCCCTCTTTGTGATCATCTATCATTCGTTGTACTTCGGGACTGGTCCTGAAAACATAGCTTACATGTCGCTAGAGGCATATCCACAGATTCCTGTTTCACTGGAATGTTTGGGGTAGTTCCTAGTCTCGCAAGATCGCCCGCTTTACAATTCCCTGGGATATCTCGGTGGCACGGAACCCAGTACAGGTGAGTTTTGAGGTGTTCAGCCATCTCGTTGAGAGATCTGTGACAATCGATGGCGGTTTTGGAATTCAGAAATACCTTTGCCAGGTATTCTCAGACAGCCAGGTAACCAGGCTGCCTGACAAGGTATTTATCTAAATCGTCGTTATGGCACTTTCTGGCTTGATACACACGGCAGTGGTCGGGAAACCTTTTCGATATGACCATTTTAAGACCTTTAAAGCACACCCCAAAACCCACCTGGTCGTCTTGTTTGGAACCATACGTATAGAAGTCTATGTAACTTCTATTACCAGGGATATCGTAGTTCCAATCGATTCTCTCAGGAATAGTGGTACAGTATTTTTTTATCAAACAGGCAGGGAGTAATCCACTTTACCTGCAACATCGGACACTGTACAAGGATAACACAGTGTCCGTAGCCTCTACATGACCAAAGAGAAGGCTCCCTTAGCCTCACGGCAGTGGTCGCAGCAATTTGTCTACTGCAATGTCCAGAGGCATTCGATGTAGCATTAAATTCAGTGCTTCAGATGGTGTCGTCCTCAGTGCGGCTGTGATGCACAAACAAGCAATCCCTTGGATACGGTTAAGTATTGAGCAGTAGGTGGACTTTTGAAACGCCTTCCACCAGACCACAACACCATATAGCATTATAGGTCTAACAACTGCAGTATATACCCAATTCATGACACGAGGTCTTAACCCCCAACTTTTGCCATCTAAAACTAAATCGGCAAGAAAAATTAAGGTCTTTGCGCTATGCAATAGGCCAAATTTCAGGTAATTCGGGTAATAAACGCGACTTTGGGGCTATATTAAGATATGATCCGGTCTATATTGAGATATGATACGTTGCGCAGATTTGGCGTCTTAACACCATAAATGCGGCCTTTGTGGGCCTCAAGCGTTAAATAGGGAGATCGGTCTATATGGGAGCTATATATAGATATATACCGACCTGGACCATTTTCGGCATGATTGTTGGGTATCTTATTACAATTAAATGTGTCATAACTCATCGAAATTGGGTAATAAATTGCAGTTTGTATGGGCCAAAGACCTTAAATAGGGAGATCATTCTATATTGGGGCTGTATTTAGATATAGTCCGAATTGGATCATGTTCAGCACGAATGTTTCAATATAGTCCGATATAGACTATTTTTATACCCACCACCATACGGGCTACACTAATCTAGACATTCCGTTTGTAACACCAAGATATATTCGTCTAAGACCCCATAAAGTATATATATAGTTTTGATCGCCTCGATGTTCTTAGACGTTATGAGATATAGCCATGTGCGTCCGTCCGTCTGTCGAAATCATGATAGCAGCCGAAAGTGTAAAGCTAGCCGCTTGAAATTTCCACAGATACTTAATATTAATGTAGGTCGATGGGGATTGCAAATGGGCCATATCGGATCAGATTTGGTTATCGCTCCCATATAAACCGATCTCCCTATTTTTTTTTTTTTTTGAGCCCCTGGAAGTCGCAATTTTTTTTCCGATTTGGCTGAAATTTTGCATGTAGTGTTCTATTATGACTTTCAAGAACTGTACTAAGTAAAGTCCAAATCGGTCTATAACCTGATGTAGGTCCCATATAGACCTTTCTCGCGATTTGAATTCTTGGGTTCTTACGAGCCGCAATTTTTATCCGATTTGGCTGAAATTTTGCACGTAGTGTTCTGTTACGACTTTTAACAATTGTGCCAAGTACGGTCTAAATCGGTCTGTACCCTTATATAGCTCCCATATAAACCGATTTCCCACTGTGACTTCTTGAGTCCTTACAAGCCGCAATTTGATTGGATTGGACTTCTTGAGACCTTAAAAGCCACAATTTTTGTCCGATTTGGCTGAAATTTGGCACGTAGTGTTCTGTTATGACTTCCAACAACTGTGTAGATTATGGTCCTAATCGGTCTATAATCGGACATAGCTCCCATAGAAACCGATCTCCCGATTTGACTTTATGAGCCCTTATAAGCCGCAATTTTTGTGCGATTTGGCTGAAATTACAAGTGTAGTGTTCTGTTATGACTTTCAACAACTTCGCCAAGTACTGTCTAAATCGGTTTATAACCTGATACAGCTCCCATATAAACCGATCTCCCGATTGACTTCTTGAGCGCCTGGAAGCCGCAATTTTTGTCCGTTGTGGCTAAGATTAGGCATGTAGTGTTCTGTTATGGCTTTCAACAACAGTGCTATGTACGGTCCAAATTGGTTTATAACCTAATATAGCTGCCATGGAAACTGGTATTTCGATCATCCTTGTTCGGTTCCTAGAGCTTTAATTTTTGCTGGTTTGACGGAAATTTGGTATGTAGAATAAAATTAGGCCGTTCAACTAAATTTATTTTGTATACATTTTTAGCAGAATCTATGGTTGAGGCTTCCCTTTATCACTTGTGGTATTAATTCTACTTTTATTCTGAATTTTAGCCATCTCGTGAAGACTTAATGAAGTGGTTACTCCAGACCCTGAATGAGAGAAATCTGCAGGCCACACCATGGTTTGTGGAGAAAATTTTACAAATTTATGAAATGCTGCTGGTAAGGCATGGTCTTATGGTTGTTGGAGGACCTATGGCAGGGAAAACAACAGCCTGGCAGGTAGGCTAATAAAAAAAAACAACTACTATTTGTAGTTTAGACAAAATTTTAATATAATTTCATTAAACTTAAGGTGCTAGCTCATTGTTTACGTTGTATATCCACGGACGAGAGTGCCACCCTAGTAGAATATCCCACAAATTATCGCATTATCAACCCGAAGGCCATCACAATGGGTCAGCTATATGGCAGATTTGATCCTATTTCACACGAATGGAGCGATGGTGTGCTAGCCAAAACATTTCGAGAATTTGCCACAGGTTCTCCCACAGAGAGATATTGGATATTCTTTGATGGTCCCGTCGATGCAGTGTGGATTGAAAATCTAAATACCGTCTTGGATGATAATAAGAAATTGTGTCTTATGTCGGGCGAAATTATCACCATGTCCAAGCTCATGAATATGATGTTTGAACCCTCCGATCTGGAACAGGCCTCACCGGCCACAGTTTCGCGATGTGGCATGATTTATATGGAGCCAAAGCAATTGGGTTGGCAAGCCTTGCATAAAAGTTTCCTTAAAGTCTTGGTGGAGAAGGCAAGCCTGAATGACATCTACATGGCATTGTATGAGGAGTTGGTCGAATGGCTAATGCCAGCTGCTTTGGAAATATTGGTCGAATGTAACAAAATGTTGGAAGTTTCACCGATTTATCAATACCAGGTTATTATTTTGTAAGCAAAATAACCGAAATGAAATACATTTTTCGTTTTCTACCATACGCAGATGTTTTCTCGTTTCTTTTTGCATTTCTTGGAAAAGCATAAAACCTACAATCAGGTTTGGTTTCAACAAATGTTTCTATTTTGTTTTGCCTGGGCCTATGGATCACATTTACAAGGTGGGTTAATGCATTTTACTCTTTTCCCAAGCCACACTAATTTTTTAAACTTATTTCCTTATCACTTCCAGTTAAGGGCATTAAAAAATTCGACAGTTTGATACGCAAAGTTCTCTATGGATCCAATGAGGCTTATCCCAAACCAAAATATTTCTCACTCAATCGTGGTCAAATGTTTCCCGAAAAACACACCCTAATGGATTATCGTTTTGATGAACAGGAAAACTGGTGGACTTGGCAAAAATCTGGAGAAGATGCTGCAGCCGCCCTCTTAGCATTTCCCGAAGATGCACAGATCAGTGAACTAATAGTACCCACCAATGAATCAGGTTACTTGGCCTATTGGCAAGATTTGTGTCTGAGTGCCTCGTACCCCATGCTGGTCATTGGGCCAACTGGCACCGGAAAAAGTGCAATTTTAACCAATAATTTGATGGCAATGCCAAAACAGGCAAATATGATTAATATCATAAACTTTTCGGCCAGAACTTCGGCACAATTGGTACAGGACACGGTCATGGCCAAATTGGATCGAAGACGAAAGGGGGTTTATGGTCCACCAGTGGGCAAAAAGGTAAATTGTTAGCTCTCCATTATGCTTATAAAATTATTAATTCTCGGCATTTATAGTGTATTGTGTTCTGCGATGATGTCGGCATGCCCAGCAAGGATACTTATGGCTCTCAACCTCCTCTTGAACTGATACGTCAATGGCAGGATCATGGTTATTGGTCAGATTTAACGGATACAACAAAGATTGAATTGGTAGATATGGTAAGTTTTAATTGCTGTTAATCGCAGCTTTAATTACCTTGGCGAGTGCGAATGGATAGGAAGGAATGAAATGAATGCAGTTCTTTAAATTTACAATGGAAAGTAAAGGCCATTGAAAAGCAAATTGGGCACTCGTGTAGACTTTCTGAGACATTTAGTGCATTATGATCGCTTTAAAGCCCCAATAAAATGCTAATGTTCACTTCGGGTTATACAGAAAAGTGTTCTAAAGTGAAACTCCTTCTGTTGCCAGTGCGTACACTTAACCAGTTAAGTTGCCTTTCCCTCGATGTTGTCACAGCTTCTGCAGAAATCGATACTGGCGACTTGGTGACCTGTTATGACGAAGTTAATGAGTAAGACTCTAGCCTACAACAATAAAGTGGTAACCTCTTCAGAATTAGGTTGAACCACAAAAACTTGAGCGTTCACAAACACCAATTTTTGATCATCTTCCTTTAGTTGTCCTTCGGACCTAATATCGAAGAATTAGCTTACATTTTGATTCAGACATACCCAATGATTCCAGTTCCACTGAAGGTAAGGTTTTAGTGGCAGCCTGCAATCAGACTCACTAAGAAGTTTTCGTCCATTGTGATAACACAAAGACAGCAGAAACAAGTAAAAAGGCAATAAGTTCAGCAGGGCCGAACTCACCACCTATATATATTCACCACCCTTCGTCAAAATACGGTCAAAAATTCATCTTTTACTAACCCATAGCAGCTACATCTAAAAATAGTCCTACCATATTCAGGAAGGCTATGTGTAGGGTTATTGTACAAAATTCATCAGTTAATAAAAAAATGCACCTTTTATGGGCCTGTGAACTTAAATCGGGAGATCGGTATATGTATATGACAGCTATATTAAAATATAAACCGATCAGAACTATATAGCGCAGAACGGTTTATATGGCAGCTATACCTAAATATAGACCGATCTGGGCCATATTAAACATAATTGTTGAAGAGCTTTATACAGCCCTTTGTGTCAAATTTCAGCGAAATCGAGTAATATATGTGATCGGTGCATATGACAGTGCTCAAGACCTAAACTCGAGAGATCGGTCTATATGGCAGCTATGTCCAAATGCGGAGCGATCTGGTCCAAATTGCAAAAGATATGTTGAAGGTCCTAACACAACTCACTGCTACAAATCGGACAATAAATGAACGTTTTATGGGACCAAGACCTTAAATCGAGAGATCGGTATATATGGCAAATCTGGCGCGATCTGGACAAAATTGAAAAATTATGTCGAAGGGCCTAACACAACTCCTTGCCCCAAATTTCGTCGAAATTGGATAACAAATTAGCCTTACATGGCCCCGGACCTTAAATCGGGAGATCGGTCTATAGGACAGCTATATCCAAATTTGGACCGATCTTGGCTCACTCGCTGTTCCAATTTTCGGCGAAAACGAACAATAAATGCGACTTCTATGGGCCGAGAATTGAGAATTGCAGGCTCAAGAAGTCAAGATCAAAGATGGGTTTATATGGCAGCTATATCAGAAAATATCTCCCTTAGCCAAGGAGTCATTCTATGTGACACACATTGAAATTCAACCGGTGATATATCATCAGGACGTGACGATTTAAGTAAGTCGAGACTATCTATTGCCCAAAGGAGTTTAGATTCAGATACAATTTCCCCAACCAACCTTTGACGAAATTATATCGGTGACAATCTCTTCTGTCGCCAAATTGTTGGTTGGAGAGTTTTCCTCTAAATATTTATCAATGAGTAGTTCTATTGTTCATTCACTTGAGATTTTAAATACATTTTTATACCCACCACCGAAGGATAGGGGTATATTCATTTTGTCATTCCGTTTGCAATACATCGAAATATCCATAACCGACCCTATAAGGTATATATATTCTTGATCAGCGTAAAAATCTAAGTCGATCTAGCCATCTCCGTCCGTCTGTCTGTTAAAATCACGCTACAGTCTTTAAAAATTGAGATATTGAGCTGAAACATTGCACAGATTCTTTTTTTGTCCATAAGCAGGTCAACTTCGAAAATGGGCTATATCGGACTATATTCTGATATAGCCCCCATATAGACCGATCCGCTGATTTGGGGTCTTAGGCCCATAAAAGCCACATGTATTATTCGACTTTGCTGAAATTTGGGACAGTGAGTTGTGTTAGGCCCTTCGACATCCGAATTCGATTTGGCCCCGATCGGTCCCGATTTGGATATAGCTTCCATATAGACCGATCTCTCGATTTAAGGTCTTATGTCCTTAAAAGGCGCATTTATTGTCCAATTTGGCAGAAATTTGGGACAGTGAGTTAAACTAAGCCCCTCAACATACTTCTGCAATATGGCACAGATCGGTACAGATTTGGATATAGCTGCCATATAGACCGATCTCTCGATTTGAGGTTTTGGACCTATAAAAGGCGCGTTTATTTCCGATGTCGCCGAAATTAAGGACAGTGAGTTGTGTTAGGCCCTTCGAGATCCTTGTTCAATTTGGTCTAGATCGGTCCAGGTTTGGATATAGCTGCCATATAGACCTATCTCTTGATTTAAGGTTTTGGGCTTAAAAAAGGCGCATTTATTGTCTGATGTCGCCGAAATTTAGGACAGTGAGTTGTGTTAGGCCCATCGACATCCTTCTTCAATTTGGTCTAGATTGGTCCAGATTTGAATATAGTTGCCATTTAGACCGATCTCTCCATTTAAGGTTTTGGGACCATATTGTCCGATTTCGCCGAAATTTTGGACAGTGAGTTGCGTTAGGCTCTTCGAAATTTTTCTGCGACTTGGCTGCCTTATAGACCGATAACTCGATTTTAAGTCTTGGCCCCATAAAAGGTGCATTTATAATCCGATGTCACTGAAATGTTACACAGTGACTTATGTAAGGCTTTTCGACATCCGTGTCGTATATGGTACAGATTGTTTTATTTTTAGATATAGCTACTAAAAAAATTCAATAATATAATAATAATAATAGTTTCAATGTCCATACCGAATTTGGTCCAAATCGGAACATAGTTAACATGGTTTACATATATACCCGAGGTGGTGGGTATCCAAAGTTCGGCCCGGCCGAACTTAACGCCTTTTTACTTGTTTCACTTCTGAATATATTCTACCGTAATATGTTTGGATGAGAGAAGTATCCCCTGTTCCTAGTGGAATGTTCATGGGAAATTTAGTTATATGTTGGGATGCCACCTATGTGCAGAGGTTAGCATGTCCCCCTGAATTCTGATGAGAAGACCAGAAAAAAATTGTCAGCGATGGTTTTCCCCTCCTAATGCTGGCGATATTTCTGAGTTACTATGTAAAAACTTCTCCCCAAAGAGGCGTCGCACGCCGTTCGGATGCGGCTATAAAAAGGTGGCCCCTTATCATTGAGCTCAAAATTTGAAGCGGGCAGCACTGATTAATATGTGAAAAGTTTGCACCTGTTCCTTAATGGAATGTTCATGGTCAAATTTGTATTTGTAATATGTTGGATGACCAGGATCTTCCTTAGCCTAGAGGCTTCGGATGTAACCTCCACGGAACTGCAGAATTCCATCCAGGATTTGTTCTTAGCCAGTTTAGCTCGCCCTTGTATTTTCTAAACTCAGCCTTTTATATGTGTCATACATGTGGTGACCTAGTAGCCTTCGCCCCTGAAGAACTCTGTGAAGCACTCAGAACATTTGAATTATTTTAATAATCATGGAAATCATTTCAGTTTTTTGCTTCATAAAAATGTTAGGCAACTGGTCTCTGTTTATTGTAAATCTCTATTTTTAGCAGATTTAAATATGCTTAGTTTAACATGATTTTATGAAATTAATTGCAGTTTTTTAATTTGCTGATGCAAGCTATGTATTTATATATTTCTAAAAAAAAACCGTTTATAAGATAATTAATCCTAGCTAATGTTTCTACATTTCTAACCCATTTTGTGAAAAAGCTTCAAAAATTATTCCTTGGCAAACAGAATATGATAACATATCTGTTTTAATCTGATATCATACATTAAGAAATTTAATAATTAATATGCTCTGAAATGATGATGTTAATGGTTATGATGAGTTCAACTCCACAATTTTAAGTACAACATACATATGCTTCACAATCCTTAATACTTGTAGTACTACTTTTGGAAAAAAGAACCAGAATATATTTTTGTGTATGTTTTTGTTTTTTGAGCCCTTCTTATGAATTCGACATCAATGGTAGATAATGTGCTCCAATTTTACCCATTGCAAGCAATACACTGCATAGTCATACCCATAGACTATCTGCCATGCTCATATGATAAGGCCATCCATCCCAAAGTAGTGGGTCGTTGGTGAATTTATAAAATATTTCCCTCAGCTGATTTTAAGAGGATCAACGAGATGATGAGCATCCTTAACTCGAATAACAGCAGCAGACGGAAAGCTTAACTGTTACATTTAATTAGGGTTTAAAGCACATTTAACATGTGAAAATTTCACTTGATTTTCCACCAACGGTCAGTAAGGTGTGACCTTAGAGAAGGTCATGTTGTAGAAAAAAGCAAAAAAAGTAAGGACGGGCTAAAGTTGGGCGAATTCGTTTTTTGTTAGTCTACACTCATTGGGTATGCAGGTTACATCATCAAAACTAAAACTTGCTTAAATTTGAAATGAAGAATATCGACCAAAATCCGGATATATTATTGGAGTTACAGAAAAAATCGTTGGGCAAAATATTGAGAAGATCGGTTAATAAATGCGTAAACAAAGGCCTTAAAAGTAACAAGCAAAAAGGGTTTAAGTTCAGCTGGGCCGAACTTTGGATACCCACCGCCTAGGGTATGTATGCAAAGCGCCCTTCGTCATTATCCGGTGAAAAATGCAATTTATCCCCCCATAGCAGCTATATCGAAATATGGTCCTATTTGGACCCAACTTGACACGGCCAATATAAAAAAAGTCATTGTTGAATTTTGTAGAACAAAATATTCCGAGTATATCCGAGTATAGACCTATCTGAACCATAAACGACACGGATGTCGAAAACCTAACATTACTCACTGTGTCAAATTTCAGCGAAATGGGTCTATAAATGTGCCTCTTATGGGGCCAAGACTTTAAATCGGTCAATATGACAGCTATATCCAAATCTAAACCGACGTGGGCCAAATTGAATAGGGATGTCGAAGGTCCTATCACAACTCACTGTTCCAAATTTCGGTGAAATCGGACAATAAGTGCGCCTTTTATGGGCCCAAAACCTTAAATCGAGGGATCGATCTATATGGCAGCTACATCCAAATCTGGACTGATCTGGGCCAAATTGATGAAGGATGTCGAAGGGCCTAACACAACTCACTGTCCCAAACTTCATCAAAATCGGATAACAAATGTGGCTTTTATGGGCCTAAGGCCCTAAATCGGAGGATCGGTCTATATGGCAGCTATTTCCAAATCTGTACCGATCTATGCAAAATTGAAGAAGGATGTCGAAGGGAGCAATACAACTCACTGTCCCAAATTTTGGAAAATCAAAGAATAAATGAGCATTTTAAGGACCCAAGATCTGAAATCCAGAGATCGGTCAATATCCTTAAACATCCACATCTGGACCGATCTGAGCCAAATAGAAGAGGAATCTCGACTGGCCTAGCACAACTCACTGTTCGAAATTTCAGCAAAATCGGATATTAAATCCGGCGCTAATGGGCCTATGACCTTAATTCAGCGAAATCGGTTAAGAAATTCACCTCTTCTGAGTCTAAAACATTAAATTGGGAGATCTATATGTATGATACACAATATATATCCGTCAAATATGGATCGATCACGGACATATAGAACAGGAATCTGGAGGGGTCTAACACAACTCACTGTACTAAATTTCATCAAAATCGGACAATAAATACGCCAATTATGGGTCCAATACCTTAAATCGACAGATCGGTATATACGGCAGCTACGAGGGTTGCCTCTTATATTTCCGGATTGGACAACCCTTGTCTTGCAATCTGCCAACTGACAGCTCTATCGTAAAATCTGAAATTTTTTGGCTTATACGTACTCAGAACATTTTGACATATGAGCGCTATTTGTGTTGTTTACAGTCACTTAAAAGATTCATCTGGAATTAAATCGAGAACATTTTCGTTCGATTGTTTTTTACAACTTTCGACGTGTATTAACTCAACAATAGTGCATCGATGAACTTAATTAAATTTTTGGCAATGAACCTTCATCAAGGACCAGTGTTTATCGATAGTATGGTGAATTCAACCGAGGTCGTTGTTCATTCCTCGACGAATTTCGTGAAGATCGTCCAAAACCAGTTGTTCTTCCAAAAGCCATTGATACTGTGCGCCAACTGATATTGCAAGATCGTCATGTGAGCTTTTCTGAGATTGAGACAACCTTAGGGATTAGTGGGACCAGCATACATTCAATATTGCATGAACATTTGACCATCAAAAAAATTTGTTCTCGTTGGATCCCACACAATTTGTGTGTGGGATTGGTCGAAAGAAATGCTCCAAAAATATGATTCACCACCTTTCACATCGTGACAGGGTGTGAATCGTGGAATCATACGTATGAACCTGAAAGTAAACAGCAGTCGACTGTTTGGGTGTTTCAAGATGAGCCAACAAATGATCGCCTGTTTTTTCGGAAAAACTGATCGTACCACTAGAGCAACGCAAAACAGATCATTCTGAGAGGTACACAACCATTTGTTTGCCAGTTGTCTTACAAGATATCAGGAAAACCAATCGACGAAGACGGATCACTCTTCACCACGACAATGCGAGCTCTCACACATCGGCTCAAACAACAGCATTACTCAAAACATAGACTTA
The DNA here is from genome assembly GCF_963082655.1 of Stomoxys calcitrans. Taxonomy (NCBI): domain Eukaryota; kingdom Metazoa; phylum Arthropoda; class Insecta; order Diptera; family Muscidae; genus Stomoxys; species Stomoxys calcitrans. Next base: position 216,549,259 of record NC_081552.1, read on the forward strand.
ATGAGTCATCCGCCGTATAGTCGTGACTTGGCACCGAATGACTTCTTTTTATTCTTCTTTTCAAACGTGGTTTGTGTCGTGCCTACTTTGTAGACACGTTATCGATCTAAGTAAAACTACCAATGTATGGCCTTTGAAGCATCCACACATAATATGGTTGAAAAATCCCCAAACCCGGGACGAAACGTATCCCACAGTGGTCTGTATGTTGCGATCTCCCCCTTTCAATTGCAAAATAGTTCGGCCGGGCCGGATACCCACGAACTCGTGTATATATGTAAACTCCATTTCGTCACAATCCGGTGAAAATTGGATAACTTAATAACCCAAATTCGGCACGGACATTGAGTGGTCTAATATATATGTCACTATTCAATTTTGTAGAAAAAATTTTGATCTTTTTGGCAGGTCGGATATCGGGAGGCTCAGAAAAACTCACTGTTTCAAATTTCAGCGAAATCGGCTAATAACTAAAGCTTTTATTGATTTCAGACCCCTTAGCGGCAGATCGTTCTACATGGCAGCTATATCTAAATATAGTCCATTCTGAACCATATTCAGGTCGGATGTTGGGAAGCTTAAAACTGCGCACTATTCAGACCCTTTATCGGGAGATCGGCCTATATGGCAGCTATATCTAACTATAAACCGATCTAATCCATATTTAGGTCAGATGCAGGGAGGGTTAAAAATAACCTACTGTTGCAAAATTCAGTGAAATCGGGTAATATATGGTAGCTATATCTATATCTATATGGTTGCTATATCTAAATATAGTCCGATCTGAACCATATTTTTGTCAGATGTCGGGAAGCCTTAATATCCTACGTTGGGGGGTATAAAAATTACAATGCTATTGGTGCTATATCAAGTTATTATCCTATTCGGAACATAATTGAGTTCAATGTTGAATACCATAGTAGAAGTTATTGTGTACAACTTCAGTCAATTCGAATAAAAATTGCGCCCTTTAGGCGCTCAGGAAGCAAAATAGGGAGATCGATTTATATGGGAACTGATACAGCTTCCATATAAACCGATCTCCCTCCTATGGACCGATTATGACCATATTTCGCAAAGTTGTTGGAATCATAACAAAACACGTCATGCAAAATTTCAGATCGCTTTAAATGATATATCAGGTTATGGGCCGATTTCAGCCATACTTAGCACAGTTGTTGGAAATCATAACACAACACCTCATGCGAAATTTAAGCCAAATCAGTGGCTTAAGAAGTCAAGATACAAGATCGGTTTATATGGCAGCTTTATCAAAACATGGACGGATATGACCCATTTACAATTCCAACCGACCTACACTAATAAGAAGTATTTGTACAAAATTTCAAGAGGCTAGCTTTACTCCTTCGAAAGTTAGGATGCTTTCGACAGACAGACGGATGGACGGACAGACGGACGGACATGGCTAAATAGACTTAAAATGATATGGGGTCTTAGACAAATATTTCGAAGAGTTACAAAAAGAATGACGAAATCAGTATACCCCCATCCTATGGTGGAGGGTATAACAAGTTGAAATTTGCCGAACTTTGGATATCCGCCACCATGGATATATTAATCATTATATTTTATTATATATCCACTCAAAAATATTCATAGTTATATCCATACTAGCTGGACAGGGCCCGATCCGCTGCACCTTCTTTCACTCACTTATTTTATCTGATTTATAGGATTCTCTGAATCCGATATTGTCACGTCAGGATATGAGACCTTTGGCCCATAAAAGCCACATTTATTATCCGATTTTGCTGAAATTTAAGACAGTTGTGTTAGGGCATGTGACATCCTTCTTCAATTTGGCCCAAATTGGTCCAGATTTGGATATAGCTGCCATATAGATCGATATCTCGATTTAAGGTTTTGAGCAGATAAAAGGCACATTTATTGTCCGATTTCACCGAAATTTGGGACAGTGAGTTGTGTTAGGCCCTTCGACATCCATTTTCAATTTGGCCCAGATCGGTTCAGATTTGGATATAGATCGATCTCTCGATTTAATGTCTTGGTCCCATAAAAGGCATGTTTAGAATCCAAATTCGCTGAGATTTGACACAGTGACTTATGTAAAACTTCTCGACATCCGTGTCGTATATGGTTCAGATCGATCTATATTTGGATATGGCTGCCAAAAAGACCAATATATTGTTATACAAAATTGAACAATGACTTGTACTTATTAGACATCTCAATATCCGTTACGAATTTGGTCCAAATCGATGAAGCTGCTTTGGTGACATAAGTTATACATTTTTCACCGGATTATGACGAAAGGTGGTTTACGTATATACCCAAGGTGGTGGGTATTCACCATCTGGGTTCGGGAACTTAACGCCTGTTTACTTGTTTTAGCCCTATATTGCTATGGTCGGTAAATGTGTCCGGTATGGAGGTGTTTTTTGGGGTGAGGCGGATCCCCATATATCAGATGTATCTGACGGACAGAATATCGTTAAATCGCCTTAGAATTTTACGACGATCTGAAACATATATACTTTGTAGAGTCAGAAGGATGTCACAGTGGGCTCAAATCCCGGCCTGAACATTCGGAACAAATGTCGGTGGTGGTTATACCCTTACCCTTCTCTACCAAATGGTGTCGCAATGCCGTTCGCCATTCGGACTCGGTATAAAAAAGAGGTCCCTTATCATTGATCTTTAACTTTCATCGAACTGCACCCATTTTTATGAGAGAAGTATCCCCTGTTCCTTAGTGGAATGTTCATGGGAAATTTAGTAGTAGTTGTAGAGTCAGAAATGGATATTTCGTTGTATTGCAAACGGAATGACTAAATTAAAAAACCCCTATCCTATTGTGCTGGGTCTAATAAAAGAGTACTTTACCTCAAACGATATCCAAATTCTACTTTTGATGGAAAGTTGAACAGATCGGTGATACCATCAGTTATCTATAATCCTATGTTGTATACATATTTATACCATTATCTAACGTTGCCCTTCCGTGTGTAAAAAAAATTGTCTATCTATAATTTCGGACAAATATTTTAAACTGGCAAGAAATACTTAATGAACCCACTTTAATGTATCGGATTGCTCGCACAACAAACCAAATGAAGTGTTCGTGAAAAATATGTTGAGTGCAGTGAATATTTGTTAAATCTCTTAATTACACTATAAGATCTGGGGAAAAAAAGGACGTGTTGTTGACTTAACCGCTTTATGAGAAAAACAAAAAAAACCCAACACAAACAACAGAAATATTGTGATTTATGGATTTTTAATTAAAATGAATAAAATTGTGCATATAAATTCATGCGAACATCGCATTATAATGCCAATGTAAATGGACGGTAAACGAAGCTTCAGGTAATTCTGGTTAATGAACAACAAAAAAGCAGTTTTTCACCAAAACAGAAATGCAATTTTCAATATGCAATTTGATACGTTGGTTAAGCGAACAATTTTTGTTATGTTTTTCGTTTGTCATTAAATTCATCATTTAATATTTTTATATCCTCCACTATAGGATGGGGGTACACTAATGTCGTCATTCCGTTTGTAACATCTCGAAATATTCGAGGTACATATACATATATTCTTGATCGTCATGACATTTTAAGTCGTTCTCGCAAAATCTGTTCGTCTGTCGCAAGCACGCAAACTTTGGAAGGAGTAAAGGTAGGCTCTTGAAATTTTTCACAAATATTCCCTATTAGTGCAGTTCGTTGGGACTGTAAATGAGCCATATGGGTTCGTATTTAGATATAGCTCCCATATAAACCGATCTCCAAATTTCTTGAGCCTCTTGATGGCTCTATTCTATTCTTTGGGAGACCCTAACCTACACACTGTTTCAAATTTAAGCCAAAACGGATAAAAATAAAGCTTTCATGGGCTTCAGACCCTTTATCGGGAGATCGGTCTATATGGCAGAAATATCTAAATATGGTCCGATCTGAACCATATTTAAGTAGGATGTTAGGAGGCTAAAAATAACACATTGTTTCAAATTTCAGCGAAATCGGTTAAAAACTAAAGCTATTATGGACTTCAGACCTTTTATCGACAGATCGATCTATATGACAACTATATCTAAATATAGTCCGATCTGCAACATATTTGGGTCGGATATTTATGGGCTTAAAACTACGCACTGTTCCAAATTTCAGTGAAATCGGATAAACAAAAAAGCTTTTATGGTCTTCAAACCCTTTATCGGGAGATCGGTCTATATGGCAGCTATATCTAAATATAGTCGGATACCAGGAGGTTAAAAATAACCTACGGTTTCAAATTTCAGCGAAATCGGGTAATAAATAAAACTTTTATGGGTTTCAGACCCTTTTTCGGCAGATCGGTATATATGGCTGCTATATCTAAATACAGTACGATCTGAACCATATTTAAATCGGATGTCGGGAAGCCTTAAACTACGCACTGTTTCAAATTTCAGTGAAATCGGATAAAAACTAAAGCATATATGGGCATTAGACGCTTAATCAGAAGATCGGTCTATATAACAGCTATATACAAATATGGTCCGATTAGGCCCTATCAAGAACTTAACCAGCGTGCATCAAAAAAACGTGTCTGTGCCAAATTTAGCTCAATACTTTTGAAGGCTCTAGAGTGATTACATCAGACAGACGGATAGACGGACAGACACACGGACATCGTTAAATCATCTTCGAATTTTACGACGATCCGAAATATATATATTTTGGAGGGTCGGAAATTGATATTTCGATGTGTTACAAACGGAATGACTGAATGAATATACCCCCTATCCTACGGTGGTGGGTATAAAAACAAAAAAATCGGATTTTTAATAAATACATGAACTCGAGCAAGACAAATAGCGACGAATTTGGATAAATGATTAGCAGAATCAATGGTGCTGGGTTCCCAAGATTCGGCACAGCCGAACTTAGCACGCTTTTAGTTGTCTTAATTGGATGAATAAAAAAAATTAATTGGAAATTTTCAAAAATTCCAATTATTTTTATACCCTCCCTTGTAGGATGGGGGTTTACTAATTTCGTCACTCCGTTTGGAATGCCTCGCAATATTCGTCTAAGGCCCCATAAAGTACATATATTCTTGATCGTCATAACATTTTAAATCGATCTAGCCATGTCCGTCCTTCCGTCTGTCTGTCGAAAGCACGACAGACAGCCGTCCGTCGAAGGAGTAAAGCTAGCCGCTTGAAATTTTACACAAATATTTCTTATCAGAGTTGGTCGGTTGGGATTGTAAAAGGGCCATATCGGTCCATGTTTTGCAAAATCTGCCATGCAAACCGATTATGACTTCTTGAGCCACTAAAGGGCGCAATTCTTATCCGGTTTGGCTGGAATTTTGCATGAGGTGTTTCATTACGACTTCAAACAGCTATGCTAAATATTGTTGAAATCGGTCCATAACCTGATTTAGCTGTTATAGATTTGGCTGAAATTTTGCATGACGTGTTTTGTTTCGACTTCCAAAAACTGTGCAAAATATGGTTTGAATCGGTCCATACCCTGATATAGCTGCCATATAAACCGATCTTGGATCTTGACTTCTTGAGCCACTGGAGGGTGCGAATGTTGTCTGATTTTGCAGGAATTTTGCTCGACGTGTTTCATTACGACTTTAAACAACAATGCAAAGTATAGTTTAAATCGGCCCATATTCTGATATAGCTGTCACATAAACCGATCTGGGGTCTTGACTTCTCGAGCCTCTAGAGGTCGCAATATTTATCCGATTTGGCTGAAATTTAGCATGACGTGTTTTGTTTTGGCTGTGATAAGCATGGTTTAAATCGGTCCATAACCTGATATAGCTGCCATATAAACCGATCTTGAATCTTGGCTTCTTGAGCCACTAGAGGGCGCAATTCTTATCCGATTTGGCTGATATTTGGCATGACGTGTTTTGCTATGATAATCGGTAAATAACCTGATATAGATGTCATATAAACAAACTTCTTAAGCCTCTAGAGGAAGCAATTATTATCCGATTGGGCTGAAATTTACGACGGCTACTCCCATGACCTTTAGCATACGTGCCAAATATGGTCTCAATCGATCTATACCTGATTCAGCTCCCCTATAAACCGGTCTCCCTATTTTAGTTATTGAGCCTCTAAAGGGCGCAATTCTTATTCGATTTGGCTGAAATTTTACACAATGACTTCAACTATGCTCTCCAACATTCAATTCAGTTACAGTCCGAATCGGACCATAGCTTGATATAGCTCAAATCAGGGACGCAGCCAGGATTTTTTTGCGTCCTGATTTGAAAAATCGAAAATTTGCAAAATTCTTTTGGTACTAAGGAACTGGTAAAGAAACCTCAATTCAGCATTTTGATAAAATTTGTATACCCACCACTGTAGAAAACGGAGCATATTCATTTAGTCATTCCGTTTGCAACACATCGAAATATCAATTTCCTTCCTTACAAAATATTATTTATTATTATATTTCGGATCGTCGTAAAATTCTAAGACGATTTAACGATGTCCGTGTGTCTGTCCGTCTGTCCATCCATCTGAGCTATTGAGCCGAAATTTGGCACAGATTTGACGCAAGCTGATTAAGTTCTTGAACGGCCCAAATCGGACTATATTTAGATATAGCTGCCACATAGTCCGATCAGTCGATAAAGGGTCAAATGCCCTTTAATGCTTTATTTTGTATCCGATTTTGCTGAGATTAGTTTAAGGGTTCCCAACATCTGAGAATATGGTTCAGATCGAATCTGATCTGAAAATATAATTCAGATCGAACTATATATAGATAAAGCTGCCATATAGACCTTTCTCCCGATAAAGGGTCTAATGCCCGAGTCCGAACGGCGTGCCGCAGTGCGACACCTCTTTGAAGAGAAGTTTTATATCATGGCATAGTACCTCACTAATGTTGCCAGCTTAGGAGGGGAAAACCACCGCTGAAATTTTTTTCTGATGGTCTCACCAGGATTCGAACCCAGGCGTTCAGTGTCATAAGCGGACATGCTAACATGCCGATAAAGGGTCTGAAGCCCATAAAAGCTTTATTTTGTAACCGATTTCGCTGATATTTGAAATAGTGAGTTGTTTCGAGCTTCGCGATATCCGTCCTTAATATGGTTCAGAGCGGACTACATTTGGATATAGCTGGCGTATAGACCGATCTGTCTATAAAGGGTCCAAAGCGCATAAAAGCTTTATTTTTTATCCGATTTCGCTGAAATTTAAAATATTGAGTTGTTTTTAGCCTTCCGACATCCGCCCCAAATATGGATCAGATCAGACTATACAGATATAGCTGTCACATAGACCGATATTACAATTTAGGGTCTTAATCCCATAAAAAGCAAATTTATTGTCTGAAAATATTATTTCTATATATGAGTTCTCGGAACCTGAATAAAATATGATCGAGACCAGGTTAAGGGTGCCATTTAAAGTCTTGGCCCTATAAAAAGCGCATTTATTATCCGATTTCCTTGAAATTCGACGCAGTGACTTATGTTAAGCTTTTCGACATCCGTGTCATATATGGTTCAGATCGGTTTATATTTGGATATAGCTGCCGAAAATCCAATATTTTGTTCTACAAAATTTAACAGTGACTTATGTTTATTAGACCACTCAATGTCCGTGTGAAGAAAGGGGGTTTACCTATACACATGGTCCATTAAGTCTGCGTTCATGTGACCATTTCTTTTTTAATGATTAAAAAACAACATAAAACAAGTAAAAGCGTGCTAAGTTCGGCCGGGCCGAATCTTATATACCCTCCACCATGGATCGCATTTGTCGAGTTCTTTTCCCGGCATCTCTTCTTAGGCAAAAAAGGATATAAGAAAAGAGTTGCTCTGCTATTAAAACGATATCAAGATATGGTCCGGTTCGGCCCACAATTAAATTATATGTTGGAGACCTGTGTAAAATGTCAGCCAATTCGTTTGTTGATGGTCATGAGAGGATCCGTCGTACAAAATTTCAGGCATATCGGATAATAATTGCAACCTCTAGGGGTCAAGAAGTCAAGATCCCAGATCGGTTTATATGGCAGCTATATCAGGTTATGAACCGATTTGAACCTTATTTGACACAGTTGTTGAAAGTAAAAATAAAATACGTCATGCAAAATTTCAGCCAAATCGGATAGGAATTGCGCCCTCTAGAAGCTCAAGAAGTCAAATCCCCAGATCTGTTTATATGACAGCTATATCAGGTTATGAACCGATTTGAACTATACTTGGCACAGTTATTGGATATCTTAACAAAACACGTCGTGCAAAATTTCATTCCAATCGGATAAGAATTGCGCACTCTAGAGGCTCAAGAAGTCAAGACCCAAGATCGGTTTATATGGCAGCTATATGAAAACATGGACCGATATGGCCCATTTACAATACCAACCGACCTACACCAATAAGAAGTATTTGTGCAAAATTTCAAGCGGCTAGCTTTACTCCTTCGGAAGTTAGCGTGCTTTCGACAGACAGACGGACGGACGGACGGACGGACGGACGGACGGACGGACGGACGGACAGACAGACGGACAGACGGACAGACGGACGGACATGGCTAGATCGACATAAAATTTCACGACGATCAAGAATATATATACTTTATGGGGTCTCAGACGAATATTTCGAGTAGTTACAAACAGAATGACGAAATTAGTATACCCCCCATCTTATGGTGGAGGGTATAAAAATAAATAAAGTTAAGTTTTGTTGTATATGTTGTTTCTTTATATTTCTTAAATTAGAAAACAAAAACAAAAATACAAGTTTGCTTTTGCTTTCTGCGTTCACTTGGTTTACTTCGAAAGTATCGTTACTTTTTATGATGCTTGTTCTCATTTTTGATCAGTTTCAGTTCATTATCATAACAAGTTATAGTTACACGTGTTTTTTTTTTAAAAAAAAAATAATAAATTTGGAAACTAAAGGAAAGGAAATATGCATATCTGAAAGAAAATTAATTATTAAATTGTGAAAAGAAGAAGGACAAAGCTTTAGAAATATTGGTGGAACAGTTGGAAGAACGTATTCTTCTGTCCAGCGCGTAATTAATAATTACAAAGAAACCGGCATTATAACTTCAAAGTCTCGGCCTGGGCGTCGAAAAAAAATTATCCGTTAGAGAAGAGCGCAAAGTGATTAATATGGCAAGCAACAACCCTCGTATAACATCAACCAAAATTGTTGAAAATATTAAAACAATGTTTAAAAAATGCATCTGTGCCGATAGTGCCACAAAAATATTACATAGAGCTGGATTTCATGGAAGAGTTGCTCGAAGAAAGTCATATATTTCAGTCATAAACAGACAAAAGCAGATTGCATTCGCTAAAACTTTCATCAGTAAGCCCCCTGAATTCTGGAAACAAATTATTTTCTCCGACGAGAGCAAATTCTGTATTTTTGGCATTAAAGGTCGGCAAATAGTGTGGCGCAAGTCCGGGACTGAGCTGGAAAAACAAAATTTAGTTGGAACGGTGAAGCACGGTGGTGGGGGAGTTATGGTGTGGGGGTGTATGGCTGCTAGTGGAGTGGGTCAATTAGAATTTATTGAGTCCAAAATGTATAAATGGGGTCATCTCAATATTTTGAAAAAAAATTTGAAACCAAGTGCTAGGGTTAGCAACGACATTTTGGTTCCAACAAGATAACGATCCAAAGCATACATCGGAGGTTCTGTATAACACTCCAAAGCACCTTAAAACACCACCCCAATCACCAGATCTCTACCCCATTGGGCATCTTTGGGATCAATTGGAGAAAAAAATTCGTCAGCTCGTTATAACCAGCAAGGAGATGTTACGAAGTGTCATGCAGACAGAATGGGCGAAAATATCATCTGGGGAAACAGAGAAGTTGGTAAACTACATGCCAAATAGACTAAGTGCAATTTTTCTGTGTATCTTTCTTCTTCTAGGTCCTAAACCATGAAAATAATCCTTGAACAATTTCAATACATAACATTTATGCAAGAATAGTGAAGAATTCTAACATTTTCAATGAATAGTTCAGCAGGTATTGCTGTGGCGGCATACCTTCCTTTTAAACATTGCAGCTGCTCTAAAAGTAATAAAAAAAATATTTTTCCATATACATACTTCACTTGAACTCTCGCTCTCTCCACTATCATAACCGTAGTCATCTCCACCTACAGTACCAAATGCCAAAACATGTTTGTTTTGTAAAACTTTTACCTTCGAAAGCCATTCACTTGCTGATATATTACCAGGAAATGACGCAGCGCATGTACGAGTTAAAAAAATGCCATCGCTTTTGTTTTTGTATCAATATCGGTGGAAAAAACATTAGGTTTAATATTATTGCAAAACAGAAGCGAACAAAAACAACAAAATAAAATAAACGGGAAAGTTCTACAATATTTGTAACTGATGATGCCACGAGTACGTTCAGTTCAGTTTTGTTTTTTTCTTGTTGTCGCCGTATTTTGTTTCATATTAAAAAAGTTTACCTTTGCCAGGACAACCAGATACATGCCATACCCATAGTCCGAGGCTTCGTAGCTGCAAAATTGTAACTGGCTGAATGAGTGAACTTTCAGAAACAAAAAGCAGGGGCATAAAATTTAGTTTACACCCTGCTACCTGCAATGGTTTTGTGTCGCTATCTATTAATTTGTAATGCAGGTGAATAATTTAAAATATTTAAAAATATTCTAAAATATACACTGGACCGTTGCAAAATAAGAATGGTAATTCCCACCTGAAATACACATCAATACCAATAATGACTATTAGGGACTTGAAAGTATTTTGGCGTAGAATATGAATCTGATACTACCATTTTTTTCTTGGTTAGGTTGAAAAGAGGGTTCAAATATTAATACTCCACATACGCACCTAAGTCAAGTATCGGCTTGCTGTGCTCTCCAAATACTAACAAATAAAAGTGTGCTAAATTCGGCAGGGACGAATCTTGGGAACCCAAGGCCATGGATTATGTTAAAAGTTTTCAAGAAATTAATCTAGTTGAAGGGCAAAGTTGTACTTTATGTATGAAATTTTAGCCTGACCAGGCAAAAATGAAAGCTTCTGGGAATCAGGAGATCAGCTTATATGGGTTTTTCACCGATTTGTACAATATTTGCCATGGATGTTTGAAGTTATAACATAATTCTACGTACAAAATTTCAGAAAAAGCGGACAACAATTACCGTTTTTAAGAGCTCAAGATGTTAAATTTGAGACCCATCCGATGAAAATTGTGGCTTCATGGGATACAAAATGTCTAATCGGAAAAGCGGTTTATGTGGGAGCTATATCAGATTATACCACCCATGATATAAACATCGTTCTGTGAGAACTTAATGCGAAAATAGGGAAGGAAAATATCTTTGGCCCAACAGTCGTAAAATTTTGCCTACATAAAGAAATTTCCGACAATGGATTTAGGCTAATAGATCTCGCCGCCGCAAAGAACATGGTAGTTAGCAGCACTAGATTCCAACATCGAAGGATACACACGGCCACATGGCAGTCATTCGATCAAAATACCAGAAACCAAATAGATGATGTTGTGACAAATGAAAGGCATTCAACCAACGTGGTAGATGTACGGTCGATCTGAGGGGCGAACATCGATTCGGATCATTACCTTACTGCAGTAAAGGTTCGCTCCCGTCTTAGTGGAGCGAGAAACGTACGATCTGACACTGTACGGAAGCTGGATATTGAGAAGCTGCAAAGACAACAGATGGCAACGACATGCTACACTCAACTGACCCAAATATTTGATGAAAGCACTCCTTGTCCAAATGATATGACGGCGCAGTGCCAAACCATTGCCCACTCCATGGAAAATGCTGCGAAATCCGTGCTTGGGTAGAGGAAGCCTCCCTCAAAAAACATCGATTCCGATAATAACCTTGTTGCCGCAAAGGTTCCCACTTGTCTTAGTGTAGCGAAAAACGTACGATCTAACACTGCATGGAAGCTGGACATTGAAAAGATGCATGCACAACAGATGGAAATGGCATACTCCACTCGGCTGACCCAACTGCTTGATGAAAGCATTCTCCCGGTGATATAACGTCGCAGTGGCACACCATTGCCCACTACATGGAAAATTAAGCGAAATCCGTACTTGGATACCGGAAACCTCCCCCAAAAAACCCATGGTACGACCAAGAGTGTCGAGATGCTACTGAAAGCCAAGAATGCGGCATACAGAGCGACTCTGCAACCATTAGCAACGCGCCAGATGGAGGAGAGGTATCGGTAGAAAAGCAGAGAGAAGAAACGTCTATTCCGCAGAAAGAACAACTAAAAACGTGTTAAGTTCGGGCGTGCCGAACTTTGGATATCCACCACCATGGATAAATTAACTGTACCCTTTTATAACAACTCCACTACCATATCCATTGTGATATGCAAAACGGGGCTGGTCTGGATCATATTTGATTGAGGTCCCAAGAACTTTATACAGCGGTCAAAAAAAGTATTCATCATTAGCAAAATTGATAATAAATTCACTTATTTTGGGTAATTGAAGAAAATTTAAAGTAAACAAATAATGCAGTTTTATGCAATAGTTTATTTTTCGTAATATGTTTTAAAATAAATTCAAAAAATAAATTTAATTAGCGCAAAAAATGCAATTTTATATAATAACACCAAAAACAGAACAAAAAAAGTATTCATCATTGATGTGCTATCATCAAAGTCAAATTCAAATATTATTTGGGAATCCCCCTTTTCTGTTTTATTTAGTAAAGGAGGCTTTGCCCTTGACAGCAAATATTTAATTTCATTGAAAATATAGTTTTTGTCAAAATGGGTCGTAAGCAAAACGAGGTTTCTGATGAGGTAAAAGTTTTGATAATAAAACACCACAGGAATGGTTTAACTCAAACAAGTAAAAGAGTGCTAAGTTCGGCCGGGCCGAATCTTATATACCCTCCACCATGAAGCGCAGTTGTCGAGTTCTTTTCCCGACATCTCTTCTTAGGCAAAAAGTGATATAAGAAAAGATTTGCTCTGCTATTAGAGCGATTTAAAGATATGATCCGGTTTAGACCACAATTAAATTATATGTTGGAGATATAATCAAGATCCCAGATCGGTTTATATGGCAGCTATATCAGGTTATGAACCGATTTAAACCTTATTTGACACAGTGGTTGAAAGAAAAAATAAAAAATAAAAAACGTCATGCAAAATTTCAGCCAAATCAGGTAGGAATTGCGCCCTCTAGAAGCCCAAGAAGTCAAGTCCCCAGATCTGTTTATATGACAGCTATATCAGGTTATGAACCGATTTGAACCATACTTAGTACAGTTGTTGGGTATCATAAAAAAATACTACGTGCAATAATTAATTCAAATCGGATAAGAATTGCGCACTCTAGAGGCTCAAGAAGTCAAGACCCAAGATCGGTTTATATGGCAGCTATATCAGGTTATGGACCGATTTGAACCATACTTGACAAATTTGTTGGAAATCATCGCAAAATACGTCGTGCAAAATTTCATTATAATCGGGTAAGAATTGCGCACTCTAGAGGCTTAAGAAGTCAAGACCCAAGATCGGTTTATATGGCAGCTATATCAGGTTATGGCCCGATTAGGACCATACTTGGCACAGTTGTTGAATATCATAACAAAACAAATCGTGCAAAATTTCATTATAATCGGGTAAGAATTGCGCACTCTAGAGGCTCAGGAATTCAAGACCCAAGATCGGTTTATATGGCAGCTATATCAGATTATGGACCGATTTGAACCATATTTAGCACAGTTGTTGGACATCATAACAAAACAAGTCGTGCCAAAATTCATTCAAATCGGATAAGAATTGGGCACTCTAGAGGCTCAAGAAGTCAAGACCCAAGATCGGTTTATATGGCAGCTATATCAGATTATGGACCGATTTGAACCATACTTGGCACAGTTGTTGGACATCATAACAAAACAAGTCGTGCCAAAATTCATTCAAATCGGATAAGAATTACGCACTCTAGAGGCTCAAGAAGTCAAGACCCAAGATCGGTTTATATGGCAGCTATATCAGATTATGAACCGATTTAAATCATACTTGGCACAGTTGTTGGATGTCATAACAAAACACGTCGTGCAAAATTTCCTGCCAATCGGATAAGAATTGCGCACTCTAGAGGTTCAAGAAGTCAAGACCCAAGATCGGTTTATATGGCAGCTATATCAAAACATGAACCGATATGGCCCATTTACAATACCAACCAACCTACACCAATAAGAAGTATTTGTGCAAAATTTCAAGCGGCTAGCTTTACTCCTTCGGAAGTTAGCGTGCTTTCGACAGACAGACGGACGGACGGACGGACGGACGGACGGACGGACGGACGGACGGACGGACGGACGGACAGACGGACGGACGGACGGACAGACGGACAGACGGACGGACAGACGGACGGACATGGCTAGATCGACATAAAATTTCACGACGATCAAGAATATATATACTTTATGGGGTCTCAGACGAATATTTCGAGTAGTTACAAACAGAATGACGAAATTAGTATACCCCCCATCTTATGGTGGAGGGTATAAAAACTATCAGTGAAATATTAAATAGACCACGATCTACTATACAATCCATCATCAGAAAGTGGACAGAAACGAAAACTGTTGACAATAAACCAAGATCTGGTCGACCAAAAGCACTTTCAGTTGGAGATGTGCGTTGGCTAGTGCGGCAAGTTCAGAAAACTCCGAAGACAAATGCGACCATTCTTCGTAAAAACACTATTGAATATTTAGGGAAGGAAGTTACTACACAAACAATTCGAAATACACTCAAAAGGCATAGTTACAGAGGAAGAACTGCACGTAAGAAGCCCTTTATAAATAAAATAAACCGAGTGAAAAGGCTAAACTTCGCAAAAATGTATGTAAAACAGCCCGAATCATTTTGGAAAACAGTCATTTTTGAAGACGAGAGCAAGTTTAATCTTTTTGGGTGCGATGGAAAGGTCATAGTGTACAGAAAACCAAATACAGAGCTTGAAGAACGAAACACAGTTGCTACTGTAAAACATGGTGGAGGTGGTTTAATGGTTTGGGGGTGTATGGCGGCTTCAGGAGCGGGAAATCTTGAAATTATTAATGGAGTAATGGATCATAAGTATTACATTGACATTTTAAAGAGGAATTTAAAAGATAGTGCTGTAAAACTTGGGCTTGGTAATAACTTTCAATATTATCAAGATAATGACCCCAAACATTCTGCTTTAAATACCAAGATGTGGATGCTGTATAACTGCCCCAAAGTCATTAAAACTCCTCCTCAAAGTCCCGACTTGAACCCAATTGAACATCTTTGGGAACATCTCGAACGCAAATTGAGAACGCGCAATTTTTCGAGCAAGAGTCAAATGCAATAGGTGATAATGGAGGAATGGACTAATATAGACCAAAATATAACCGCTAAATTATTCCAATCGATGTCAAACCGTTTAAAAGAAGTTATAAGACGCGGTGGTCGAATAACAAAGTATTAATTTTTTTAAATTATGTTATTTATTTTTTTGTTTTTTTGCAATGATGAATACTTTTTTTGTTTAATTTTTTGTGTTCAGCTGTAAAATGGCCCTTTTTGTTCCAATAAATACTATTTTTTTCTTTAAAAACAATGAAATTGTGTACATATATATCACACAAGCACTACTGCATCATTAGTTTAATATGTTTTTATTCCAATTGTCTTTTGTAGACTTATTAAAAAAAAAACATTGAATGATGAATACTTTTTTTGACCGCTGTATAAACCACAGTTTCAACTAAATCGGGCAACAAATCTGCTTTTTATGGGTTTAAGACCCTAAATTGGAAGATCGCTCTATATGGAGGTTATATGTAAATATAGTCTGATCTGGACCATGTGCTGGTCGGATGAAGGAAGACTTAATACAAGTAGCGGTGTCAACTTCCAACGAAATCGGGAAATAATTGGGGCTTCTGTGAGCTTGAGACCCTAAATCGGCAGAACGGTCTATTTGGAAGTTATATCTAAATACAGTCCGATCCGAACCATATTTGAATCGGATGTCGGGAGGCTTTAATCAACTCGCCGTTTCAAATTTCAGCGAAATCGGGAAATAATTGGGATTAATACCCTTAATCGGAAGATCAGTCTATATGGGAACCATATCCAAATATAATCCGATTTGGCCAAATCTTAGAAAAGACCCGAAAAGGACAAACCATCTTCAATACCTTTTCGTTGACTACAAAGCCGTTTTCGATAGCCCTATACGTTGAAAGGTATTTCAAGCCATGTCTGAATTAGACATCCTTGCAAAATTTATAGGACCATGCAGGATGACACTTGCTGAAACACGTTCCTCAGTAAGAATAGGAGGGAATCTCTACGAAGCATTCAATACCATACGAAGTTTAAGACAAGGAGACAGCCTATCGGATGATCTTTTTAATATCCTACTGAAGAAGATTATAAAAGATGCAGATTTGAATAGATATGGCACACTACTCACAGGAGAACACATACTACTTGCCTATGCCGACGACATCGATATCATGGGTCGCTCACCGGAAGTAGTAACTGCGAACTTTGAAAGAATCGTTAAAAATGGGTCTGGCAGTAAATGGAGATAAGACGAAATGGTTGCTTTCAACTCCCAAAACGTCTTTTACAACCGATCAGACAAAGAAAATGGAGAAAGTTGGGTACCATAACTTTGAGATAGTCAGCGATTTTATCTACCTCGGCACGGCCGCTATCGAAACGAATGACACCAGTTTTGAGATGAAGCGATGAATACTACTGGCAAACAGAAGCTACTTTGGATTAAGTAGATGAAGATTACACTATACAAGACACTGTTATTATATGGTTCCGAGGCTTGTTATTATATGCTTCCGAGGCTTGGGTACTTGTAAAAGCGGACGTGGCAGTGTTTTGAGAGTTCGAGAAAAAGATTTTTTTTTAAAATATATGAAAAGCAGACGAGAGTGTTTGAGAGAAAGATCTTTCGTATCTTTCATATAGGCGTCGTATAAACCACGAGCTGTATGACGACGATAGCATATTAAGACGTATCAAAATACAACGGTTGGGTTGGCTAGGTCATGCTGTCAGAATGGATGAAGAAGCTTCAGCAAAGAAAATTTTTTAAGGCAAACACGGTGGTACACGGAAACCGGGACGAACAAAAGCCTGATGGAAAGATCGAGTTGTGAGAGACACCTCGAAACTTGGTGTCAAAGATTAAATAATAAGCGCTGAAGATCGAGGCGCCTGAAACGCTATTCTATGTTCGGCTAATGGGGCAAATGTTTTGTCATTGCCAATTAAAGAAAAATAAAAGTATATCAAGTTATACACCGATTCGGACAAAACTTAATTGAAAACCAGTAAGGAAAGCCAAAACTCCGGAGGAGCCGACTATGCTATACCCTATACAACCCAGTCTCCGTTCTACTTTTAATGTTAGGAACCTATGTTGAAATATTGTTACATTTTAATTTTGCATACCTATTGAAATATTGAATAGAACCTTGTAAGATTTTCTTACGATAAAAATAAAATAAAATTTAGCACAAGTACTAAGACGTCAAATAAAACACCTCACAGTAAATTTTTTGAATATCAAACCCAAATTGTGGCTTCCATAGCCTTAAAATGCCATATCGAATTGAAGATATATATGGGAGCTATATCCAAATCTAAAGCGATTTTTATGAAATTTTGTACACAAATTGGAACGTCAGATAAAACATCTCATGCAAAATATTGTAAAGGTCGGACTAATATTGTGGCTTCTATAGTCCTCAAAGGCAATATCGGATGAAAGACATATATATAGGGGCTATATCTAAATCTGAACCGATTTTGAAGAAATTTTTGAAGAAAATGCACACGTATTGGAACGTCAAATTAAACATCTTGTACAAAATTTTTTAATGATCGGACCGAAATTTCGGCTTCTACAGCCTTGATAGGCCATATCGGATGAAAGATATATATGGGAGCTATATCTAAATCAGAAACGATTTTAATGAAATTTTGCACACGTATTGGGACGTTAAATAAAACATATCATGCACTAATATTGTTTCTCCTGTAGCCTTCAAAGGGTATATCGTATGAAAGTTATATATGAGAGCTGTATCTAAATCTGCACCGATTTTTTTCAAAACGAACTGCGTTTGTCCTTGGTCCAAAAAATGACTATTGCAAAAGTTTGCGCCAGTCGGAAAATAAATGCAATATGTACCTTGATTACAAGAATACATGGACAGACAGAGCTACCTCGTCTCCTTCTTAGCGTTGCAAACTACACAAAGTTATAATATCCTGTGCCACAGGTGTGGTGTAGGGTATAAAATTTTTCGTTTAGAATTTTTTATACCCACTACCATAGGGTAAGGGTTATATTTATTAAGTTATTCCATTTGTAACACATCGAAATATCCATTTCCGATCCTACATCGTCGACCTACCAAGGCGACCTAGCGATGCTCGTGTGTTTGTCGGTCCATCTGGCCATTCGTCTGTTGTTATCGCTCTACAGCCTTCAAAAATAGGAATATTTAGATGAAATTTTGCACAGATCCGTATTTTTTCATTATGCAAGTTAAGCTCTTGAAGGGGCCAAATCAGACCATATGTGGATATAGCTGCCATATAGACTGATCTGCTGATTAAAGGTTTTAAGCCAATAACAGTCGCCTTTATTAGCCAATTTGGCTGAACGTTGACTCAGTGAGTTGTGTTAAGTTTCCCGACTTTCAAATTGAAAATGATCCAATTTCGCCTCGATTTAGGGTCTTAAGGCCATAAAAGCTATGTTTATTATTCCATTTCGCTGAAATTTGAAACAGTGAGATCGTTTAAGCGGCTCGTTATCTGACTTGGACTATGGTTCAGATTGGACTATATTAAGCTTTAGCTGCCTTATAGACCGATCTTACAATTTACGGTCTTTAGCCTATAAAAGCTGCACCTTTTACTCAATCAATTCTTAAGAAATCTGGCACGAATAATTTAAAGAAAACAGACATTTTATAGTAATCTGTTCCGATTTGTACACAGCTCTCATATATATCCCGATTTTTCTTTATGGCATATTGCAAACTCATTTAACAATCTATCTTCTCAAAAGTTTGCACAGCGACTTCCTCAATGACTTCCACAATATGCTACTAAAGGGAGATTTTTCAAGAGCTATAGGAAACACATAAAATTCACAAAAATGCATGAAATCTTTATTTGAATCGAGTACGGCTCATATAATTTGATTTTTGAAAATTATTTTATGCAAATGTTGACGGTGACTGCGCCTCAAATGGTCCATACGCTTAGTCCAATTTTGGCATCCCCTTTCCAACATTTCGGTCAGTATATCACAAATAAATGCTTCATTATTGTCTTCTAATGCGACAATTGAAGAGGGTTTCTCTGTTAAGATATGAGCTTTAACATAGCCCCACAAAAAATAGCCTAAAGGCGTTAAATCGCACGATCTAGGCGACCAATTGACCGGTCCCGAACGTGAAATAAAATGTTCACCGAACTCGCCTTTCAATAAGTTCATTGTTACGCGTACTGTGTGGCAAATGGCACCGATTTGTTGATACCAATAAAAGTTGGATATCATTTCACGCTCACCATTCACAGTTACGTTACGATTCTCATCATCTTTGAAAAAGTACGGTCCAATGATACCACCAGCCCATAAACCGCACCAAACTGTGACTTATTCTGGATGCATTGGTAGCTCTTGTAATGCTTCTGCTTCTATTGCGCCAAAAGTGAGCTTCGTCGCTCAATGGAAGAAGCGCGGGATGAACTTTCTTTACACAACACGCATTTTGATAATAAAATTCATTAATTTGTAAGCGTTATTCATTTGTAAGACGATTCATGATTAAATTATAGAGCAAACTGAAGATATTTGACAGTGAAACAAAACACGAAACGTGTGTGAGCTGTTTAAACCAGTTTTGCCAAAAAGTTAATTGCTAAAAAATCACCCTTTACTACAAAATTTTCTAAGAATATTATATTAAGGAGCAAGTGAAACTTTCCTCATATCAATGAGTGAAGTTGAAGCTCAATGTTAAGGGGCTTCCTTTTTGATGCCGAGTCCAAACGGCGTATCGCATAACGACACCACTTGGTAGAGAAGTTTTAACATGGTTGGATACCCCCGAAGAGAATTTTTCTGATGTTCACGACTGGGCTTGAACCAAGGCTTTCGGCAACATAGACGGACATGTTAACCTCTGCGTCACGGTGACCTCCGACTTCATCAATATACGCGGAGTTAAGTCAAAACTCTTCCTCTTCAAATTTTAAATTCGGCTATTATTCGACTAAGCATGCATAGACAATGTTGTGTTACGTATTAAAAGGTCGCCTTCGCCAGACCTTAGCCCGTCTTAACTTGTCTTGTTCACAATAAATTTAAATTGTTCTTAAATTAAATAAATCTTGAAATTTTCTTTTAGGTAGATTTATTTATGCTTTCCCCAATAAATACCATTTTTTAACACTTACCTGAATAATGACATAAAGCATTCATATACTGAAGTTGATAAAAATATCAGCCTTAATTGTGCAGTACGTGGCCTAGAATGAACGAAAAATGAATCAATTCAAAGTTTTATTTTACAACTAATATTCAAATTTAGCTTAAGACAATGTTTTGAAAAAGGTAATATTTTGGACATTTGTGTATATTGATATATTTGAGAGCAAATCCTCTCCTATTACTACAACCATATATTTTCGTAATATTTGTTTTGTGTCTTTGTGTAGAGAAGTGACTAAATGATATGCAGTAAGTGGAAGCTACAACCTATATATGTTAACCTTAAAGTCACTTTCCTATTGAACTATTTATTTATGCTATCAAACTCTTGAATCGTATCCTTGTCGTCTCCATCTCATTTCAATTGATTAATCTGTAATGTTCTATTCTATTTTTAGGGCTTTATCGCAGCAATGGGTATGCCAGGCGGCAGTAATTTCATATTTCCTCGTTTCTATCGTCACACATTTGTCGTGGGAGTTGATTCATTTGAGGATGCAACCATAATCAAGATATTTTCAACTATCGGTGAATGGCATTTTGCCAAAGGTTTTCCCGATAAGGTGGCTTTGCTCTCGCGGGTATGTTTCTTTTTTCATAAAATTATCAAAAATATTTTACGCAATCTTTTGATACAAATAAGCACAAGCGAATAAATTACACACTCAAATTCATTACAATGTGACGGTATAAGCGCCTCCAACATGCATACTGTATTTTGTTCACACACACAGAAAAAAATAAAAATTAGTTTCAAATACAAAATTAATTATTCCAATTAATTTTTAAATTGAAACCGCTTCAATCACGAAAATGATAATATCAATAACCGTTTTTGAAAAAGTAATTGAAAACAAGTAAAAGCGTCTTAAGCTCGGCCGGGCCAAATCTTATATACCCTCCACCATGAATCGCATTTGTCGAGTTCTTTTCCCGGTATCTCTTTTTAGGCAAACATATGATAAAAGAAAAGAATTGTCATAATATTGGAGCTAATATCATGTTATCGTCCGATTCGTACCTCAAATGAACTGAATGTTGGAGACCATAGTAGAAGTAGTTGTGTAAAATTTCAACCAATTCGAAAAAAAATTGCGCTCTTAGGGGCTCAAGAAGTAAAATAGTAAGATCGGTTTATATGGGAGCTGTATCAGGCTATGGACCTATTCAGACCGTAATTGACAGGTATGTTGAAGGTCATGAGAGAAGTCGCTGTACAAAATTTCAGCCAAATTGGATAAGAATTGCGCTCTCTAGTGGCGCAAGAAGTCTAGATTCAAGATCGGTTTATATGGCAGCTATGTCAGGTTATGGGCCGATTTAAACCACACTTAGCACAGTTGGTGGAAATAATAACGAAACACCTCATGCAAAATTTCAGCCAATTCGGATAAGAATTGCGCACTCTAGTGGCTTAAGAAGTCACGACCAAGATCGGTTTACATGGCAGCTATATCAAAACATGAACCGATATAGCCCATTTACAATCCCAATCGTCCTACACCTTTAAAAAGTATTCGTGCAAAATTTCAAGCGGTTAGCTTGAACTAGAACGGACTAGGACGGACTCTAGAATATATATACTTTAGGAATATATATACTCAGAGGAATATTTCGAGGAGTTACAAACAGAATGACAAAATTAGTATACCCCCATCCTATGGTGGAGGGTATAAAAATTTCAATAAAAAAAATTGCATATTCAATTTAAACAATTAACAAGTAAAAAAGGCATTAAGTTCGGCCGGGCCGATCTTTGGATACCCACCACCTCGGGTATATATATAAATCCCATTTCGTCACAATCCGGTGAAAAATGGATAACTTAAGGACCCAAATTCGGCACGGACATTGAGTGGTCTAATATATATGTCACTATTCCATTTTGAAGAACAAAATATTGATCTTTTTAGCAGATATATCTAATTATAAACCGATCTGAACCATATTAGGGTCAGTTTCAAATTTCATCGAAATCGGGTAATAAATAAAGCTTTTATGGGCTTCAGTCCCCTTGTCGGCAGATCTGGCTATATGGCAGCTATATTTAAATATAGTCCGATAAGAACCATATTTAGGACGGATATTGGGAGGTCTTAACCTACTCTGTTAAGAGTAAAATTTAAGCGAAATCGGGTAATAAACAAAGTTTTTATTGGCTTCAGACAGCTACACCTAAATATAGTCCGATCACCCACAGGTCGGGTGTCAGGCGTTGAGTGGTCTAATATGTATGACACTATTCAATATTGTTGAAACCGATCTGAACCATATTAAGGTCGGATATCGTGAGGCTCAGAAAATCTCACTATTTCAAATTTCAGCGAAATCGGTTGAAAAAATAAAGCTGTTATGGGCTTTAGTCCCCTTATCGTCAGATCGGTCCATATGGCAGCTATATCTAAATATTGTCTGATCTGAACCATATTAAGGTGGGATAGTGGGAGGTCTTAACTTACTTACTGTTTCAAATTTCAAGAAAATCAGGTAATAAATTAAGCTTTTATGGTCTTCAGACCCTTTATCGGGAGATCGGTCTGTATGGCAGCTATATCTAAATATAGTCCGATCTGAATCATATTAAGGTCAGATATCGGGTGACTTGAGATAATCCTCCGTTTCAAATTTTAGCAAAATGGATAAAAAATAAAGCTATTATGGGCTTCAGACCACTTATCGGCAGATCGGTCTATATGACAACTGTATCTAAATATAGTCCAATCTGAACCATATTTGGGTCGGATGTTGGGAGGCTTAAAATAACCTACTATTTAAAATTTCAGCGAAATCGGTTAATTAATACAAATTTTATGGCCTTCAGACCTTTTATCGGGAGATCCGTCAATACGACAGCTATATCTATATATGGTCCGATCTAAACCATATTTACGTGAGATGTCGGGAGGCTTAAAATAACCCACTGTTGCAAATTTCAGTGCAATCGGGTAATACCCTTTATCTGGAAATCGGTCTATATAATATAATCTGAACCATATTTGGGTCAGTTGTCGGGAGAGCCAAAACTACTCTCTGTTTCAGAAATCTGGAAATCGGTCTATATAATATAATCTGAACCATATTTGGGTCAGTTGTCGGGAGAGCCAAAACTACTCTCTGTTTCATATTTCAGCAATATCGAAAATCGGTCTATATTGCAGCTATATCTAAATATGGTCCGATAAGGCCCGTTCAAATAGTTAACCAGCGTGCATAATAAAGACGTATCTGTGCCAAATATCAGCTCAATATCTCAATTGTTAAAGGCTTTAGAGTGATTACAACAGATGGACAGACACACTGACATCGTTAAATGGTCTTAGAATTTTACGACGATCCGAAATATATATACTTTGTAGGGTCGGAAAATGATATTTCGATGTGTTGCAAACGGAATGACTAAATGAATATACCCCCTATCCTACGGTGGTGGGTATAAAAATGTATTAAGTTCGCCCGTGCCGAACTTTGGATACCCACCACCACGAACCACCACTACCATATCCATAGTTATATCAAAATAGGGGCTGGTCCGGATCATATTTAATTTAGATTTCGAGAAATCTTGTATAACTCAACTTTCAGCGAAATCAGACAATTAATTCACCTTTAATGGGATTAAGACCCTTAATTGGAATATCGGCCTATAAGACAGCTACGAGTATATATGGATATATATATGGATCATATTCTGGTTGGGTGCCGGGAGGCTCGAACGAAATCGGTTGACAAATGCGTCTTTTACGGGATATAGACGCTATGTCGACAGATCGCTCAATATGGCAGCCAAATCTAAATATCGTCCGATCTGATCTTGGGCCGGATGTTGGGAGGCTTAAAATATCTCACGGATTCAAATTAACCTTAACCGACAGATCGGTGTATAGTACAGCCATAGTCCGATCAGAACCATATTACAGTCGAATGTCGGAAGTTTTAAAACAACTCGGATAATACATGTGGATTTTATGGCTTTGAGACCCTTAGTTGGCCGATCGGCCTCTATGGCAGTTACATCCATATATAGTCCGACCTGAACTATATTCGGGACAGATGTTGGGAGTTTTAATATAGCTCACTGTTTCAAATATTAGCAAAATGGGGTAAAGCAAAAGATTTCATGGGGTTTAGACCTTTAACCGAAAGATCGGTCCATATGACAGCTATATCTAAATATAAGCAAGCAGCAAAATCGGGTAATAAATGGAGCCCGCGTGCAGCAAAATGACGTGTCTGTGTCAAATTTCCGCTCAATATCTCAATTTTTGAAGGCTGCAGAGTGAGCACAACAGACGGACGGACAGATACAATTTTTGAAGGCTGTAGAGTGTGCACAACAGACGGACGGACAGACACACGGACGTTAAATTATTTTAGAATTTTACGACGATCCGAAATAGATATACTTTGTAGGGTTGAAAATTGATATTTGGACAGGTTGCAAACGACATTACTAAATAATTATACACCCTATCCTATAGTGGTGCGTAAAAAAAAATGATTGGATATTTTGAAATTTTGCAATACATTTTTTATTTGGATGAATTAAAACAAGTATAAGCGTGTCATGGATTCCGCTAATTATTTATAAGGAATAAATTAAGTTAAAAGGCATAGCTTTATAATACATACCAAACTTCTGTCAAACCAGCAAAACTAAAGCTTCCAGGGCCGAACAAGGATAATAAAGAGACCGGTTTATATGGAAGCTTTATCAGGCTATAAACTTAGTTGGACCGTGCTTGACATAGTTGTTGGAAGTCATAACAGAACACTATCTGCGAAACTTAAGCCAAATTGGACAAAATACGGGAGCTATATCAGATTATAGACGGTTTTAACTGTACTTCACACTGTTGTTGCAATTCCTAACAGAATACTATGTGCAAAATTTTAGACAAATGTGACAAAAATTGTGGCTTCCAGCTACTAAAGAAGTCAAATCGGGAGACTGGTTTATATGGGAGCTATATCTAAATCTGAACCGATATTGCCCATTTGCAATCTTCAAAGACCTACATCAATATTAAGTATTTGTGCACAATTTCAAGCGACTAGCTTTACGAGTTCGACCGCTATCGTGATTTCGATAGACGGACGGGCGGACATGGCTAGATCGACTGAGGACGTCGAGACGATCAATATATATACTTTTTGGGATCTAAGACGAATATTTCAAGGTGTTACAACTAGATGAGTGTACCCCCATCCTATGGGGGTGGATATTAAAAGTAACCTCGAAAAAGAAAATCTAAGTGAAATATTCGGTGCTACTTACAAAATCCTCGCATGAGCACCAAACCACCTCACGCATTCCGTGATCGCCCGGATCTCCGCCTGCAGCACCATATTATGGTCGGGCGGTCTAAAACAGATCTCAGTATTTGGGTTTTCAATTTAGATGCCTGGCCCACTCTGCCCTCTAGCTTTGATCAATCCGTGTAATATGATCTTCCAGATGGCAATACTAAGGTTCCGTCAGTTCCAAGACTGTGCCGCTGCCATCAGGAAACCGATCGAAAACCTCTTCCCTTCCTTTACTTGGTCGCCTTGATTATACCGCAATGATATGAGAGGCTCCCATCTTCGATCCATTCTCCCATCGCCTGAAGTCTCATAGCCGCAGTGGCTGCCTCGCATTTAAACTGTATGTCAATGGGTCGGATATCTCCAGGGCCCTAGTGAGCGTGGTCCTCATCGCTCCGCCTATGCCAAGACAACCTGAACCTGTTGTATGATCCATATGTTGCACTTTTTCTCCATCGCAGTCCACCTAACTACTGAAGCGTAAGAAAGTATTAGTCTAATCACGCTCCTGTAGAGCAAGTGGACTATCCTCGGATTCAGGCCCCATTTTGAGCCTACGGCCCGTCTACATACTGCCCAAAATCTGTGAGCCTTGTAAGTGCGCTTCTGAAAGTGACACTTTCAATTATGTTTCCTTTCCATGACCTTAGTATTTGACCTTGTCAGATAACGATATCGCTCTAATAAGCAAACGTGGTGCTTCAAAATGGCACACCTTAGTCTTCCTCGTGAACAGGCATATTTCAGTCCTCTCTGGGTTAATATTGCCACCTCTTTGTATAGCCCAGTCACATGCCATACGCAAGACCTTTTCGGCCCTTCTGCATAGCCGGCTAGGATCCTTACCAGTTAGAAGTATTATAACATCGTCTGCATAATAGACGGGTTAAAATCCTTCCTCAGTCAGCATCCGTAATAGGTTACTTATGGTGGTCACCCAAAGTAGTGGCGATAACATAGTCCTGTGGCGTGCCCTGTGCTACTTTCCCCCTTATATTTATGTCATGGGACCCGCAATTCACCCACCTGTTCCTTAGCATATGGTTTATCCAGTCCCGGTTCACACGGTACTGGTCTAAGGATTGGATCAATGTGTCGGTCAGCACATTGTTAAACGTCCCGTCGATGTCAATGCAAAACGCCAACGTCTTGGCATCGATGGATTCTTCTATTATATGCACAACCTCGTGCAGGGTAGTCTCCGCCGACCCTTCCTTGACATGAGCATGTTGTTTGTATTTGAGCAGTTCGCTGGATGTACTACTCTCAATCATGGTATCCACAATACATTCCATGGTTTTGAGGGCCTTTGAATGTATTGCCTTTGGTGTCGCATAACTTGCCTTGCGGGTTTGGGTATAAATACTAATCTTGTCTCATGCCAAGCTTTCGGAGTTTATGCAAGTCTTAGGCACGCTGTGAAAACTCAGGCCAGATGGGGCGCCGAAAATATTTCATCAGATCCGGGTTACTTAAATGGTTTGAAGCTCCTCATAGCTTCCTTGACCTTGTGTATTATACATCCAAGTAAACTTCTGCATCCTATTATCAAAGGTAGCGATGTTACCAATATTAAGTGTTATCAGGTCGTTAATATTGTTAATGTTGGTACTAGCCCACGAAATGTGGTGAGAGTTCGCATCTCACTCTATTTCCTGTCAGTTTAGCTTTCCTTACTAACCGTGAAAATTATTGAAGAATCGATGTAAAAAATTTATTGAATCGATTAATGTTTTAATTGAAAATTAAAAATTGTCAATCACGATTGTCATAGAAAAAATTTTTCGATTAAATTAAAAACTTAATTGATTTAATTTACTTTTTAGTTGAATATGGCAAAATCACGACTATAAAGAAAATAAATCATGTTCAATTAAAAAATGCTTAAATCAATTAATTTTTTAATTGGAAACGATTTTATTTTCATTTAAATTTTTAGTTGAAAAATTTTTTTCTGTTTTTTTTTTTTTGTTCTGTTTTTATACCCACCATCATAGGATGGGTATACTAATCTAGTCATTCCATTTGTAACACCTCGAAATATTGATCTGCGACCCCACAATGTATATACATTCTTTATCTTCTCGAAATCCTGAGTCGATCTAGCCATGTCCGTCCGTCTGTCGAAATCACGATAGCGAAAGCATAAAACAAGCAGCATGACATTTTGCACAGATACTTACTATTGACGAAGGTCGTTAGGAATGTCAAATAGGCCATATTGGTTGGGATTTGGATATAGCTCCCTTATAAACCGATATCCCGATTTGACTTGTTGAGCCCCTGGAAGCCACAATTTTACTCCGATTTGGCTTAGATTTTGCAGATAGTGTTCTGTTATGACTTTCAATAACTGTGCAAAGTAAAGTCCGAATCGGTCTATAACCTGATGTAGCTAACATAAAAACCGTTCTCCTGATTCGATTTCGTGCGCCCTTGAAAGCCGCAATTTATGTCCAATTTGGCTATCATTTTGCATGTAATGTTATGACTTCCAAGGCAGCTTCTAGTATTCGAGGGTTTTAATTTGTGGGGTTATTGTTCACCATTCATTATCATATTTTACGTTTAAGATTTTCGCTTACAATATATTGTATTAATGCATTCCAGTTTTACAACGATATAACTTTTATGATTTTTTGTAAAAATGTCTAAAAGAATTTACCATAGTCCCATATTTTCCCCATAACTAAAAACGGATTTATTTGATGTATTTTCTTTTTTATCTTTCTCTCGCTCTCTTTCATTTCTCCTCATCATCATTGCCTTGAAAAACAAAACTTGGAAATCAAATGTCATAAAACAAAAAAAAAAAAACAAAAAAAAAAACAACAACAATTGTTGGCCATAACCAGGGCCTGGCAGAGGCAATGGTCAGTGTTTATCGCTCAGCCATGAGGATATTTTTACCAACTCCTGCCAAATCGCATTACACTTTTTCGCTACGTGATATCACTCGCGTTTTCCAGGGAGTTGTGCTGGTGCCAGCAAAGCGTTTACCCGATCCAGAAAAACTCGGCCGTCTATGGGCACATGAAACATATCGGGTTTTTTATGACCGGTACGTAGTACATACAATATTCATATATATACATGCTTCAATATTTATCATAGTCCAACCAATCACACCTTTCCTTCAATGTGTACACACGTAAGTACTTACATTTGAGAATTTTTAGTAGTGTTCACTGCACGAGTATTGCTAAACTATTATTTCGAAGCGTAGGAGCATATTGGAATGTAACGAGTTTCAATGAATTTTTCGATCCGAAAACCAGTAAGGAAGGGAAAAAGTTGAGCGGTGCCGAATTTACAATAGGTACAATGTGGGAGCTATTTCCAATTCTGAACCACTTTTGAAGGACCTCAGCGAGCAAATACGTTCAAACTGTAATAACTACGGTTGCAAATTCCCCAAAATCTGACGAATATATATATAGGAGCTATATCTAATTCTGAACAGATTTCGAGCAAACTTCTCAGAAATGTGGTATCGTTGAGCAAGGTGTTGTACAAAGTTTTTGGAAGATTGGTTAATAAATGCGCTTTCAATGGCTCTAAGAGTGAAAATCGGACTATATATATATATATATATATATATATATATATATATATATATATATATATATATATATATCTAAATCTGAACCGATTTCTATGAAATTCACCAGAAATGTCGATAGTCATAAGAAAATCCTTCCTGCCAAATTTCGAGAGAATCGGTTAACAAATGACCATTTCATTGCATTATTTCTGCAAATCGGACGAACATACAATATATATGGGAGCTATATCCAAATCTGAACCGATTTGAAGCAAACTTCTCAGATATCGTGGTAGTTGTTGAGGAAGGTGTTGTAGAAAATTTTGGGAAAATTAGTCAATAAATGCGCTTGCAATGGCTCTAGGAGTGAAAATCGGGCTATATATGCAATATATAAGAGCTATATCTAAATATAAACCGATTTCTATGAAAATGTCGATAGTCATAAGAAAATCCTTCCTACCAAATTTCGAGAGAATCGGTTAACAAGTGACCTTTTTATTACATTATTACTGCAAATCGGACGAACATATATGGGAGCTATATCCAAATCTGAACCGATTTTTTCCAATTTCAATAGGCTTCGTCTCTAGGCCGAAAAACATGGCTGTACCAAATTTGAAGACGATCGGATGAAATTTGCGACCTATAGTTTGTATACAAATTAACATGGACAGACGGGCAGATAGACGGACGAACAGACCGACAGACAGACAGACGGCCATAGCTAAATCGAATCAGAAAGTGATTCTGGATCGATCGGTATAATTATCAATGGCTCCGTCTCTCTTCCTTTTGGGTGTTGCAAACTAATTCACTAAGTTATAATACCCTGTACGACAGTAGTGGTGTAGGGTAGGGTAAATATCAGCATCGAGCTCTTGACCAATACCATTTATTTAAACCCCATATTGCCATTGGTTTAAGTAGAGTATATTGGATGAGGCGTCTCCCCAAATACTTGGCCCCAAAATTGGTTTTCAAATTGGTTTTCCAATCTCAAATACCTTTCATTTGAGCCACATAATTTGGGGGTTTTTAGAGAGAGAGCGGTGCCCCAAATACATGGTCCCACAGTTGGATATTCGTATTCAACTCCCAAATACCTTTATTCGAGCCCCATATTCCGATGGTGAGTAAATAATTGCTGTTTGTGGTCTATTTTGGGAAAGGGGTAGACCCCCAGAAAATTGGTCTCGAAAGTAGGTATCAATTTCATATGAGCCCCAAATTGACAGGGTCGGTAAATATGCCCGAATTAGGGGTGTTTTGGGGAGTGGGGTGGTCCCCCATATACTAAGCCCTAAAAAATATCAGCTACGTGCTCTATTCTTATATATCTATTGGGTTGCCCAAAAAGTAATTGCGGATTTTTCATATAGTCGGCGTTGACAAATTTTTTCACAGCTTGTGACTCTGTAATTGCATTCTTTTTTCTGTCAGTTATCAGCTGTTACTTTTAGGTTGCTTTAGAAAAAAAGTGTAAAGAAGATATCAAATTCGTTTTCTAATCTCAAATACCTTTCATTTAAGCCCTCTTATTGCAAAAGTCAGCAAATATGTCCTGTTTGGGGTATGGGCCCCAAAAACTATCAATATCGAGCTCCACTGTCTTGAAGACCCAAATTGTCTTGGTGAGCAATTACGTCCTATTTGGGGTTTTTATGGTGTTGGGTCGTCCTCTAGGCAGTTGGTTCGTGGTCTACTATCAAATACTTTTGAGGCCCATATTTCCATAGTCAGCAAACATGACCGGTTTGGGGGATGGGGCGGCCACTCAGTGACTCGGCCTTCAAAATATATGTCAGATTCATGTCCTGCTCTAAAATACCTATTATTTGACCCCCATATTGCAATGGTCAGCAAAATACTTCCTATTTGGATGGTGTTATGGAAACTTCTTTCTGAAGATTGGTTGGATATCAAATTCTACTCGTAAATACCTTTCATTTGAGTCCCATATTACAATGGTGGATAAAAATGTTCGATTTAGGGGTGTTTTGGGGGATGGGTTGATCCCCCAAACACTTGGTCCGACAATTGGATATCAGATACGTTTTCTTATCATAAATACCTTTCATTTGAGTCCCATATTGTCACGATTGGTCTATATATATTCTGTAGATTTTGGGGGTGGGGCGGCCTCCCAGGTACCACATACGATAAATCGCACCACCCATCTTCGACATCTGGCGTTTCTGAAAATTAGGGTAAGGGGGAGGGTCCGTTCCCCCTTCAAAAATCCAAAATTTTAGTACCCTATTTTCACCGAGGGATTATGATGCACCATCTGTGAAAATTTCAAGAAAATCGATTCAGCCGTTTTTGAGTCTATAAGGAACACACAAACAAACAAACACAAATTGATCTTTATATATGAGATACACACCTTAATAAGGAGGAGGTCATACTAATCTAGTCAATCTTGCCTTGTTCGTCGGTCTATCGAAATCACATCGCTGGCACGACACGAGGTATGATTTTGACTGTAGACTTGTAGACTGAAACGCATTGTCTTACTCCGGAGTGCCACAATGCGCATAAAAGCCAAATTCTAAAAAATCAACCTTTATTTTTCCCATTCCCCGACGGAAAACAAGGACGAGCAGACCAACACTATATGCGAGCTTCAGGAAGAGAGTACGAACGCTTTCTTGCCCATGATATAAACAAGTAAAACGGCATTAAGTTCGCTCGGGCCAAACTTTGCATACCTATCACCTCGGGTATATATAAACAACATTTCGTTAAAATCAGGGCTGCGGAGTCGAAGTCGTGCAATTTTGGATGGAGTCGCGAACGTTATCTCGATCCCGGACAAAGTATAAAAACAAGTTTCAACAAAAAAACAAGTAAAAGCGCGCTACGTTCGGCCGGGCCAAATCTTGGGAATCCACCACCATGGATTCTGCTATAAATTTATACAAAATAAAATTGTTTTATTCTACATACCTCTAGGAACCGAACAAGGATGATCGAGAGACCGGTTAACATGAAAGCTATATCAGGTTATGGACCGATTTAGACCGTACTTGGAACAGTTCACATGGGAAATTTCAGCCAAATCAAACACAAATTGCTGGCTTGCGGGGCTCAAGAAATCCAATCGGCAGATCAGTTTATATGAGAGCTATATCAGGTTATAGACCGATTCGGACCATACTTGGCACATTTGTTAGAAGTCGTAACAAAACACTACATGCAAAATTTCAAGAAATCAAATCGGGAGATCGATGTATATGGAAGCTTACTTTACTTTACTTTAATTGGCTAGGACGGAATATTTGTTTCACTAGCCGTAGTAGGTCTTTAACCTATATCAGGTTAAAGACCGTACCTATGGCAGTCGCTGGAAGTCATAATAGAACACAACGCTCAAAATTTCAGCTCAGTCGGACAAAATTTTCGGCTTCCAGGGGCTCAAGAAGTCAAATCGGGAGATTGGTTTATATGGGAGCTATATCAGGTCATAGACTGATTTGGACAGTACTTAGCACAGTTATTGGAAGTCATAACAGAACACTACATACAAAATTTCAGCTAAATCAGAAGGGCTCAAGAAGTCAAATCGGGAGATCGGTTTATAATGGAGGTATATCTAAATCTGAACCGATATGTCCCATTTGCAATCTCCATTGACCTACATCATTACTAAGTATCTGTGCAAAATGTCAAGTAGCTAGCTTTACGCGTTCGACCGCTATCGTGATTTCGACAGGCGGACGGACGCACATGGCTAGACCGATTCACAACGTCGAGAAGATCAAAAATATATATAATTTATGGGGTCTTAGACGAATATTTCGAGGTGTTACAAACGGAATAACTAGATTAGTATACCCCCATCCTGTGGTGGTGGGTATAAACATATAGATTTTGTGCAGAAGGTAAGGTTAGGTTAGGTTGAGTGGGTTGCCCACCAAAGGTGAGTTCACTCGGTAGCCAGTTTGGCTCATTGTGGTACCTTAGAAAGAAAGGGAGGAGAAATAAGATGTGAGATCCCGGACTAGAGGTCAAACACGATTAAAAAAAAAAAAAACAGGAAGAATGGAAAACTTACATCCCTGCAGACTCAGGCATGAACGCAGCAAGTGTTCTATAGTCTCCCCTCATTCTCATCGAAGCAAATCCTACAGAAATCATTATGCGGTATTCCCATGCGCGCCGACAGACGGCCTATGGCACAGTGCCCGGTTATGACCCCTGTAAAGGTACTCGTCGACCTCTTATTGAAACGCCAGAAACTCCCTTGTCCTCTTTTGGTCGATGACAGGCCAGAACGCATTTGCAGTCCGGCAACCGCCCACCAAGTTCCATCTCGCCACCCACGCCGCCCTGGCCATCTATTGTGTTCAATAGCTCGACAAAATGCAAGTAGGCAAGACCGGTGGCTAGCTGAGCTGAAACTTTGCACAGATCCTTTTTTTGTCAATAGGCAGTTTAAATTCCAAGATGGGCTATAACGGACTATATCTTGATATAGCCCCATATGGACCGATCTGCCGATTTAAGGTCTTAGGCCCAAACACACCACATTTATCATCCGGTTTTGTTGAAATTTGAGACAGTGTGTTGTGTAAGGCCACATGACATCCTTCGTCAGTGTGGCCCAGATCGGTCTAGATTTGGCTTTAGCTGCTATATAGACCGATCTCTCGATTTAAGATCTTGGGCCCATAAAAGGCGCATTTATTGTCCGATTTCGCCGAAATTTGGGATAGTGAGATGTGTTGGGTTCTTTAACATATTTCTGCTATTTGGCCCAGGTCGACCAAAGTTCAGATTTGGTTATTGATGCCATATTAACCGATCTCTCGATTTAAGGTTTTGGGCCCATAAAAGGCGCATTTATTTTCCGATGTCACCGGAATTTGGGGCAGTGAGTTATGTTAAGACCCTCGACATACTTTTGCAATTTCGCCTAGATCGATCAAGATTTGCATATGGCTGCCATATAGACCGATCTCTCGATCTAAGGTTTTGGGCCCATAAAAGGGGCATTTATTTTCCGATGTCGCCGAAATTTGGGACAGTGAGTTGTATTAAGCCCTTCGACATTCTTATTCAATTTGGCTCAGATCGGTCCAGATTTGAATATAGCTGTAATATAGACCGATCTCTTGATTTAAGGTTTTGGTCCCATAAAAGGCTCATTTATTTTCCGAAGTCACCGGAATTTGGGACAGTGAGTTGTATTAGGCTCTTCGACATTTTTTTGAAACTTGGCCCAAATCGGTCCAGATTTGGATATAGCTGCCACATTGACCGATATCTCGATTTAAAGTCTTGGCCCATAAAAGGCGCATGTATAATCCTATTTCACTGAAATTTGACACAGTGACTTATGTTAGGCTTTACGACATCCGTGTCGTATATGGTTCAGATCGGTTTATTTTTAGATATAGCTACTAGAAAGACCAATATTTTGTTACACACAATTGAACAATGACTTGTTCTTATAAGTATTTGGTCCAAATCGGAACATATTTCGATATAGCTGCTATGGGGAATAAGGTATGCATTTTCCACCGGATTTTGGTTTACGTATATACCCGAGGTGGTGGCTGTCCAAAGTTCGGCCCGGCCGAACTTAACCCCTTTTTACATAAAGCAGACGAACAATTTCGAAGGGGCACTCCAATGTATTAGTATTTGTTTGGACTGAAGTGTGGTACATAAAAGTACTACGATTGCCAAGCTGGCGCAGTTAAATGGATACCGACTGCTAGTTTTACGGTTGTTGTGATATCAGTGTAATAGCCCGGGTGTAGGTTGGCAATACATTCGTTCATATGGGTTTGTAGCTCTAAGCCTTTCTGTGTTCATTTTTTTTATTTGATATCTTATGTGCATCTATAATTTGGTCTGTTTGTCTTGGCATAGATTTATGTTTAAATAATTAAAAAAAGGAAAGAATGACAATGAATTGTATTTATTTATAAGCTTTCAGTTGGCTCGTTTTTCAGTCGTCCGTCTGAATGTCCTAACTATGCTGGTTGGCCTGACGTTGGCTAATTGTTCTTTTGTGTAAAGCGAAAACTTGATAACAAACACCATACCCCCAATGATGACGGAGATCATTTTAAGTCGGTTAAGAATTAAGTATCATTACCCTATATTCGATGAAAGTAGACGTATTAGATAAAGTAGAAGTATAAGATATTTATGATTTATAAGTTGAGTTCCGAAAATATTAGGAATTACGAAATAATTATGAATTATTATGGTAATACATACTGGAGTCATTATCAGGAAGATCATACTTAAACATGTATGTGCAAACCAATTTCGTGGTAGTGGATGTTATAAAAAATCACTAAGTACTTTGTAAATATTATAGTAGTAGTGAAGGGTATATATTGAAATTAAGAAATCGCATACTCAATTTGAACACAATTTACAAACTGTATAGAAAACCAGTAAGGAAGAGCTAAGGTCGGGCAGAGCCGACTGTATAATACGTTATTAGTTTTTTATACATAGAAGCTATGTCTAAATAGAAAAGAAAATAGCCTTTAAGAAATTGTTCTTATAATAGGACTTAATTTGTGGCTTCTGAAGTCTTACAAATGTTTATTGGCTAAAAGTTATATGCTTATCTGGAGCGATATTGATGAAATTATGCTCACATATTGCGCCGTCAAATAAAACACTACATATTAAATATTGGATAGATCGGACCAAAATTATGGATACTACAGCCTAGAAATGCCATATAGGATGAAATATATGTATGGAAGCTGTATCTAATGTGGACCGATATTAATGAAACTGTGCACACAAGTTGAGACGTCAAAAAAAAAAAAAAAAAAAAAAAAACAAGTAAAAAGGCGTTAAGTTCGGCCGGGCCGAACTTTGGATACCCACCACCTCGGGTATATATGTAAACCACCTTTCATTAAAATTCGGTGAAAATTTCATACCTTATGACC
Organism: Stomoxys calcitrans; assembly: GCF_963082655.1. Taxonomy (NCBI): domain Eukaryota; kingdom Metazoa; phylum Arthropoda; class Insecta; order Diptera; family Muscidae; genus Stomoxys; species Stomoxys calcitrans. The sequence goes on from NC_081552.1 coordinate 216,585,577, forward strand.
CATATCAGTTAAATCAAAACATGTTCCGATTTGGACCAAATACTAATAATTACAGTAGCTATATCTAAAAATTAACCGATCTGAACCATATACGACACGGATGTTGAAAAGCCTAACATAAGTTACTATGTAAAATTTCAGTGAAATCGGATTATAAATGCGCTTTTTATGGGGCAAAGACCTTAAATCGAGAGATCGGTCTAAATGGCAGGTATTTTCAAATCTGGATCGATCTGGGCAAAATTGAAGAAGGACGTCGAAGAGCCTAACTAAACTCACTCTCTCAAATTTCAGCGACATCGGACAATAAATTCGTCTTTATGGCCCCAAAACCTAAAACATAGATATCGGTATATATGGCAGCTATATCTAAAAATGGACCGATCTGTGCGATATTGCAGATGTATGTCAAGGGGGCCTAACGCAACTCACTGTCCCAAATTTCAGCAAAATCGGGTAATAAATTTTGGCTTTTATGGACCTAACACCATAGATCGGAGGATCGGTCTATATGGCAGCTATATCCAAATCTGAACCGATCTGAGCCAAATTGACAAAGGATGTCGAGGGGCCTAACACAACTCACTGTCCCGAATTTCAGTGGAATCGGATAAAAGATGTGGCTTTTATGGCCCTTAGACCCTAAATCGGAGGGTCGGTCTATATGGCAGCTATATTCAAATCTGGACCGATCTGAGCCAAATTGACGAATGATGTCAAAGGGCCTAACAAATCTCATTGTCCCAAATTTCAGCAAAATCGGGTAATAAATGTGGTTTTTATGGGCCTAACACCATAAATCGGAGGATCGGTCTATATGGCAGCTATATCCAAATCTGAACCGATCTGGGCCAAATTGACAAAGGATGTCGAAGGGCCTAACATAACTCACTGTCCCGATTTTCAGCGGAATCGGATAAAAAATGTGGCTTTTATGGCCCTTAGACCCTAAGTCGGAGGGTCGGTCTATATGGCAGCAATATCCAAATCTAGACCGATCTGGGCCAAATTGACAAAGGATGTCGAAGGGCCTAACGCAACTCACTGTCCCGATTTTCAGCGGAATCGGATAAAAAATTTGGCTTTTATGGCCCTTAGACCCGAAATCGGAGGGTCGGTCTATATGGCAGCTATATCCAAATCTGGACCGATCTGAGCCAAATTGACGAAGGATGTCGAAGGCCCTAACAAAACCCACTTCTCCAAATTTCAGCAAAATCGGATAATAAATGTGGCTTTTATGGGCCTAAGACCCTAAATCGGCGGATCGGCCTATATGGGGGCTATATGAAGATATAGTCCGATATAGCCCATCTTCGAACTTAACCTGCTTATGGACAAAAAAAGAATCTGTGCAAAATTTCAGCTCAATATCTCAATTTATAAAGACTGTAGCGTGATTTCAACAGACAGACGGACAGACGGACGGACATGCCTAGATCGTCTTAGATTTTTACGCTGATCAAGAATATATATACTTTATAGGGTCGGAAATGGATATTTCGATGTGTTGCAAACGGAATGACAAAATGAATATACCCCCATCCTTCGGTGGTGGGTATAAAAAGTATATTGAATAAGAACTGTTATGCTATTGGAGCTTTATCAAGTTATAGTCCGATTCGGACCATAAATGAATTGAAAGCTGAATATTGTACAAGTCATTGTGTAATATTTCAGTTCATTCGGATAAGAATTGCGCCTTGTAAGGGCTCAAGAAGCTAAATCAGGAGATCAAATTATATGGGAGCTGCATCACTTACGACCATATGGCACACGTATGTTGAGGGCCATGGGAGAAGACGTTGTACAAATGTGTGCTAAATCGAATGAGAATTGTTCTCTCTAGAGGCTCAAGAAGTCAAGGACCCAGATCGGTCCTTGCGGATTTTTTAAAAGAAAGTAAATGCATTTTTAATAAAACTTCGAATGAACTTTAATCAAATATACTTTTTTACACTTTTTTCTAAAGCAAGCTAAAAGTAACAGCTGATAACTGACAGAAGAAAGAATGCAATTACAGAGTCACAAACTGTGAAAAAATTTGTCAACGCCAACTTTATGAAAAATCCGCAATTACTTTTTGGGCAACCCAATATATGGCAGCTATATCAGGTTATGTACCGATTTGCGCCGTGCTCATCACAGTTTTTGGAATTTTAGCCAAATCGAATGAGAATTGTGCCCTCTAGCGGCTCAAGAAGACAAGATCCAAGATCGGTTTATATGGCACCTATACCGATTTGGACTATAAATGAATGCTGAACATTGTATAAGTCATTGTGTAATATTTCACACCATTTGGATAAGAATTGCGCCATGTAGGGGCTCAAGAAGCAAAATCGATTTAGGTGGGAGCTGTATCAAGCTATTGATCAATTCAGACCATATTAAACACGTATGTTGAAGGTCATGAGAGAAGCCGTTGTACAAAATTTCTGCCAAATCGGATGAGAATTGCGCCTTCTAGAGGCTCAAGTAGTCAAGATCCCAGATCGGTTTATATGGCAGCTATATCAGGTTATGTACCGATTTGCGCCATACTTAGCACAGTTATTGGAAGTCATAACAAAACACCTCATGCAAAATTTCAGCCAAATCGGATGAGAATTGTCTGGAAAATTCGTTACTAGCAACCATCAGTCTGTCAGCATGTTTTCCGATAAGACATTGACCTGTCATGATGGACACAATGACTAAAACGTCTGTTCTTACCAGTGACAGCAAAGCGGTAGACCTCTTCAAGTCTATATTAGGCCACATAGTTTTGGAATACTCACAGCCCCCTCTTTGTGACCATCAATCATTCGTTGTCCTTCGGGCCTATTCCTGAAAACTTAGCTTACATGGCATATCCACAGATTCCAGTATCCCTGGAATGTATGTAGAGTAGTTTCTATTCTCGTACGCTCGTCAGCTCCTCAGCTTTGCAATTCACTGGGATATATCTGTGGCCCGAAAAACAGAACAGGTGAATTTTGAACTGTTCAGCCATCTCGTTGAGAGATCTGCAGTAGTCGAGGGCGGTTTTTTGGGAGTTTAATGGCTATCTGGTTATCTGAAAAGATGTTAATGCCAATGGTCGTTATGACATTATTTCTAACCCATTCCGCCACTTCCTTAATTGCAAGGATCTCCGCTCGATACACACTGCAGTGGTCCAGTTTTAGTTTACCAAAGTACACCCCAAAGCCTATTTGGTAGCCTTGTTTTTTAACCATCCGTATAGAAGCGTATTCCAAGGTGTAATCCGCTTTGCCCGGAACATCGGACATTATATCAAGAATAACGCAATGGCCGTAGCCCCCACAAGACCAAAGAGAAAGCTCCCTTAGCCTCACGGCAGTGATCGCAGCAATTTGTCTAGCCACAACATTATAGGTCTGACAATTGCAGTATATACCCAATGCATGACGTGCGGTCTAAACCCCCAATTTTTGACAATGGCTCTCTTGCTGGTGTATAGGGCTAAAGTGGCCTTTCTTGCCCTTTCCTTGTTGGATTTGAAGTTCAATTTCCTGACCAGCAAAACACCCAGGTATTTTGAGATTTCTATAAATAGAACATTCTCTCCTCTCAAGGAGCCAGGTGTCACTGTAGATGAAATGTATCTCCTGCTGAAAAGAACGACTTCTGTCTTCAACGGATTTATACCTCGACTACTTTCGGTAGTCCAATTTGCACGTAGAGCTTGCTGAAGTATATCTCTTAGAGTGCTGGGAAACTTTCCCCTAATACATAACCAGGACCTGGCGATTTCAAGGAGTCGAAATTTCTTATCGCCCAAAGGATTTTCGGCTCAGACACAATTTACCTAATGGCCTCCGACGAATGCATATCAGTGACAATCTCTTCTGGCGCCACGTTGTCCGTTGCAGAATTTCCCGGGAATTGATGAATCAACGAAAAATTCTAGTGTTTCCTCACTAAACATTGTACATACATTTTCTGACTTCTGAATATACCCCACCGCAATAGGTCTCGAGGACAGAATCTTCCTTAGCCTAGAGGCCTCGGATGTATCCTCCACGGTGCTGCAGAATTCTATCCAGGATTTGTTCTGAGCCTTTCTAAGCTCGCCCTTATATTTTCTTACATCAGCCTTATAGATGTCCCAATCGAATGGTGCTCGTGTGGCTTTTGTTCTTTTGAAGAGTTTTCTGCAGTCCTTCCTTGGACCAACCAGCTCTTCCTTAGACCAACCTCCATGGCGGTCGCTGTTTGCCCCTTGGCTTGGCCCTAGGGCATGCTGACACTATGTCTATATCCTCCGTAGTTTCCCCTTTCTTTTCTAGCCTAGAAGGGTTAGACGTGCAGAATTTGTGCCAAAATTCATCCCAATCCGCCTTTTTCTGTTTAGCCGAGGGATCATTACTTTAGTATTTTCTCCAAGGCTAAAACTAATATAACGATGATCAGAGAAGCTGTGGTCATCCAACATTTCCCAGTCGCATATTCTTCCACTTATATCTTCCGATACAAAGGTAATACCAAGTACCTCCTGCCTGCTCCTGGTAGTAAATTTCGATGTATCCCCTTTATTATAAATCACCACTATGTCTATATCCTCCTTAGTTTCCTTTTTCTTTTCTAGCCCAGAAGGGATAGACGTGCAGAATTTGTGCAAGGCTGAATCTAATAGCTGTGGTCATCCAACACTTCCCAGTCGCATATTCTTCCACTTATATTTTCCGATACAAAAGTAATATCAAGTACCTCCTGCCTGTGCCTGATAATAAAGGTCGGTTTATCCCCTTTATTACAAATCGTCAGATTGCAACTTATATTACATTCGATAAGCAGCTCACCCCTTTCGTTGACATCCGAACTTCCCCATATCTGGTGATGTGCATTAGCATCACCTCCTACAATGAGGCGCTTCTTTCCTGCAAAAGCGACATCAACCAGGTTTGAAGGCGGCATCTCTAGTGTGCCATATATAAGGAAGCCAGCCAGTAATGAGAGATATTTATTTCAAGGATGGCCGCTACTGAATCCTAATTGCTTAGAAGAAGAATAAACATTTTGACTACTCTTTGCAAAAATACAGGCTTTGTGTCTCCCGTTCCCCGTACCCTTGAGTAGTTTAAGTCCCAGAATTCTTAGTTCACGAAGCATTGCTCCACACACCCATGGTTACTTGACAAGAACCAAGTCAAACCCCCCTGCCATCAGGAGGACCTTCAGTGCCGTCAAAGCGGCCTTACAATGGTGGAGTTTTATCTGCAGAAAGCGTACCATAGTCAGGATTCAGAACTTCCACCACTGTTGCGTTTGTCCTTTCCAATATTTAGGAAAGGACAAAAAGGCAACTCTTGCCCTAAACACCTGCAAGTGAGCCGCGTGTCACGCATTAAATATATACAGCAGTTGTTAGACCTATAATGCTATATGCTGTTGTGGTCTGGCGGACTGCGCTTCAAAAGTCCACCTACTACTCAATACTTAACCGGATCCAAACGATAGATTGTTTGCGCATCACACCCGCATTGAGGACGACACCATCTGATCCACTGAATTTAATGCTACATCTTATGCCTCTGGACATTGTGGCTACCCAAATTGCAGACTTCTATACGGATGGTTCCAAACTAGACGACAAGGTGGGCTTGGGGTGTACTCTAAAGATCTAACACTGGTCATGTTGAAAAGCTTACCCGGCCACCGCAGTGTGTATCAAGCGGAGATACTTGCAATTAAGGAAGCGGTGGAATGGCTAAGATATAATGTCAATACGACGATTGGGAGAAATATCTTCTCCCACAGCCAGACAACCATTAAATCCCTGAAGAACGTATTTCTGAACACAAAAACCGCCCTCGACTGTTGCAGATCTCTCAACGAGTTGGCTGAACAGTTCAAAATTCTGGGTGCCGGGCCTTAGAGATATTCCAGGGAATTGTAAAACGGACGAGCTTGCGAGACTAGGAACTACCATACACATTCCAGGGATACTGGAATCTGTGGGTACGCCTCTAGCTACGCTTTCAGGACCAGGCCCGAAGGACAACGAATGATAGATGGTCACAAAGAGTGGGGTGTGGGCATTCCAAAACTATGTGGCCTAATCTAGACTTGAAGAGGTGTACCGCTTTTCTGTCATTGGCGAGCACACACGTCTATGTCATTCTGTCCGTCATGACAGGTCAGTGTCTAATCGGGAAACATGCTGAAAGACTGAAAGTTACCAGCAACGACTTCTGCAGAAGCTGTAAGGACATCGAAGAAAAGGAGACCATAGAACACCTTCTGTGTGTGTGTGTTCCGCACTAGCAGTCAAAAGAACCACTTTAGGTTCTCATTACTTTGAGAACCTGTCTGATTTAGTGGATGTCAACATTCGCAAGTTATTGGACTTTTTTAAGCGATCGGGATGGGTCAACGGTACAAATAAGAAGGCATCTTTCTTCTTCTGTTCCTGTGGTATCTCAAAGTGACTCTGATACCAGAGAGCCCTTAAAACTAACCTGCGTTAGCCTCGTCTTCTGACTCCCCCAGGAGTTCATCCTCACAAAATTCGTTAGATCTTGTCATGATGGGCTTCCGTACGGAAGGTGTCTAATCAAAAAATCTTGATATGCAGAGTTTCATTTTTTAAACGCAACGCGTAAAAACAAACCTCAACGCACTTATTCTGTTTCGGCCTTCACACATTGAGAATGCAATATCTCTTGGATTTTCCGAGCACTAGATGCAACAATTTTGCTGTATTGCGGTTCGATAAGGTGCTTTACGTTCTGCGAATTGTGACTGCAAGTTTTTTACCATTTTTGTAGTGAATTGTAATAGTTTCAATACCTTGTTGAAGCGTGTATCGTTTCATTTATACCCTACACCACTACTGTCGTACAGGGTATTATAACTTAGTGCATTTGTTTTTAACACTCAGAAGGAAGAGAGATAGACACATTGATAAGTATACCAATCGACCCAGAATAGCTTTCCGATCAGATTTAGATATAGCTCTCATACACTAACATCGCCCGATTTTCACTCCTAGAGCCACTAGTAGCGCATTTATTAGCCATTCTCCCAAAAGGTTTGTACAAAGCTTTCCTCAACGACTTCCACAATGTCCATAAAGTTAGCTCGAAATCGGTTCAGATTTCGATGTAGCTCCCATATATATGTTCTCCCGATTTGCAGTAATAATGCAATAAAATGGGCATTTGTTAACCGATTCTCGCGAAATTTGGCAGGAAGAATTTTCTCATGACTACATTAGTAGTGAACTTTATGGAAATCGGTTGAGATTTAAATACAGCTTTCTCTCATATATATATATACATCAGTCCGATTCAAGTTTAAGCTCATTGATAAAGGGCCTCCTTTTTATAGCCGAGTCCGAACGGCGTGTCGCAGTGCGACACCTCTTTGGAGAGAAGTTTTACATGGCATAGTACCTCATAAATGTTGCCAGCATTAGGAGGGGAAAACCACCGCTGACAAATTTTTCTGATGGTCTCGACAGGATTCGAACCCACGCGATCAGCGTCATAGGCGGTCATGCTAACCTCTGCGCTACGGTGGCCTTAGATATAGCTTCCATATATATGTTCCTTCGATTTGCAGTAATAATTTTTAACCGATTCTTCCGAAATTTGGCACGAAGGATTTTCTTATGACTCTCAACATCACTGGTGATATTCATAGAAATCAGCCCACTTTTAGATATAGCTGCCATATATGTATATCGCCCGATTTTCACTTCTAAAGCCACTGCAAGCACATTTTTAACCGATCTTGCCAAAATTTTGCACAACGCTTACCTCGACGAATGCCACAATATCTGAGAAGTTTGCTCGAAATCGGTTCAGAATTAGATATAGCTCCCATATATATGTTTTAATAATGACGCAGTTTCTACTTCGTCAAAGTAAAAATTGTCAAAGCATAAAAGCTTCATAAGTGACAGCTACCGAGATACCGAATGATTTAAAATAACACCTCTTAACGGTAAACCCTCATAGCGTTAGGAAAGCAACTCTTATATTCTTTCATTACCTAATGGCCTTTCATTGGTGACAACTCACATCATGTCAACTCAATCACACACCTTATATTCCTTACATTGTGATTTAATTGTGTTGCATCATCGTCATGACTCAAACTAAAAGTGCCACAGATACGATTACACCGACAATAAGAGAAAAGTGATTCCACATATGAATATAAGAGGGACATTAAAAAAATTATCAGACAATGAATTTTAAATTTATGACAGCTTATATCGTAAAAAATATATTTTTTTTTTGTTTTTTTGCCTTTTACTGTTTGCCAAATCCTCATCCCTCCCACACACACACACTACATGTATGAATGGAGAGCAAAGATTAAATGATTATAAAAGCCAAAAGTTCATTGTTCAGAATTCACTTCACTCATGCCAGAGCAATAAATAAGAATGTGCTGCCACACAGGTACTGAGTTTTTGGGACATACTCGTATGTTGTGAATGGTGTGCGAGTATGTATCTCTGGACAAAACACGGCACACAAAGTTGCACAAAAACTGAAATATTTTAATTTAACTGTTTCCATTATTTAACAACAATTAAAGGTTAACAACAAAAAAGTGATAATTGCCTGCATGCCAAAAGAGAGGTCAGACCATATACTACATTGGGCACTACAACCCCGGCTGAAATGTTATACTCTTTAAGGGTTAGGGTATACCAAATGTACAGGGAATCATACTTATTTGAAAAGTTGGATGGGGAGGGGGTAGAGAGGGAGAGCATCTGGAGGGGAAAGTCCACAAGTTTGTTTCCTTCTCTAGGCAGGTGCCAAAATACTCTGGTCTAGGAAGCAGCGGCCCTTCGCCGTTGAGAGCTTCTCTCCTAACGGTCGCTCATTTGTTGTTACGCAACGTGTCAACAAGCGAACACGGGCGCTTTGAAATTCCTCCTCACGGATTAGTTCCTGGCCGTCATTCGATTCTGCAGTGGGTTAACTCATATCGGTAGTGTGGAAGTGTCGCTAAAGCCGGAAGTTGACTACAACGGACCATTAGAACTCCGAAAAGTATCGAAAGAGTGAGGCAGTCGGTTGTGCGTTTTCCCCAGCGCTTGGCTCGCAAACACGTAACTGCTATGCCAATTTCTGCCGCCAGCACCCAACAAATTCTCCACCAAGACCTTAAATTTCATCTCATAAAATGGTTGTTTTGAAGGAATTAACTCAACGCGGTTTTGTTGTCCATCAAAATGCATGTGAAATGGTTTTTGGCAACCTGCCTGAAGACGCGGTAGTTTTTTCCAGTGACGAGGGTCACGTTCACACTTTCACTGGTTTATTTCAAACGACCACGGACTATAGTAGACCACAACTTTCGCGACGCCATTGGTAATATACCGATTGATATGCTGCGAAGAGTGGACACGAATTTCAAAAATGGGGGGTTGCACTTTGTCCAATGTTATTTTCAAGACTGCATGAAAAAAAATTGGGTTATTGTCTTCTTAACCAAATGTCACCAGCATTAGGAGAGAATAACCACCGCTGAAAAATTTTCTGATGTTTCTGCCAGGATTCGGACCCATGCGTTCAGCGTCTTAGGCGGATATGCTAACCTCTGCGCTAAGGTGGCCTGCGTTGAAATTAGGTTAGGTTAAATTGGCAGTATGGCATCAGACTCACTTAGACGCTTTCGTCCATTGTGATACCACAGGAACAGAAGAAGGAAGATGGCATATTCTTTCTACCGTTGAACCATCCAGATCTCTTTAAAAAGCCCAATAACTATCGAATGTTCACATTCGCTAAATCAGACAGGTTCTCAAAGAAATGAGAACCTAAAGTAGAACATCTTCTGACTGCTAGTGCGGGACATAACCAGGGATTATAGGGCTGCCTGAGAAGATATTTATGCAAATCGTCGTTATGACATTATGTCAGTCATTCAACCACTTCGTTAATTGGAAGGATCTCCGCTTGATGCACACTGCACTGAACGGGTAACCTGTTCGATATGACCAGTTCTTAGATCTTTAGAGTATACCACAAAGCCCACCTGGTCGTTTAGTTTCTAACTATCCATGGTAAAGTCTATGTAACTTCTCTTACCAGGGATATCGTAGTTTCGATCGATTCTATCAGGAATCAGGCGGAGTGTAATCCACAGCAGCCTGCAGCATCAGACATTGTATCACGGATAACACAGTGTCCGTAGCCGACGCATGACCAAAGAGAAAGCTCCCTTAGCCCCACGACAATGGTCGCAGTAATTTGTCCAGCCACAATGTCCAGGGGCATTAGATGTGGCATTAAATTCAGTGCATCAGAAGGTGTAATCCACAGTACGGCTATTGAACGTACGTGGACTTTTGAAGCGCCGTCCACCAGACCACAACACCATATCGCATTATAGGTCTGACAACTGCAGTATATATTCAATGCATGACGTGCGGTCTAAACCCCCAACTTTTGGCAATGGCACTCTTGCAGGTGTGTAGGGCAAGAGTTGCCTTCCTTGACCTTTCCAAAATGTTGGATTTGAAGATCATTTTCCTGTCCAGCACAACACCCTGGAATTTTGCGCTTTCTGTAAATGCAACATCTCTCCTCCCAAGGAGACAGGTGCGACTGTAGGCAACTTGTATGTCCTGCTTTAAGGAAACACTTCTGCCTTGTACACTTCTGCCACTTCGCTGTTGCAAGTAGAGCCTCCTGAAGTATATGCCTAAGAGGGCTGGGAATCTTTCCCCTAACCAGCAATAGCCACGTCATCAGCATACGAGACCACTTTTACACAATTTTTTTGTCTTTCAGAGACAATAACATATTGTAAATGGCTATATTCCAAAGTAGAGGAGACAGTACATGAGATGTTCCTCTGCGGACCCATCTTTTTCGATCCACAGATCCCAAGCCTGCCCTAATGCATCTTTTAGTAAGTCATTAATATTAGAGCGCCACCTCCAAAGCCCGCTTAATGTAAATATGAACCAATTTTAACAATATGGGGCTCAAATGAAAGGTATTTGAGACTAGAGCACGAATCTGATATGTGACGAACATATATATGGGTGTTATAACTAATACTGAACCAATTTCCATGAAAGGTAACCAGTAATGTTGAGAGTCATTAGAAAATCGTTCTGCAAAATTTCGAGAGAATCGGGTAACAAATGACTAAATCGGACGAACATATATATGGGAACTATATGCAAATCTGAACTGATTTTTATGAAATTCTCCTTTAATGTCGCTATATCCAAATCTGAACCGATTTTTTCCAATTTCAATAGGCTTCGTCTCTAGGCTGAAAAACATGCCCGTACCAAATTTGAAGATGATCGAATGAAAATTGCGACCTGTAGTTTGTACACAAATTAACATGGACAGACAGACAGACGGACATAGCTAAATCGAATCAGAAAGTGATTATGAGTGGATCTATCTCTCCTCCTTTTGGGTGTTACAAACTAATTCACTAAGTTATACCCTGTACCACAGTAGTAGTGTAGGGTATATTGAAAGGCATCTGTGAGTTAAATGCGAATATGGTATTAAAAATTGGGTCTAAATACCTAGGAGCCAAGTAGCGCCCAAAATCAAATGTGTACCGATCGGGTCAATAATGGACTCACAGGAAAGGTATTTGGGAGTAGAGTATGAATATGACATGTTAAATTGGGTCCAAGAACCTAGGGACCACCCAAAGTCAAAGTGAACCGATTGGGATAATATGGGATTCAAATAAAAGGTTTTCGGGAGAATAATAGGAATATGGTGTCAAAAACTGGATCCAAATACATAGGGCGTCACCCCGTACAAAATAAAAAGTGGACCGATTGGGACAATATAGGACTCTAATGAAAGGTATTCAGGGGTAGGGTATGATTTTGATTTTTAAAATGGAATCCACGTATCTCAGGAACCGTCCCAAGCCCAAAATCACCCAAAAAGTACCGATCGGGGCAATATGAGATTCAAATGAAAGGTATTCGGGAGTAAAAATGCAAATTTTGCCCATGAAGGGGCCTACTTTTTATAGCCGAGTCCGAACGGCGTGACGCAGTGCGACACCTCTTTGGAGAATAGTTTTGCATGGCATAGTACCTCACAAATATTGCCAGCATTAGGAGAAAATTGTTTCTGATGGTCTCGCCAAGATTCGAACCCATGCGCTCAGCGTCATAGACCGATATGCTATCCTCTGCGCTACGGTGGCCTCGGGAGTAGAACATGAAAATTGAATTGAAATACCTAGGATGAAGCCCCAATCCCAAAACCGCAATAAAAGTACCGTCCAAATTCAAAAGTGGACCGATCGGGACAATATGGGACTCCAATGAAAGGTATTCCAGAGCAGAGCACAAATATGCTGATTGAAAATTAATTACCAAGGGGGCCGCCTCAAAACCAATGCCGTCCCCAGTGGGCACATTAGACGATCATGACCATATGGGACACAAATAAAAGATATTCGGGAGTAGATTACGAAAATGGTATTAAAAACGGGGTTCAAGGATTGAAGCTTGCCTACACCTCAAAACATCTCCCAAAATGTGAATACTTGACAATCATGGCTATATGGGGTTCAATAAAAGCTATTTGGTAGTAGATAAACAAAATGTACTGGGGAAATCCATATGGTAGTGAGAAAGAAATTATTTTTTCGCGTGGTGCTAATGAAGACGCAGCAGAGCAGGACGGGTACAGTTAGTTTCCTTCCTCCTTGTGGTGTGATCAGATGCATGAGCCATAAAAACCCATTAGGGACAGTGTTTGACATTTAAGCCATTAGGTTTGCCCATCATTAAATTGCATTTTTTCTTTTTCCTACAGCTTAATCGATCAAAGCGATCGCGATCAGTTACTGGAAATGCTGCTAACTGCATGCAAATCAAACTTACGCTTTTCCCTTGAGGCAGCTTTTCGTGATCGCATGGAAAATCCAGGTGGCAAACTAAGCGATAATGATTTACGCAACCTGTTCTTTGGCAATTATCTGGAGCCAGATGCTGAGCCTAAAATCTATGATGAATGTGAGAACTACAATAAATTGGAAAAACTAATGCATTACTATTTACGTGACTACAATGGATGCTCCAGCAGTCCCATGGATCTGGTGCTATTCCGTTTTGCCATTGAGCACATATCAAGGTAAGCAATAGGAGATGACTAAGGGCAACGCATACTACATACCATGAGGGAAAAAGTCAACTTTTTTGCTATGACATCTTCATTCGCCATGCAAACCATGGAGAATGTATGTAAGGGCATTTATTGATGTTTGTTCGTTGTACATGCAAATGTATGTAAACTGATATGGATTCTGCATTACAATTTTGCCATATTTTTGCTTTTTTCTTTTTTTTTTTGTGTTGGTAAAAGAACTTTCGTTCATTTCATTTCTTGTATGACACATATCCTTACGTGAATTTCTGTTGGCATTGCAGGGTTTCACGCGTCCTACAAATGCCGCGCGGTAGCATTTTAATGGTGGGCCTGGGTGGTTCGGGGCGTCGCAGCTCTTGCCGTTTGGCTGCTCACATCGCTGATTGCAGGTTGATGACGGTGCAGGTGACAAAAACGTATACGCAACAGGAATGGCGAGATGATCTAAAAAAGATATTGATGTCATCCGGTTTCAATATGAATCATACTGTCTTCCTTTTTTCCGATTCACAGGTAAGTCATCAAAAAAAGGACGACAAACAAAGGTAAGAGCGCAAGAATCTGCCAAAAAAAAATAAAGACTACGAAATGACAAAGGCTCGATGACAACAGCTATGACGGCTTTCATAGGTGAAATCACATGTGTAAGAGCACATGTGCTGCTCCAATGAATTATTTTGCATATTTTGTATATTTATGTCTTGTTTGGTGTATCATATGTACGAATGTACGTACGTAGATGGCATACACATGTTATCGACAATTTAATTTATATTGAATTAAATATGTTTTTATTTATATCGCATGGTTCAGCATGTATATGCGATAAACATTAGGACATATGTATTGCAAAAAGGGTAAAAATTACAATTATTTATGACCGTATTTGCAAAACATAAAGTAGCATTAAAAAATGCCTATTTGACAGATTTCCTTTATAGCAATGTCAAATAAACTTCCTTTAAAACTGTTTTAAGTTTTGTGAATGCCGGTGTTAGTCTTTGAACTAAATTTCATTGAAATTTCCGATTTTGACAAAATTTAAGCGAATTTCTCTCTAAGGACAATTTATTAGTGAATTTTTCTCTAAAGACATAAATTCTGTGAAATTTCCTCTAAAGATAAAATTTCAGTGAAATTTTTTCAAACAACAAAAATTCAGTGAAATTTTCTCAAAAGATAAAATTTGAGTGAAATTTTTTCAAACAACAAAAATTCAGTGAAATTTTCTCAAAAGATAAAATTTGAGTGAAAAAAATTAAAAAATAAGGACATTTTTACGGCAAGCAAACACACATTGATCACAAAGTAATGCTTTTATTGCAACCGAATAACGTTTCGCTTTAATATACCAAACTTTAGCCATAAACGTAGTATTCTTGAATGTAACCAACTTTGTTTATTGTAAACCCTTTAGCAGCTTCGTCTACCTAAAAAGACCTTCCTATTGTTGTAAAACCAAAACCTCTTTAATTGGAAAAGTACTCCGATAGCCGCAAACGATTATTCGTGTACTGGACCAATAATTTTTCTCTTGTGTCTCTCCTACCAGAGAGAAAGGGTGGGTATTTGAGCGTATAGACCAGTGGTTGGCAAATATACTCACTCCATTGCACATTACTTTGTACGCACACAAGAAAATAATCCCAAGCAGACCCTTAGGCTTACGAATAATTGAAATTGTGTCACTGGTATAAGCACATTCTAACACACACAATTTTTTTTTAACTTTTTTTTATTGAATGAGAAGTTCGTTCAAGTGGGGATATGGTAAACTCGGAATCGATAATTTTAAGTTTCGTTTTAGGTACAAAAATGTTCGTAAGCCCAATGACAAAAATCATCAGAGCAACAGACATATGGATGCCAGGTACAAGAAAACACAAACAGAATTCTTAAGGCACATACATTATTTGGTAACATTTACACGATAAAGAAATATCCCACAAATTGGGTATTTCTTCTTCTTTCTTTAATTGGCTATGACAGAACATTTGTTCCACTAGCCGAATGTAGAATAGACTTCCAAGCGCCTCGGTCTTCTGCGCTCATTCTAAAATCTCTGACACCAAGTTTCGGGGTGTCTCCCACAACTTGATTTTTCCATCGGGCTTATGGTCTTCCCGGTTTGCGTGTACCACCGTGTTTGCCTTCAAAAGACTTCTTTGCTGGAGCTTCTTCATCCATTCTGACAATATGACCTAGCCAACGCAGCCGTTGTATTTTGATGTATGTAACTATGCTATCGTCCTCATGCACCGCATAAAGCTCGTGGTTCATACGTCGCCTATATTATCCATTAACTCAAACTGTTCCCTACATTTTATGAAATATCTCAAATACTCCAAGCACTGTCTCATCTGCTTTCAAAAGTACCCATGCCTCAGAACCATATAACAATATGAGTAGTATCAGTGTCTTGTATAGTGCAATCTTCGTCTGTCGAGAGGTGGCCTTGTTTCTTAACTGCTTACTTAGTCCAAAGTAGCATCTGTTTGCTTCATCGCTTTATCTCAAACTGGTGTCATTTGTTTCGGTTACGGCGGTGCCGAGGTAGATAAAGTTACTGACTATCTCAAAGTTGTGGTTCCCAACATTCCCTATTTTCTTTATCTGCTCGGTTGCACAAGGCGTTTTGGTAGTTGAAACCATCCATTTCGTTTTATCGCCATTTACTGCCAGCCCCATTTTCACAGACTCTCTTTTGATCCTTTCAAAGGCAGAAATACCTTTGAACGAAAGGGGTATCGAAAGAGGCTTTGTAGTCAACAACGAGATGGTAGGTGTTGATTTGTCCTTCTCGGGTATTTTCCAGGATTTGGTGCAGTGTGAATATCTGAACCAGGGTGGATTTACCAAGTCTAAAGCCGCATTTATAGGGCCCATTTATCTCATTGACTTTTGTTTTCAATCTTTTACACAGTACGCTCGAAGGTATCTTGTAAGCGATGGGGAGAAGACTTATTCCTCTGTAGCTGGCGCATTCCATCTTGTCTCCTTTCTTGTGTCCGGTACCTTGTATTACGATGTTCCAATGAGGTGTGCATTCTTCTAGCCAGATTGCGCAGATAAGCTGATGCATACATCTTATCAGCGTGTCGCCTCAGGTCTTAAATAGTTCAGCGGGTACCCCGTCGGGTCACTGCTACTTGGACCTCATTCTGACTAAGAGGTTAACATTCTATACCATCATCATTGATTGGTTCTGCGGTATCCTCTACGCCGCCAACTTCGGCCACTAGCAGTTGGGTAAAATGTTCTTTCCATATCGTCAGCATGCCATCTGTCTCAAGTACTAGATTTCCTTCATTGCCTCTGCAGGAGGATGTGCCTGCACCAAAGCCATCGGTTTGATGTTTAATTCTTTAACAGAATTTCCGGACTTCATTCTCACTCCTGTACATCTCAATTCGCTCACACTCACGTCTTTCCATTTCCCCTTTTCTTCCTGCGGAATAGACGTTTCTCCTCTGTCATTTTCTCCCGATACCTCTCCTTCATCTGCCGATGCTATAGGGTTGCTCTGAGTGGGCAATGGTTTGCCACTGCGCCATTATATTATCGGAACAAGTAGTGCTTTTATCAAGCAGTTGGGTCAGCCGAGTGGAGTATGCCGTTGCCATCAGTTGTGTTTGCGGCTTTTCAATGTCCAGCTTCCGTGCAGTGTCAGATCGTTCTTTCCTTGCCATGTTCAAACGGGTGCGAACCTTTGCTGCAACACGGTAATGATCCGATTCTATTTTCGCTCCAGGGATCCATCGTACATCTTACACGCTGGATGAATGCCTTCCATCTATCACAACGTGATAGGTTCCTCGTGTTTTAATCTGGTAACAGCCATGTGGCTTTGTGAATATTTTTATGATGAAATCTGGTGTTACTAAGTATCATTTTTTTTTTCGCGGCAAAATCAATCAGCGTCAACCCATTACTAGGCGTTATCTCGGGGAGGCTAAACTTTCCAACTGTTGAACCAAAAATGTCTTCCTTCCCTATCTTCGGGGCAGCGTTCATATTCTCTCTGTAGGCGGTCGTAGAAAATATCCATGATCTGCTCGTCTTTGTCTTCCGTCAGGGCATGGCCTGAAATAAGGCTGATGTTGAAGAATTTAGCTTTTATGCGGATTTTCGCTAGTCTCCGGAGTAAAGCTGGAGACAAGGTGTTTCAGTCTCCGACTAACCACAAATGCACAGCCAAATTCATGCCTCGTGTTATGGCAGCTATAGTATAGTTCGTCACTGTTTGGTGTTGTAGTGAAGCCATTCCCAGTCCATCGCATCTCCTGTAAGGCGGTAACATCTGCCTTGTACTTCTCTAACACATCCGCCAGAGCGAATATTGCACCTTCTCTATAAAGAGTGCGGATATTCCAGGTGCAGATCCGCAAATCAGGTTCCAATGAGGTGTGCATTCTTCTAGCCAGATTGCGCAGATAAGCTGATGCATACATCTTATCAGCGTGTCGCCTCAGGTCTTAAATAGTTCAGCGGGTACCCCGTCGGGTCACTGCTACTTGGACCTCATTCTGACTAAGAGGTTAACATTCTATACCATCATCATTGATTGGTTCTGCGGTATCCTCTACGCCGCCAACTTCGGCCACTAGCAGTTGGGTAAAATGTTCTTTCCATATCGTCAGCATGCCATCTGTCTCAAGTACTAGATTTCCTTCATTGCCTCTGCAGGAGGATGTGCCTGCACCAAAGCCATCGGTTTGATGTTTAATTCTTTAACAGAATTTCCGGACTTCATTCTCACTCCTGTACATCTCAATTCGCTCACACTCACGTCTTTCCATTTCCCCTTTTCTTCCTGCGGAATAGACGTTTCTCCTCTGTCATTTTCTCCCGATACCTCTCCTTCATCTGCCGATGCTATAGGGTTGCTCTGAGTGGGCAATGGTTTGCCACTGCGCCATTATATTATCGGAACAAGTAGTGCTTTTATCAAGCAGTTGGGTCAGCCGAGTGGAGTATGCCGTTGCCATCTGTTGTGTTTGCGGCTTTTCAATGTCCAGCTTCCGTGCAGTGTCAGATCGTTCTTTCCTTGCCATGTTCAAACGGGTGCGAACCTTTGCTGCAACACGGTAATGATCCGATTCTATTTTCGCTCCAGGGATCCATCGTACATCTTACACGCTGGATGAATGCCTTCCATCTATCACAACGTGATAGGTTCCTCGTGTTTTAATCTGGTAACAGCCATGTGGCTTTGTGAATATTTTTATGATGAAATCTGGTGTTACTAAGTATCATTTTTTTTTTCGCGGCAAAATCAATCAGCGTCAACCCATTACTAGGCGTTATCTCGGGGAGGCTAAACTTTCCAACTGTTGAACCAAAAATGTCTTCCTTCCCTATCTTCGGGGCAGCGTTCATATTCTCTCTGTAGGCGGTCGTAGAAAATATCCATGATCTGCTCGTCTTTGTCTTCCGTCAGGGCATGGCCTGAAATAAGGCTGATGTTGAAGAATTTAGCTTTTATGCGGATTTTCGCTAGTCTCCGGAGTAAAGCTGGAGACAAGGTGTTTCAGTCTCCGACTAACCACAAATGCACAGCCAAATTCATGCCTCGTGTTATGGCAGCTATAGTATAGTTCGTCACTGTTTGGTGTTGTAGTGAAGCCATTCCCAGTCCATCGCATCTCCTGTAAGGCGGTAACATCTGCCTTGTACTTCTCTAACACATCCGCCAGAGCGAATATTGCACCTTCTCTATAAAGAGTGCGGATATTCCAGGTGCAGATCCGCAAATCAGGGTCCATTTGTTTCATTTGCCTGGGTCGCCAACGTTGCGGTTCCGTTTTTACTATTCCTTTGTTTCTCATAGTTTTCCGGGGATGGGTTACTGGCCCAGCCCACATGTATCCCTCGTTGTGGCGAGCCGCTTGTTCCAAGATTCGAAGCTCGCCTCCAGCCGCCGCTAACCTGGGAAGAGACGCTGATGTTGGCTATTGGTTATTTGAAGGCGCCAATAACTCACCTTGTCATTGCAGTGGATTGCAAATGGGCCATATCGGTTCAAATTTGAATATAGCTCCCGTATAAACCGATCTCTCGATTTGACTTCTTGAGCCCCTGGAATCCGCAATTTTTGTCCGATTTCTCTAAAGTCAAAAATACAGAAACATTTTCTAACAAGTAAAAGCGTGCTAAGTTCGGCCGGGCCGAATCTTATATACCCTCCACCATGTATCGCATTTGTCGAGTTATTTTCCCGGCATCTCTTCTTAGGCAAAAAAAGGATATAAGAAAAGATTTGTTCTGCTATTAGAGCGATATCAAGATATGGTCCGGTTTGGACCACAATTAAATTATATGTTGGAGACCTGTGTAAAATGTCAGCCAATTCGAATAAGAATTGCGCCCTTTGGCGCAATTCGATTTATATGGGAGCTGTATCGGGCTATATACCGATTCAGACCATAATAAATACGTATGTTAATGGTCATGAGAGAATCCGTCGTACAAAATTTCAGGCAAATCGGATAATAATTGCGACCTCTAGAGGCTCAAGAAGTCAAGATCCCAGATCGGTTTATATGGCAGCTGTATCAGGTTATGAACCGATTTGAACCATATTTGGCACAGTTGTTGGATAGCATAACATAATACTACGTGCCAAAATTCATTCAAATTAGATAAGAATTGCGCCCTCTAGAGGCTCAAGAAGTCAAGACCCAAGATCGGTTTATATGACAGCTATATAAGGTTATGAACCGATTTGAACCATACTTGGCACAGTTGTTGGATATCGTAACAAAACACGTCGTGCAAAATTTCATTCCAATCGGATAAGAATTGCGCACTCTAGAGGCTCAAGAAGTCAAAACCCCAGATCGGTTTATATGGCAGCTATATCAGGTTATGGACCGATTTCAACCATACTTGGCACAGTTGTTGGATATAATAACAAAACACGTCGTGCAAAATTTCATTCCAATCGGCTAAGAATTGCGCACTCTAGAGGCTCAAGAAGTCAAGACCCAAGATCGATTTAAATGGCAGCTATATCAGGTTATAAACCGATTCGAATCATACTTAGCACAGTTGTTGGATGTCATAACAAAACACGTCGTGCAAAATTTCATTCCAATCGGATATGAATTGCGCATTCTAGAGACTCAAGAAGTCAAGACCCAAGGTCGGTTTATATGGCAGCTTTATCAAAACATGGACCGATATGGCCCATTTACAATACCAACCGACCTACACTAATAAGAAGTACTTGTGCAAAATTTCAAGCGGCTAGCTTTACTCCTTCGGAAGTTAGCGTGCTTTCGACAGACAGACAGACGGGCGGACGGACGGACGGACAGACGGACGGACATGGCTAGATCGACATAAAATTTCACGACGATCAAGAATATATATACTTTATGATGACGAATATTTCGAGTAGTTACAATCAGAATGACAAAATTAGTATAGCCCCCATCTTATGGTGGAGGGTATAAAAATGTAAAATTTCAGTGAAATGTTCTCTACGGAAAAAATTTCTGTGACATTTTCTCTAAACATAAAATCTTAACCAAAATTTCTTTAAAAACTAAATTTCGATTATATTTCAAGCTTTACGTCCCAATGACAAACGCTTCCTTTTGATGACTCTGAATTTAATTTCATTCATATGTATACGATTCCATTTGTTTACAGTCAGTATCTGTTATTTTTTAGTGTTTGTCTTTGAAGTGAAAGTTTAGTTCACAATCATGGGCATTGGGTGATGAGATAGCAATTTTGCATATTTGCTATTTATTGACTAATACCGCCATTAGCGTTATATTTTCAATCGATTGTATTAAAAGCGTTGATGATTTATGCAAAAGTACAAAATCACTGCCTGTGGCACTGAATCAAATGAAATATTTGTATTTATTTTTCAGTTGGTCTTTTTTCTATGGCTATGCATGTATTATTAGCAATGAAATAATATTTGCATTGGTGCGAGGGAGTTCATATGGATGAGCGCATTTTATATGCAATATATTTTTATTGGAATTATGGGTATTCTCGCATTGTATAATCTTTTGGGTCTAAATAGCTTAAAACCGAATGTGGAGGTAAGGATAAGGATAAGGATAAGGATAAGGATAAGGATAAGGATAAGGATAAGGATAAGGATAAGGATAAGGATAAGGATAAGGATAAGGATAAGGATAAGGATAAGGATAAGGATAAGGATAAGGATAAGGATAAGGATAAGGATAAGGATAAGGATAAGGATAAGGATAAGGATAAGGATAAGGATAAGGATAAGGATAAGGATAAGGATAAGGATAAGGATAAGGATAAGGATAAGGATAAGGATAAGGATAAGGATAAGGATAAGGATAAGGATAAGGATAAGGATAAGGATAAGGAAAAGGATAAGGATAAGGATAAGGATAAGGATAAGGATAAGGATAAGGATAAGGATAAGGATAAGGATAAGGATAAGGATAAGGATAAGGATAAGGATAAGGATAAGGATAAGGATAAGGATAAGGATAAGGATAAGGATAAGGATAGGATAGGATAGGATAAGCATAGGATAGGATAGGATAGGTTAGGTTAGGATAGGATAGGACAGGATAGGATAGGATAAGATAGTATAGGATAGGATAGGATAGGATAGGATAGGATAGGATAGGATAGGATAGGATAGGATAGGATAGGATAGGATAGGATAGGATAGGATAGGATAGGACAGGATAGGATAGGATAAGATAGCATAAGATAAGATAGGCTGGGATAGGATAGGAAAGGATAGGATAGGATAGGATAGGATAGGATAGGATAGGATAGGATAGGATAGGATAGGATAGGATAGGATAGGATAGGAACGATAAGTATTACGATAAGGATATGGATAAGAATAAGGATAGGTATAAGAATAAGGATAACGATAAAGGGCTAGGAAAAGGATAACGATAGGGGTAAGAATATGAAAAGTTCGGGGCCCTGTTGAACACAGATATCGATGAAAGTTACTCATTTCACTGGGCCAAATGTTAGCGAAATCGGGTAGTTAAAGCGCCTTTTAATCAGGAAATTGGTATATATGTCAGCTATATCCAAATATCAGAATTATATACGATTGCGAAAACCTAACAAAGGTCACTGGGCCAACTTTCAGCGTGCCAAATTAAATCTAAATATAGCTCGATTTTGACCATAGTCGGTACAAATGTCAAGGAGCCTAATACAACATATTGTGCCAAATTACAGCGTTATCGGACAATAAATGTGATCTTAAATCAGCAGATTGGTCTATGTGAGGGCTATATCAAGATATAATCCGAAATAACCCAACTTGGAATTGAGCCTGCTTACGGACAAAAAAAGAGAATCTGTGCAAAAGTTTCAGCTCAATATCTTAACTTTAAAAGACTCTAGCATGATTTCCACAGACAGACGGGCAAATGGACGGATGGACAAACGGACATGGTTAGATCGTGTTAGATTTTTACGAAGGTCAATAATTTTTTTACTTTATAAGGTTAGATGTGGATGTTTCGAAAACGGAATGATTGAATGAGTACACCTCCATTCTTCGGTGGTAGATATAAACATGTTAAATCGTGCTAAGTTCGCTCGGGCCGAATATTATAAACCGTCCACCATGGATCGGGTTTGTCAATTTTTTCGAACGGTATCCCTTAAAAGTCAAACCAAGAGTAATGGATAAAAATTGCCATGCTATTGGAGCTATATCAGGTTACGAAGTCTTTCTGCTAAATTTTAGCCAAATCGGATAAGAATTGCGCCATATAGGGGTTCAAGAAATAAAATTTGAAGATCGGTTTATATGGGAGCAATGTAAATCGGACCATATTTGTCACGTATTGTGAAGGTCATAGGAGACAGACGGACATGGCTAGATCGACTCTGAGTATTGAGACGGCCAAAAATATATGTAGATACTTTATAGGGTCTTAAATACCTTTGGCATACCTCATAATGTTGAATAACATTTTCTCTATGACTATGGAAATTATGCCACGAATGACTATGAAAATAATCCCAACATTAATTACAGATATATAACAGCACTATGTTTGACAAAACAGACGTCTTGTCTGTTATTCGTTTTCAGGAGACAAAATCTGCTGTTTTAACCAATTTTTTTGCTACATTCAATAACACATTTTGTTGAGTGTTTAAGTGGTTAAAAACATTTCTCTCTAGTGGTAAAGATTATCGATACACACAATCGATTTATGGTAAACGTCCTGAAGAGAATAACTCCTTAAGTATGGAACCATCCACATAAAAATGCACTTTGATCTTCAGTGTTATGTGTATGTGCACATTTTCTTTAATTTCCTTTATGTTTCTTATCGCTTGATTTATAATTACCTTAGCTTAACCCATTTTCTATGATAATCTAAAATGTTGATATGCTCCTTGGACTTTGACATTTTGTATATGTGCCTATGGGTACAAGACGCTTTGAATAGTTCTATATTAAAATTTAGCAAATTAAAAACCTAACACCCTGTATACAGCATCTAATTTAAACCACAAATAAGCCTTTGTTATGTGCTCAAGTAATTTTGTCATATGCTGTAATCCGATCAATGTCCTTAAAATCGTATTGGCATAATCAAAGAAGAGAGAACTCATTAATTATTTGCTTTGAAATATGATTGAGTAATGCAGAGAATTATTTTGTGTGTATGAATATTTCTTCATCATTTTTCGAAATCACAGAACCACATAAAGCCCTTGTTAGCCATAGATGAAAGCTGTAGTTATTGAAATTTAATAGATTTTCCTTGAAAGCATTAATAAAGAAAAAACCACATTAACCAAGTATGGAACATCCTTAACTTTTACGGAGGATAAGAAAGAAAAGTTCACTTCTTGAATGTACTCCAAGTCCTTTGATTGTATTGTGCAAAAGCGTAGAGGTTTGAGATGTTTGATGGGGACTGAGAGGTGAATAAGCTTATAGCAAAGGGATGAGGGGAAAGGGGAGGTAGAAAAATAACTGAATTACTCCAATCGCAAAACCTTATTGAGGTCCTTTACGGTATATGTATTCTTAATAGTCATGACATTTTAGCAATGTCCGTCCATCTGTCTACCTCTCGAAATCGTAATGCGATCTCAAGGCCGTCGATGGTCAGGTGCCTCCTGGCAGGTAATCAAGCTGTTAATCTCGGTATTCCTTAAATTGTTCGGGTGCAAAATCTTCATTTGTGGACCGATATCCACCCTAGAATAGGGGGTATATTCATTTAGTCATTCCGTTAGCAACACATCGAAATATCAATTTCCGACCCTACAAAATATATTTATTTCGGATCGTCGCACAATTCTAAGACGATTTAACAATGTTCGTGTGTCTGTCGGTCCGTCTGTTGTAATCACTCTAGAGCCTTAAAAAATTGAGATATTGAGCTGAAATTTGGCACAGAGACATCTTTTTGATGCACGCTGGTTAAGTTCTTGAACAGGCCAAATCGGACCATATTTGGATATAGCTGCTATATAGACCGATCTGCCGATAAAGGGTTTAATAACCATAAATGCTTTATTTTTCATCCGATTTCGCTGAAATTTAAAACGGTGAGTAGTTTTAGGCCTCCTGATATCTGACCCATATTTGGACTATATTTATATATAACTGTCATATATACCGGTCTGTCGATAAAGGGTCTGAAGCCCATAAAAGCTATATTTATTACCCGATTTCGCTGAAATTTGAAAAGTGGGTAGTCCTAGTTCTCCCGATATCTGACCTAAATATTTTTCGAATCGGACTATATTTAGATATAGCTGCCATACAGACCGATATCCCGATAAAGGGTCTGAAGCGGATAAAAGTAGTTTTAGGAAACATTAAGTAGTTTAAGGCCACCTGCCATCCGACCCAATTATGGTAAAGATCGGACTGTATTGTAAATATATAGCTGTCATATAAACCGATGTGCCGATTAAGGGTCTGAAGCTCATAAAAGCTTTATTTATTACCAGATTTTATTGAAATTTTAAATAAAAAATTGAACAGTGAGATAAACTTATTAGACCACACAATATCCGTGACGAATTTGAGTGCATAAGTTATCCAATTTTCACCGGATTGTTACGAAAGGGGGTTTTCATATATACCCGAGGTGGTGGGTATCCAAAGTTCGGCCCGGCCGAATTTAATGCCTTTTTACAATACTTGTTTTTTGCAGGTTAGTTCTTAAGAATCGCTACAAAACAATTTTTTTGAGATTTACAACACCTCTTACGCCAGAGTGGCAAGTAAGCGCAACAGAGATAAGCTAACTTATGTAGTCATCAATATCAGTGCACCAGATCATCGGCCTCAAGTAGAGCATGGGTGGATTTTCGAACATGTGTGGAACTCTGAAGAGGGTCCAACCATATAAATGATGAGCTGTGAGTATAGAGGGGACATCTTTACGCTGCGCTTTAGGTCAGAAGAATGTACTGATGCCGTCAAGAAGCTCGTTGGAAGCATTCACACTCTGTGGGGCGCAAAGCTCGACCTGGTGACTAAGATAGACACCCTCCAGCTCACAAAGGCAATGGTCTTCATCAAGGGATGGGGCAGCAAATTTGCATCGTGAATTTAAGGCAAGCAAAACCAAAGTTTGTTCGCATATATATGAGAGGTCTTCCACAGGGAGTAGAAGGAGGAAGGAACGTTCCCTGTAGTTGGCATTGATCAAGCCTCCGTGACTTAGACTAAAAGTATGGCGCACTACGGGTACAAAGCTGTATTTTTCAAGGCTGGGAGGACTAAGATAGGCAAAGATCCTTATATTGCGATATCATACCGTGCAGCGGCAGGTGACATAATACCATCTGACAAACAGGTGGCTGACGACGAGACCAACGCCGACTATCCCAATAGTGGGAAAACTAGGACAAGCGAAGACCCTAATATTAGGACAAAAGGCAATGAAGCGGCGAGAGACTCAACACAGCTTAACAAACAGGGACCCAACGTTGGAATCAGTACCGACTTTCAAAAGATGGGAATACTAGGATATGCAAAGATCCTAATATTAAAACATCAGATAGTGCAGTGACATCAATCTCAGTGCAGACTAAAAAACAGGCAGCCGACGATGAGACCATCACCTACTCCCAAGAAGCCCATTTGCTTAAGATTTGGAAAGCAAAGATAGGCAAAGATCCTACAATTGGAACATCAGGCAGTGAAGGGTCGGAAGACTCAAAAGGGAGCCGACGATGCGACCATCACCCACTCCCAATAACCCATTTACTGGAGGAACAATGATTGAACAGAACTATATCAACTATCAGTTATTAGAGATGGGCGATGGGCAAATACCCAAAAGGTATTTAGCCGGTAAATTGGGTAAATCGATTTAATCGGGTATTTACCCATTTATATCCAAAACCTGCGTATACAAAAAATACGAAATCATCAAAAAATGTTTGAAAAATGTTTTTATACCCAAGATATCTGCAAAATTATAAATACCCAAAAAAGGTATTTACCCAAGAAATACCCAAGCGCTGAGTGCTTACCCGGTAGAAATCCATCTTTACCAATTATTCTATGCAAACACTGGAACTCGGCCGAGGACCTGCGTTGTCATAAAAATTTGGTATATATATATTTTCCTCACTGTTGTCAACATCGGAGACAACAGTGGTGAGACAGGAAGACGGTGGAGCATACCTTCCATCAATTTATCAGCCTTTCGACTCTCCGACACCGACACCCACGTCGCAGCTCCAACGGTTGGTGAGGAAAGCCAAACAGACGGGAAATGAGGAACTAATAGGGTGCGATGCGAACTCTCTCCATCTGGAAGATCTAGTATTGCCATCTGGAAGATCATGTTACACGGATGGATCAAAGCTAGACGACAGAGTGGGTCTACAATGAAAACCCAAGGACTGACACCTAATTTCGAAGCATTTTGGCTCAACGCAGTCCGAGTTAAGGGCATGGGCTACGAACGCGCATGTTACAATGCGGAACATCGAATTGATCGGTAGGACGTCGAAAATCGTATGGGGAAATCCGGATCTTGAGAAGGCGAAACTTTTACTGAAAGGAAGTAAGAAAGAGGTTAGTATAGCTTTCGGAATCATAACGAGACACGTAGGATTACGACGTCACTCACATGCAAAATCGGTGCGGCAAGTGATAGCACATTTAGGGCATGTGGGAGGATATGAAGAATTTCCTATGTCATTGTCCGTTATTCGCAGCTAAAAGACACCGGTACTCAGGTGGGGACACAATACCAGACATAAACCAACTTAGGGGCGTGGCATGGAAAAAAATTAACGATTTTGTAAATAGCACGGAATTCCTAACTTAGATTTGTCTTCCGCCGTTACTTTCTATACCCACCACCATCGGATGGGGGTATACTAATCTAGTCATTCCGTTTTTAATACCTCGAAATATTGATATTGAAGACCACATAAACTATATATATTCCTTATCGTCTCGACATTATGAGTCTATCTAGCCATGTCTGTCCGTCCGTCTGTCGTAAATACAATAGCGGTCGAACGCGTAAAGCTTGCCTCTTGAAATTTTGCACAGATACTTCATATTGATGCAGGTCGTTGGGGATTGCAAATGGCTTCAGATTTGGTTATAGCTTCCATATAAACCGATCTCCCAATTTGATATCTTAAGACCCTGGAAGCTGCAATTTTAATCCGATTTGGATGAAATTTTGCACAAAGCATTCTGTTAAGACTTCCAACAACTGTTTCAAGGACGGTGTAGCTCCCATATGAACCGATCTCTCGATTTCACTTTCTGAGCCTCTGGAAGCAACAATTTTCATACGATTTGGCTAAAATTTCGCGAATGATGTACCCTTAAGACGGTCCAAATCGGTTCATAACCTGATATAGCTCCCATATAAGCCGATCTCCCGATTTGCCTTCTTGAATCCCTGGAAGCCGCAATTTTCATTCGATTTGGCTGAAATTGTACACTTGCATTCTGCTATGACCCCCAACAACTGTGTCAAGTGCGGTCCATAACCTAGTATAGCTCCCATATAAACCGATCTCCCGATTTGACTTCTTGAGCCCCTGAAAGCCACAATTTTTTCCGATTTGGCTAAATGTAGCATGTAGTGCTCTGCTGAAATTTTGCACCTAGAATTCTTTTATGACCTCTAACAACTGTGCTAAGTACGGTCTTAATCGGTCTATAACCTTATATAGCTTCCAAATAAACCGATCTCCCTATTTGATTTCTTGAGCCTCTGGAAGCCGCAATTTTTGCTAAAATTTTGTATGCGGTGTTCCGTAAGGTTTTCAACAACTGTGCCAAGTACGGTCCCAATTAGTCTATAACCTGGTGTAGCTCCCATATAAACTGGTCTTACGATTATCCTAGTTCGGTTCCTAGAAGCTTTAATTTTTGCTGGTTTGACAAAACTTTGGTATGTGGAATAAAATTATGCCCATCAACTTAATTTATTTTGAATAAATTTTTAGCAGAATCCATGGTGGTGGGTGTCTTTTTTACTTTACTTACCTATTTTTATCTCTTGCCTCTTGCCAGTGCCACGCCTCTGCTATTATTTTATATTCCTTAGATGTTTCTGACATACAAAAGGGAACCTTGGGCTACATTAGTCATATGAGCTAATGGAAACTCTTGCACACTTCTCAATGGGTCAACAGACATACCCAATCATCTTTAATATGCTTCTATGGCAAATAATTCGATTGGACAACCAACAAAAGAAGTTCTACAAGTCTGATTGCATATTCAATATTTACATACGCTATGAATAGTTACTTTGGGGCGAGGGAGGCAGGGAATTGTTCATTTCCAATGCAGTGCTAAATATTTATAAGGTGAAAATCTAATGTATGTAAAATTAAATTAAATAGCACTACCATTACCAATAATTATGAGATTTTTGATGCCATCAATAATGATGCCAACGATTTATATGGCCTCTGTTGCCTCATATTGAATTGTTGAGGACACAAAGCCAATCTTTGATTTCTCTTTGTATGTTCCATGCAAACGAAATGAAACCATGCTCTTATCGATGTCAATAGAGTTAACTTTGCAATACTACTTGCACAAACGAACGTAAAATCCATTTTTAAAGGACCGGAGATTACATAAAATGTAAATGAAAGTTTAATAGAAATAATCCAGAAGGTAGTCCTTGGTCTCGAACGCTGTGAGGCATATTACAACAGAAATGTTAAAAGATTTTACATATCATCAGTTTGCAAATGGAAATGACTCAAGTCCTTTACTGTTTAGGTTAATGAAAATTGATTATAACTGATTTTGATAAAAAGAATAATTCAAGAAAATCAAGTTTCTTTTTCAAATCTAATGGGTAAGTGTGAGTTTTAATGGTCAATTGAACAGACAGATTGAACGGACAGCCGTTTTTGTGTGAGAGAATACTTTATTATCCTTTCACGGAAAATTTTCCAAACTTAAGCCATTTGATTGCCACTACGGCTTGGAATTTTATACCCACCATCATAGGTTGGGGGGAGTCACCTAATCTAGTCATTTCGTTTGCAACATCTCGAAATATGATAGAGTATAAATGTATATTCTTGAAATTCTGAGTCGATCTAACCATGGTCGTCCGTCTGTCGAAATTACGATAGCATTCGAACGAATAAAGATATCCGCTTGAAATTTTGCACCCATACTACTTATTGCAGTAGGTCATTGCAGGTTGCCATATAAACCGATCCTTAGTTTTGACTTTTGCACCTAGCGGTTTCAATTTTTATCCGGTTTGGCTGAAATTTGGTACAAGGGCTTTTGTTCTGAATTTTAATATATTGGGTTGCCCAAAAAGTAATTGCGGATTTATTTAAAGAAAGTAAATGCATTTTTAATAAAACTAAGAATGAACTTTAATCAAATATACTTCTTTTACACTTTTTTTCTAAAGCACGCTAAAAGTAACAGATGATAACTGACAGAAGAAAGAATGCAATTACAGAGTCACAAGCTGTGAAAAAATTTGTTAACGTCGACTATATGAAAAATCCGCAATTACTTTTTGGGCAACCCAATATATGCCCCATAAGATCCTAGTCGGCATATATACATATATAGGGCCCCATTAAATACCGATATTCAGACTTCTTGAGCTCCTAGAAACCTCAATCATTACCCGATCAATGCCCATTAACCGGTTAAAGTTTTCGCTGAAATTTAGCACGTAGTGTTCTGTTATGATTTCCAACAACTGTGGCAAGTACGATCCAAATCGGTCGATAACCACATATATCTCCCCGATTCTGATGATCAGTGAAGTAGGTGCGTCTTGTTCTAAGTAGTAAAATTTCAAGTTTTTTGTAATATTTTAAACATAAACTTCAGCTGCTTCGAACGGAAGGAAAAAACCTATACATTTATTGCTAAATCGTTAGGACGGTCTGAAAATCTCGTACCAAATGATTTAAACAAAAAAAAAAAACAAGCTATTAACGATTCAGACCATATTGAACACGCATGTTGAAGGTCATAAGAGAAGCCATTGTACAAAATTTCTGCCAAATCGGATGAGAATTGCGCCCTCTAGAGGCTCAAGAAGTTAAGATCCCAGATCGGTTTATATGGCAGCTATATCAAAATATTGACCGATTTAAACCACACATAGCGCAGTTTTTCGAAGTGATACCAAAACACCACGTGCAAAATTTCAGTCAAATCTGACGAGAATTGCGCCCTCTAGAGGTTCAAGAAGTCAAGATCCAAGATCGGTTTATATGGCAGCTTTATAAAAACATTAACCGATTTGACCCCTTTTACAATCCCAACCGACCTACACTAAGAAAAAGTATTTGCGCAATATTTCAAGCGCCTAGCTTTAGTCCTTCGAAAGTTAGCGCACTTTCGACAGACAGACGGACGGACGGACAGACAGACGGACATGGCTAGATCGATTTAAAATGACATGACGATCGAGAATATATATACTTTATGGGGTCTCAGATGCATATTTCGAGGTGTTACAAACAGAATGACTAAATTAGTATTCCCCCATCCTATGGTGGAGCGTATAAAAAAAAGATGCCGTGTGAGAACGTCATCCGATTTGGCTGAAATTTTGTACACGGTGTTCTGTTATAACTCTCAACTGTGCCAAGTACGTTCCAAATCGGTCTTTAACCTGATATACCTCCCATATAAGCCGATCTACTGATTGGACATCTTGAGACCCTTGAAGCCGCAATTTGTGTACGACTTAGTTAAAATTGTGCACATAGTGTTTTGTTTTGACTTCCAACAACTGTGCCAAGTACGGTGCAAATCGTTCCACAACCTGATATAGCTCCCATATAAACCGGTCACTCGATTATCCATGTTCGGTTCCTAGAAGCTTTAATTTTGCTGGTTTGACAATAGTTTGCATAAATTTATAGCAGAATCCATGGTGGTGGTTTTCCAAGATACAGCCCTGCCGAACTTTGCCCGCTTTTATTTGTTTTATTTTAGTTTTTATCGATTTTCGCCCACTGTGCAACGTCTCATCATTTTCCCCACATGCCTTAAACATGCTTTCACTTGGCGCACCGATTTTGTATAAATAAGGTCGTAGTCCAGAGACTACCGTAGCGCATAGGTTAATATGTCCGCATATGACGCTGCATGCCTTGGTTCGAATCCAGTCGAGACCAGCATCAGTGGTTTTCCCTCCTAATACTGGCAACATTTGTGAAGTAGTATGTCATATAAAAACATCGCTCCAAAGAGGTATCGCACTGCGGCATGCCGTTCGTACTCGGCTTTAAAAATGAGGCCCCTTATCATTGAGCTTAAAACATTAATCGGACTACAATCATTGATATGTGAGAAGTTTGCCCCTGTTCCTTAGTAGATTATTAATGGGCAACATTTGTATTTGTAAGCACGTAGTCCTATGTGTACCGTTATGATACCGAAAGCTATACTGACCTCCTGCTTACTTCCTTTCAGTAATAGCTTCGTCTTCTCAAGATCCGGATCTCTCAATAGAAATTTCGTCCTCCTACCGACCGTTGTGCTGTTTCACAGTGTTAAATGCGCGTTCGTACCCCACGTTCTTAACCGAAAGTCTTCGAGTTAACCAAGTTTATTGAAGGCAGTCCTCTGGCCTTCACTTCCAAATCGTCTGCCCTTTCATTCCCCTTACTCCTTTATGGATCGGCACCCGAATGATGCGGATTTTTTTCCCTAGAGAAGACTTTAATCTCCTCCTTACACTCCAAGACAGCTCGTACCCTTACAGTCCTGGTTGTTATTGCTCTTATAGCCATTTTACTGTCCGTAAAGATGTTCACACTCGACGTCCACGCGTTAGCACCACACCACCTCATGCATGCAGTGATCGCACGGATCTCTGCCTGCAGGACCGCATTATGGCCAGGCAGTCTAAAACAGATCTCAGTCGCTGGATTCTCAATATAGACCCCCAGGTCTACTTCTTCCAGATGGGAATACTAGTGTTCCGTCAGTTCAAGACTGTGCCGCTGGCAGCAGTGCCTCGCACTCGACCTCAAGTGTAGGCTCAGGTATCCATTCGGTAACCTCTTTCATTCTTTCCAGGTTTCCTAACATCGCCTCGACTATACTGCGATGTTAGGAACTAGCCAAATGTGGTTGTTATTTGGTATACAAAGTACACATGTACCACCCAATGCTCTTACTTTACTTTAATTGGCTATGACAGAACATTTGTTCCCCTAGCCGAATGTAGAATAGCCTCAAAAGCGTCTCTATCTTCTGCGCTCATTCTAAAATCTCTGACTCCAAGTTTCAAGGTGTCTCCCACCACTTGGTCTTTCCATCGGACTTTTGGTCTTCCCGGTTTGCATGTACCACCGTGTTTGCTTTCAAAAGACTTCTTTGCTGGAGCTTCTTCACCCATTCTGACAACATGCCCTAGCCAATGCAGCCATTGTATTTTGATGCGTGTAACTATGCTGTCGTCGTCATACAGCTCGTGGTTCATACGTCGCCTATATTCTCCATTATCGCAAACTGGTCCATATATTTTACGAAAATTAGTTGTCTCAAATACTCCAAGCACTGCCTCATCTGCTTTCACAAGTATTCATGCCTCAGAACCATATAACATCACGGGTAGTATCAGTGTCTTGTATAGTGCAATCTTCGTCTGTCGAGAGGTGGCCTTGTTTCTTTACTGCTTACTTAGTCCAAAGTAGCATCTGTTTGCTTCATCGCTTTATCTCAAACTGGTGTCATTCGTTTCGGTTACGGCGGTGCCGAGGTGGATAAAGTTACTGCCTATCTCAAAGTTGTGGTTCCCAACATTCCCTATTTTCTTTATCTGCTCGGTTGCACAAGGCGTTTTGGGAGTTGAAACCATCCATTTCGTTTTATCGCCATTTACTGCCAGCCCCATTTTCACAGACTCTCTTTCGATTCTTTCAAAGGCTGCAGTTACTACTTCCGGTGACCGACCTATGATATCGATATTGTCGGCATAGGCGAGTAGCATGTGCTCTCTTGATTAATGTGCCATGTCTATTCACATCTGCATCTCGCATAATCTTCTCCAGCAGGATATTAAAGAGATCACATGATAGGCTATCTCCTTGTCTAAAAACTCGTTTGGTATTAAATGGTTCGGAGAGATTCTTTCCTATTGTTACTGAGGAACGCGTATAAGCAAGTGTCATCCTGCAGAGTCTCATTAATTTTGCAGGGATACTAAACTCAGACTTGAAATACCTTTGAACGTAAAGGGGTATCGGAAGCGGCTTTGTAGTCAACAAAGAGGTGGTAGATGTTGTCGGGTTTTTTCCAGGACTTGGCGCAGTGTGAATATCTGATCCAGGGTGGATTTACCAGGTCTAAATCCGCTTTGATGGGGCCCATTTATCTCATTGACTTTTGGTGTTAATTTTTCACACAGCACGCTCGAGAGTATCTTGTATGCGATGGGGAGGAGACTTATTCCTCTGCAGTTGGCACATTCCGTCTTGTCTCCTTTCTTGTGTACGGGACATAGTATGCTGAGGTTCCAATCATCGGGTATGCGTTCTTCTAGCCAGATTGCACAGACACGCTGATGCATATGCCTTATCAGCGTGTGGCCTCCGGTATTAAATAGTTCAGCGGGTAATGCGTCGCCTCCTACTGCCTTGTTGTTCTTCAGTCGGGTCACTGCTCCTTGGACCTCATTTTGACTATACCATCATCATTGATTGGTTCTGCGGTATGCTCTTCGCCGCCAACGTCGGACGCTAGCAGTTGGGTAAAATATTCCTTCCATATCCTCAGCATGCTATCTGTTTCAGTTACCAGATTTCCTTCTTTCTCTCTGCAGGAGGATGTGCCTGCACCAAAGCTATCGGTGTGATGTTTAATTCTTTGGTAGAATTTCCGGACTTCATTCTGACTCCTGTACATCTCAATTCGATACCACTCCTTCATCTGGCGCGTTGCTACTGATAGCAGGGTTGCTCTATATGCCGCATTCTTAGCTTCAGTAGCATCTTGACACTCTTGGTCGTACCATGGGTTTCATGGAGGAGGCTTTCGGTACCCAAGTACGGATTTTGCGGCATTTTCCATGGAGTGGCAATTGTTTGCCACTGCGCCATTATAATATCGGAACAAGAAATGCTTTCATCAAGCAGTTGGATCAATCGAGTGGAGTATGCCGCTGCCATTTGTTGTGTTTGCAGCTTTTCCAGCCTCCGTGCAGTGTCAGATCGTACTTTCCTCGCCATGTTCAAACGGCTGCGAACCTTTGCTGCAACACGGAAATGATCCGATTCTATTTTCGCTCCACGGATCAATCGTACATCTAACACGCTTGGTTCCTCGTGTTTTGATCGGGTGACAGCCATGTGGCCTTGTGAATATTTTTATGTTGAAATCTGGTGCTACTAGCTACCATTCTTTTTGCCGCTGGGCAATCAATCAGCCTAAACCCGTTGCTGGACGTTATCTCGTGGAGGCTAAACTTTCCGACTGTTGGACCAAAGATGTCTTTCTTCCCTATCTTCGCATTAAAATCCCCCAGAACGATTTTAATATCAGGGCGGGGCAGCGGTTATATTCTCTCTCTAGGCGCTCGTAGAAAATATCCTTGGTCTGCTCGTCCTTGTCTTCCGTCGGGGCATGGGCACAAATAAGGCTGATGTTGAAGAATTTGGCTTTTATGCGGATTGTGGTTAGCCTTTCATCCACAGAAGTAGAGCTGGAGACAAGATGTTGAAGAATTAGGCTATCATGAGGATTGTGGCTAGCCTTTCATCCACCGGAGCAAAGCTGAAGACAAAGTGTTTCAGTCTCCGACTAACCACAAATCCTTACTATTCCTTCGTTTCTTATAGTAGTTATCAAAGTTTCCCCGGGGGCGGGTTACTGGCCCAGCGCCCCAACCACATGGGTTTTTGGAATTGCACATGTATCCCTGTTGTGGCGAGCCGCTTGCTACAAGATCCGACGCTCGCCTCCAAATTGCAAATTGCAAATTTTGCCCATGAACATTCCACTAAGGAACAGGGGCAAACTTCTCACATATCAATGAGTGCAGTCCGATTCAAGTTTTAAGCTCAATGATAAGGGGCCTCCTTTTTATAGCCGAGTCCGAACGGCGTGCCGCAGTGCGACACCTCTTTCGAGAGAAGTTTTACATGGCATAGTACCTCACAAATGTTGCCAGCATTAGGAGGGGAAAACCACCGTTGAAAATTTTTTCTGATGGTCTCGCCAGGATTCGAACCCAGACGTTCAGCGTCATAGGCGGACATGCTAACCTCTACGCTACGACGCTCGCCTCCAGCCGCCCCTAACCTGGGAACAGACGCTGATGTTGATCATTGTTTATTTGAAGGCGCCAATAACTCTCCTTGTCATCTCGCAACCTGTAGACGCGCCCGGTAGCTTTCAGCTAAGCTTCCCATGGTAACGATGGACACCGCACCAGTCGGAGCTGAAAGTTCCAGCCAGTGTGGTGCTCATAATTATCCCGTGTCGGCCAGGACCACACAATGCTCATATGGGTCAATTTTGTCTTACCCATACCAAAAGACGCTTCGATTAGATCATAAATAGATACAATCCTTGCATTAATTTCTTGAGTTATAAATTGGGTTTGTTGTTGGATATGTTAAGCAGAATCCATGGTGTTTGGAATGAAACTAAGTTCGCTTCGTCTGATATAGAGACGAACGGATAGACCTACGGATATCTCTAAATCTTCTTAGGTTTTAAAATTTTGTAAATGCTTCTTACATTTCTTCAAATACTGGAATGTATATCTTACTTCACTACCTTATTCTATTAATCAAATATCCTACAGGGAACAAAAAACACTTGTAACTGTTTGAGTAAATACCTAATTATAAACCCTATTGAAAGGCTATCTTTGTTGCAAAGATTCTGTTTCATTATTCCCTATGTTTTTTTTCATTTAGTACAACTCAAATGTGATTCACTTTCTTAAATTCTTTGTGAAATTGCATATTCCTTAGAAGGCGCAAGAAACATTCACCAAATCCCTTCTTCTGTGAACCAAAGTAGATAATGCACATCTATGCTATTGCCTTTGTTAGTGATAAATGTAGGTAGGCATTCCAAGGCTTTTGTTATTTCTATGTACATTTCCAACGAAATCTTTGGGAAAATTAATATCCTTCATTGTGGCAATCTCTAGGCATTGAATTCTTTCCTATTTCATTTTGCAGGCAACCGATGAAGGATATATCGAAGATATAAATGGCATATTAAATTGTGGTGATTTGCCCAATCTCTATCAGATGGAAGACAAGGCGACCATTATGGAGAACATGACGAATCTGGCCAAACAACTGGTAAGTAAGTGCTGAGCTGGAAGGGAAGGTAAAATAATGTTCTCTCTTCCCCTTACAACTAGAACGAGTGCATGTGGTAAAGCCATGAACTCATGAGTTTCAAAGCGATAGGATTTCTTAGTAACTTAACTAAAATTCAATTTATTTTATTTCCGTTTCCCCACCACAAATGAACTCAAACACATACAAACACACACATGCACTGGGGAACAACAACTGCATGCCATGATAATGATGATGATGACGATGATGCCACATGATGCATTACACCGCAATGATGTTGGCTGTTTATCAATGCTACTGCTGCTGCTGTTGCTGCTTGGGTAACTTGGGTGGCTTGGCGGTGTCCATGGCAATGCCATATACCAAACATATTATTTCCTAATTTGCGGTGCACAACCATGTCAACCAATGTCCTGTTATTGCTCTACAATAATGCACTGCCACTGCATTTCCGATGAACCATGATAATGATGATGACCATGATGATCCTTGCCGTTCACCATCCTGATATTTATCCTGTTGGGCGGCGGCGATGGCATGACTGCCGTTGTACTTTGAATGGAATCTCCTATGGTCGTGCTGTTGCATCTGTGATATTTTTGGAATGGCGGCGGCTGGGTTTTCATATTTCATTTTGGCATTTCTCCCCTGATTATGCACAAATCAATGGGATATGGAATTTCAAATGTTTATCTGATTACCGGAACCCAATATATGGCTTTCATACCTCATCTCAAAAATTTCATTGTGAATGAAATGCAATATTCTTTTTAATATGCTGCTATGGATGGGATGATTGAATTTATGATGCTGTGTTCCAAAGGCTAAAAATATCGAGCCGATTCCAAGTGAAATGCATGCCTTTTATATTGAACGAGTACGTGAGCAATTACACGTGGCATTGGCATTCTCGCCCATTGGCGAATCATTTAAGGAACGCATTCGAATGTATCCATCATTGATAAACTGTTGCACGATTGATTGGTAAGTGCCATGGGAGGGGGAGGAAAATGTGAAGTGGGGTTTAGATACATCTCTACAGTGGTTTAATCAAAAAAGAGAGATATTTCATTTTGCCCGTTAGAGCGAAGATCATTTGTTCCGCAATTTTCCGTTTACAGTCGAAACCCCATCATTGTGTCACGCTTTTGAGAAAAATTCCGATTAAGTAAAACTTGATGGAAAGAACCATAAATTTTTGGTATTATAAATTGCAATTAAATTCGCTAAAGTAAAAATCGCTTAAACGAAAATACCGCTAAGCCGAAAAAAAAAAATAAAAATTCGCGTCATAAATAAATTACTCAAAAATTTATTTTAAAATATCGCTTATGATTGTCTCTGACTTTTAAATAGTTCTAGTGAGCATTGTTCTTTTATAGCCACCATATAGGATGGGGGTATACTAATCTAGCCATTCCGTTTGTAGCACCTCGAAATATAGACCTAAGACCCTATAAAGTATATATATTCGAGATCATCTCGACATTTTAAGTCCATCTAGCCATACCCAAAATGTATTTACCCGGTAAATTGGGTAAATACCAGGGAATTTACCCATTTATACCCTGCTGGGTATAAATCTTATATACCCTCCACCCTGGATCGCATTCATCGAGTTCTTTTCCCGGCACCTTTTCTTAGGCAAAGGATTTCAGGTTATGAACCGATTTGAACACATCGAAATATCAATTTCCGACCTTACACAATATATATATTTCGGATTGTCGTAAAATTCAAAGACGATTTAGCGATGTCCGTGTGTCTGTCCGTCCGTCTGTTGTAATCACTCTACAGCCTTCAAAAATTGAGATATTGAGCTGAAATTTGGCACAGATACGTCTTTTTGATGCATGCTGCTATATTGACCGATTTTCCGATAAAGGGTCGAATGCCCATAAGCGCTTTATTTTACATCTGATTTCGCTGAAATTTGAAACAGGGAGTTGTTTTAGGCCTCCCGACATCTGACCCATATCGGACTATATTTATATATAGCTGCCATATACACTGATCTGCCGATAAAGGGTCTGAGCCCATAAAAGCTTTATTTATTACCCGATTTTAAACAGAGGGTTATTTTAAGCCTCCTGACATCCGACCCAAATATGGATCAAATTGGACTATATCTAGGTATAGCTGCCATATAAACCGACCTCCAGACAAAGGATCAAAAGCCCATAAAAGCTTTATTTCTTAACCGATTTCGCTGAAATTTGAAACAGTGGGTAGTTTTACGCCTCCTAACATAGGTCCCAAATATGCTTCAAATCGGACAGTATTTAGATATAGCTGACATATAGACCGAATAAAAGCTTTATTTTTTATACGATTTCGCTGAAATTTAAAACAGTGAGTAGTTTAAAACCACCCGCTATCCGCTATCCAAATATGGTAAATATCGGACTGTAATTAGATACAGCTGTCATATAGACCGATGTGCCGATTAAGGGTCTGAAGCTCGTAAAAGCTTTATTTATTACCCGATTTTGGTGAAATTTTAAATACAAAATTCAACAGTGACTTATATATATGAGCCCACTCAATATCCGTGTCGAATTTGGGTGCATAAGTTATCCAATTTTCACCGGATTGTGCCGAAAGGGGGTTTTCATACATACCCAAGGTGGTGGGTATTCGGCCGGGCCGAACTTAATGCCTTTTTACTTGTTTTTCGTTGAATTTTTATGAAAAATTTCTCCTAATGGCGATAAACTTTAAGCTCGTTTTCCGAGCAAAGCAATGAGTGAACACTTTTGTTCAGACTACTAAATAGAAACATTCTAAAGCCTCGAATAAAAGAAAATCTTAAGCCGTAGACTATCAATGCGTGCTGTTGTTCCACAGTTGATGGTGGAAGATACTTAAATTTTTGATTCCATTACACTTGACTGTTGTCATACCACCACCACCATTGAAGCTTGAAGTGTATGTACCATTGAAGCTTGAAGTGTATGTATGTCCGCTATCAGTGATGATTGCATTGGTGGCAATGCCATCAACAATTTTGAAGTCATAGATGCGATGCTGAAGCTGATGTGGAAGTTGCTACCGGTTATGGCCAGGATAGTGATGTCTTTGATGATGTGGTGTGTGACTAAGACTTGCCGCGAGCAACAGGAATAACACTTTTTTCCCGTTGCTGCTATTTTGAGTGGGGATTTTTTTTTCGGTATTTTTCTTCCGCCCATTCAATAATTTTAACCGTATTTTAACATTTCCTCTTCGAATCAGTGTGATTTATACAACTCAACACAATGAACATCGTGTCAGTGGAAGGCATCCGGAAGGGGAGCCTAGAATAAATGTTGTTGTAGCTACAACTACTACAGGGCTGTTGGGTCTTCCTTTTGTAAATTGAGTTGTATCGTTGGCATGGTTGCCCTTATTTGTGGTAGATATTTCACACAGTAAGTGTAGTTAATGTTGAAGCATTTAGGGTACAATATAGGATATGAGACATTTGTTGAGTGAAAATTTATTGGGTGGTGCTAAATGTTTTGCAGACATCCACCACAGATTATGTGCTATCCAAATTTCCTTGACCTAAAAAAAAATGCGCAAATGTAATGGTTCGGAGGACGCAAAATAACTCACTGCACTTAAGCCAACATTTTGAACGCTTTTAATGAACCTAAAACAGTAAATTGGTCAGTACGGCAGCTATATCCCAAAACGGTTAGATCTGTACTTGGTATCTTTGGAGTCGGTAATAACTTCGTTCGATTTATATCGATCTTTCTCAGAGATCGCACTATACGAGTTGCTGAAGATGGATTGTCAACCGATGAGTATACATTGACCGCAAGTGTGCCACAAGGCTCTGTCCTTTCCCCTTCCTTTTTTATACCCACCATCGTAGGATAGGGGATCATCTAAGACGATTTACAATGTCCGTGTGTTTGTTCATCTATCCGCCTTAAAAAATTGAGATATTGAGCTGAAATTTGGCACAGATACGTCTTTTTGATGCACGCTGGATAAGTTGTTGAACGGGCCAAATCGGACCATATTTGGATATTGCTGCTATGTAGACCGATTTTCCGGAAAAGGGTCTAATGCCCATAAATGCTTTTTCATCCGATTTCGCTAAAATTTAAAACAGTTTTAGGCCTCCCGACATCTGACCCAAATATGGTCCGTATCGGGCTATATTTATATATAGCTACCATATAGACCGATTTCCCGATTAAGGGTCTGAAGACCATAAAAGCTCTATTTATTACCCGATTTTGCTGAAATTTGCAACAGTGAGTTATTTTAAGCCTCCCAACGTTTGCCCTAAATATGGATTAGATCGGTTCATATTTAGATATAGCTGCCATATGGACTGATCTCCCGATAAAGGGTTTGAAGACCATAAAAGCTTTATTCATTACCCGATTTCGCTGAAATTTAAAACAGTGGGTTATTTTGAACCTCCCGACATCTGACGTAAGCCTTCTGTCCACATCAATTGTGGACAGGAGGCTTATAGATGAGACGCTCTCCCAGGATTTGTTGGCCATTTCCGAATGGGGTAGAATGAACAGAGTAGAATTTAACACATAGTAGACGCAGTGCTGTTTCTTGTCTCACAAGCGATTCACTGACCCACTACAATTGTCGATATCTATCGACGGTATAGTTATTGAGCAATCAGATGCTCTTGATGTTCTGGCGATGAAGACACAATGTGATGTCCGTTGGTCGAAACACGTATTAGAAGTGTCGAAATAAGCATTCAAGTGTTAGGGCTTTCTTAAGCGGTGTAAGAAATAGTTCACCTCTTCTGATCTTCTTAATATCTATATTGCCTTCATCAGGCCGAAGGTTATATATATATGGACAGGAACTCCAAAATCATCCTTGGATGACTGCTTTACCGAGTTCAACGGGGATCGATGGTGTTGATTGGGGGCATTAGAGTATCCAGTCGACTGAACCATGCATTACCGAGAAAATGCATTTTTTGCCCGAACCATTCGTATGTGGAACCACTTCCAGCTAATGTCTTTCCCACCGCCATTGACGTTCAGAAATTTAAGACGAATATCAGTAAACACTACTCCCTCCCTTCATAATTGCCTGCACTGCTTGACCGAGTTCAACGGAGATCGATGGTGTTAATTGGGGACATTAGAGTATCCAGTCGACTGAACCATGCATTAGCGAGAAAATTAATTTTTCGCCCGAACCATTCGTATGTGGAACGACTTCCAGCTAATGTCTTTCCCACCGACATTGACGTTCAGAAATTTAAGACGAATATCAGTAAACACTACTCCCTCTCTCCCCCTCCAACCATTAACTTTCCTAATTGCCTGCACTGCATATATAGGGAACATCCCCTGCGTGTTGGTTACGTGAAAAAAGCTGTGGTTCCCAACTTTCTATCCACTTGGTATTACATTCCCTCTTGTCTCCTTTCTTGCGTACGGGACATAGTATGCTGAGGCTCCAATCATGGGTTACGCGTTCTTCTAACCCCATTGCGTAGACAAGCTGACGCATACGCCAGCATGTTGTTCAGCGGAAAACCCGTCGGCTTTTGCTGCCTTGTTATTCTTTAATCGGGTAACTCCGATTGTACCTCATTTTGACATCGTCGGACACTAGCAGTTGGGTAAAATGTTCTTTCCACATCCTCAGCAGGCCATCGGTGTCAGTTACCAGATTTCATTCTTTGTCTCTGCAGGAGGATTTGTCTGCACCGAAGCCATCGGTTTCATGTTTAATTCTTTGGTAGAATTTCCGGACTTCATTCTGACTCCTGTACATCTCAATTCGCTTACACTCACGTCTTTCCATTTCCTTTTTCTTTCTGCGGAATAGACGTTTCCCCTCTCTCCTTTTCTCCCGACACCCGAGAGACAATAGGGTATCCAACTCATTTACCTCCTCGAAAATCGTCGAAAAATGGGCTGCCTGGTGCTATTCTAACGGTACAATCATGGTGTTTGTTAATTTGATATTCGTCTGCTTATTCCTGATTTTAGGATGTTTGATTAAGTGTGAGGCAGCCACTGCGGCTATGAGACTTAAGGCGATGGGAAACGGATACCTGAGATAAACCTTGAAGTCGAGTGCGAGGCACTGCTGCCATCGGCACATTCTTGAATTGACGGTACCCTAGTATTGGCATCTGGAAGATCATGTTACACAGATGGATCAAAGCTAGAGGAGAGAGTGGGCCTGAGAGTCTACATTGAGAACCCAGGCACTGGCAACTGTTTTAGACTGCCTGACCATGATACGGTCCTGCAGGCGGAGATCCGGGCGATCACGAAATGCGTGAGGTGGCGTGGTGCTAACGCGAGGGCGTCGAGTGTGAACATCTTTACCGTCAGCAAAAATTGCTAAAAGGGATATAACAACCCGGACGGTAAGGTATCGAATAGTCTTGCAGTGTAAGAAGGAGATTAACGCCTTCTCTGAGGATGGCAAAATCCGCATCGTTTTGGTGCCGAGCCATAACGGAGTAAGGGGAAATAAAATGGCAGACAATTTGGCAGTGAAGGCCAGAGGACTGCCGTCAATAAAATTGGTTAACCCGAAGCCTTTCGGATCGACAAAGTCCGAGTTAAGGGAGAGGGCGACAACTGCGCATGCAACATTGTGGAACAACGAAACGGTCGGTAGGATGGCGAAAATCCTATGCGGGGATCCAGATCGTGAGAACACGAGGCTATAACTGAATGGAAGCAAGAAGGAGGTCAGTATAGCAATTGGTATCATAACGGGACATATAGGACTACGAGCTCACTTATGTAAAATCGGTACGGCAAGTGATAGCATATGTAGGCCAAGCGAGGAAGATAATGAGACGTTGGAGCATTTCCTTTGTCATTGCCCGGCTTTCGCGTCCAACAGATACCGGTACTTTAGAGGTTACTTTATAGCTTTTAGAGCGCACAAGAAGCCGATTACTGGCTTAGGTGTATGTCCATTGTGACATGGGGCGGATTAATATCAAAACCCTCTTTTCAACCTAACCTAGGATATTTTTCAGAAATCCTAGCCTTTCAGCGAAATCGGGCAATATTGAGGGGTATGACAACTAAATGGGTTTCCAATAGGGCTCTTTTTGTACCCTCCACTAACTGTCCCCTATACTAATTTCGTCATTCTGTTTGTTGCACCTCGAAATAGGCGCACCGGCGCCTCTTGGCTGCAAATCTTAATTTCTGGTTCGATTTTCAAAATTCTTTTCTTTTGCTGGATAGTACTCAAAAGTAATACAAAAAATATTGGTCGTTTAAAATTTCAAACCGTGGCGCAGAGGTTAGCATGTCCGCCTATGACGCCGAACGCCTGGGTTCAAATCCCGGCGTGAACATGAAAAAAATTTTTCAGCAGTAGTTATCCCCTTACTAATGCTGGCTACAGTTGTAAGGTATCTTGCCATGTCAAAACTACCATGTCTACCAAGTGGTGTCGCTATGCGGAAAGACGTTCGGGCTCGGCATAAAAAAGAAGGCCCTTATCGTTGAGCTTAAAACTGTAATCGGACTGCACCCATTGGTAGGAGAAGCATCCCGTTCCTTAATGGAATGTTCATGGAAAATTTAGTAGTATATCAACAATAGCAACAATAGGGACCACCAAATTCGTTGCAAATCTGCAAACCTTAACCGTTTTGTAATTCCTTTTAATATTCTCACATAAATCCCAGTTATCATTGTTTTGCTGCAAGACCTGGTAGCACACCAGGAGCAACATCAGTTGCCTTAGCGAGCGGAATCAGCAGGTTGTCTGTCTCGGTACTAAATAGCAGGCAACAAAGTGCAAAAAAACACAGTAAAGCGGCAAAAACGTAGTCATGGTTTTCTCACTCCATAACATCTTCATTCTTTTGATATTTACCGAATGTGTCCGTTGGTGGACGTGCAAAAAAGTTTTCACAAATAAATAAATATACAGAAAAATCAAAGACTTTCAGCATCACGTT
The DNA here is from genome assembly GCF_963082655.1 of Stomoxys calcitrans. Taxonomy (NCBI): domain Eukaryota; kingdom Metazoa; phylum Arthropoda; class Insecta; order Diptera; family Muscidae; genus Stomoxys; species Stomoxys calcitrans. The sequence continues at coordinate 216,630,415 of NC_081552.1, forward strand.
GTGAGGTGCCTGCCATTTTCAATAACGATTCGCTTCCTCTGCTCTGCAAGGAATTTAAAAAATGCCCAAGAAAAAAAACGAAATACCTACAACAATGACTTATTGGATAAGTTTTTGTGAAAAATTGATTTCCCGATTATTTTACAATTTATGAGTTGGTAGCTGGAAATGAAAAGCGGAAAAGGCATCAATTCCAACAGCGTTATTTAAAGAGAAAAATTATTTTCTCCTTCTTTTGTGTAGAAATTTAATAAAGCCATGTTTTGCTGATAAAGGCAATAAAACTTTTTAAATTTCATCTGCAAAGTGAATAATCAAAGGATGAGAAAGAACTAACGAATGGATGAAATATTAGAGATGAAGTGTAATAGTTGATTGTTATCAGTGGGTGAGGAAAGAGCTACAACTTATGATTCAATTAAGGAAAAATGTTGATATTAATGGATTTTGTTGATGAACGGGGGGCATCATTTAATTATACCAATATATTGGATTTAAATACTTCAACTTAATTGGCCATTACAGAAAATTTATTCCTCTAGCCGAACGTAGAATAAATGTCCAAGCAACTGGATCTGGATGTATGAGGGGCTGCTCATGCGTCTCATGCTCTAAAATGAGAAGTTGCAGGGGAGGATAAGTGCGCTGGACTCACTTTCTCCTCGCGGCGCATTGGTGGGTGAAGGTATCGTGGATGGGCGTCCGGCTGTTGCTCAATCGGTGCCTGATGCCCCCGCTGTCAACGCCAACTGGCACGTTTGTAGTCCCCGCTGCCCCCGTTGCCTGTGCCTTTTGCGAAACCGGTGGAGAAAAGGTCAGTGATCGTGAACGGGAATGGTAAACTGCTGTCGACTTTCACGGTCGACAGCAGTTTACCATTCCCGGGGTCGGAATGAGAGGCGTATCGGTGGAACATGCCGTCATAACTCCTAATGAGTTCAAGGCAGAGCTGTACTCGTTGAATTTGAAGGAGAAGATGAGCGCGGAGGTTTCCGTCGGTCCGTCCATTTGGCTAGTGCGCTTTGAAAGCCTGAGGACGGCTCAGTCAACCTCACCTGGAGTGTATTCCGAGGGTGGCGGATAAGCTGTGTGAGGAGGAAGCGTACGTGAAGTGGTTCCGATTCAACGCCCGGATGCGGGATGAGGTCTTCGCATGTCTTCGATGCATGGGATTTGTCCACAGGGTACGAAATTGTCGTGTGAGAGGTGACATTTGCCGCCGTTGTGGACTGGGTGGACACGTGGCTTCGGCCTGTCCCAACCCCGTTAGGTGCAAGAATTGTAAATTCAAGGGGTTGCCGACGGATCACATGATGATCTCCACGGCCTGTCCTTTACATGCTGGTTTGGCGGCTAAGACCAATGCGCGGCATTATATGGATGCCCAGAGTGGTGACGCAGTAGTTTGGTCATGTTATGCGCACTGGTTACTCGGTAGCGCTGATACAGGAATCGTATGTAGTGGATGGATTGCCGGGGGCATGCGAGTCTTTACTGACAGCGGGGTTGACTCTGCGATAATTGTAGATAACAGCGACTGTGCGGTGGTTAGCAATAGCCAGTGGGGAGTCTGCATTTGTGCAGAAGGACGGAGTGGTATGATGTTCTTGGCTAGCATCTACCTCCTCGATGTGTCTCTCAAAAATGATACAACATTCGCTTGGCCATGAGAATTCCCATCCTGGGTAGTTGTTCAGCGAATGGTTAACCTTGAATGAAGTCGGTGTGTTGAACATGTCAAGAGAGAAGTATACCTTTGATGGGCCTTCAGGCGTTAGTGACATTGACGTTACGGCTGCAAATGGTGCGGCATTTACTGCTTACCAGTTTAAGTGGAGGGTTTGTGACGAATTGCGATTATATTCACTTCCAGGGATCAACGTACTCGGGCTACTGCAGAGTGGGCTAGGTGCTGGAAAGATCGAGACGTGAACTGGGATCTTTTTGTGAAGAGTTTTAGAGAGACTGCATCAGCATTGTCTTTACATAACTTCAGAGCACTGACGATAGATGACCAGATTGCTAAGACAGACGAATGGGTGAAAAAGCTGAATGATGTGCTCATTGGTAGATGTCGTAAGACTAAACCGAGTAAGGTCAAGTGGTGGACCCGTGAGCTTGAAGCTATGCGGCAAAACGTCAGGCATTTGATTACCTTTCATGGCGTAGTGTACTTACGAGATTAGGCGAAATAGTTGGTCGGGAACTTTCTCTCTGGCGTAGTTACGTGGTTGGTGCTAGCGATACAGTTTAGAAGGATAATCAGCGTGGCTGCCCTCAGGGGTCCAACTGTGCTCCATATATTTGGAACCTTATGAGGGATCCCCTGCTGGGACGTCTCGCTGAGTGCTTTAAAATCAGTGCGTATGCAACCTGCTCGTCCTGATTGAAGGAAATTCCGAACTGGAAATCGCGGTGAGTTGGGCTTGGCACTGTGCTCGATTGGAGCGTCCGTGTTGGTGTTGACGTCACGGAGGACAAACCCTTACAAGTTGCTCAAGGACATTCTGTCGCAGAATCGTCCACCCACGATTCGATCTGACGAAGCTAGCTTCAGAAACGTAGCGCTGGTAAAATATCTGGGACTGACTGTTTCAGAGAGAATGGGTTTTCTGGTGCATATGGATCGAGTGAAGGACAATTTTACTTGGCCATGTGGCGGCAACGGGATTGTAACATTGTCCTGATACAATGATTGATAAAACGTACTGTACCACTATTCCTGATAGAAACGATTGAAACTACGATATCCCTGGTAGTAGAAGTTACATAGACTTCTATACGGATGGTTTCAAACTAGAAGACCTTTAACTGCAGGGATCTCCTCTGCAATTAAAGACGTGGTGGAATGGCTAAGATAAAATGGCAAAACGACCATTGATTAACAAATTTCTGAATACAATAACCGCCCTCGACCGTCTCCCGCGACCGCTCTCTCAAGGAGATGGCTGAACAGTTAAAAATTCTGATCCGGATGGCCTTTCCCTTACTAAAGGGTCATTTTTTAGCTATTAACTTTTTAGGAACACTGCTATAATCACTCACTCACGTTTCGTGTTTTGTTTCACTGTCAAGCATCTTCAGTTTGGTCTATAGTTTAACCATGAATCGTCTTACAAACGAACAATGATGGAAAATTATTAAATTTTATTTCAAAATGCGTTCTCTTTTAAGAAAGCCGTTCGCGCGCTTCTTCCATTTTATAAAAGAAGCTCATTTTTGGTAAATAAGCAAAATTTTCGATTTTCGAAAGAAGATCAGCCAGAAGCATTGCAAGAGCTACCAATGCACCCAGATAAAGTCACAGTTTGGTGCGGTTTATAAGCTGGTGGCATCATTAGACCGTACTTATGATGCGAATCGTAATGTAACTGTGAATGCTGAGAGCTACCGTGAGATGATAACCAATATTTTTATTTGCCAAAAATGCAAGAACTTGACTTCCGTGTCATGTGGTTTCAAAAAGACGGTGCCACACGGCACGCATAACAATGGACTCCTTGAGAGGCGAGTTCGGTGACCCTTTTATTTTACGTTCGGGACCGATCAATTGGCCGCCTAGATTGTGCGATTTAACTCCTTTGCACTATTTTTTGTGGGGCTATGTAAAAAAAAGGGAGGCCACCGTAGCGCAGAGGTTAGAATGTCCGCCTATGACGCTGAACGCCTGGGTTCGAATTCTGGCGAAACCATCAGAAAAAATTTTCAGCGGTGGTTTCCCCTCCTAATGCTGTCAACATTTGTGAGGTACTATGCCTTGTAAAACTTCTCTCCAAAGAGGTGTCGAACTGCGGCATGCCGTTTGGACTCGGATATAAAATGGAGGCCCCTTATCATTGAACATAAACTTGAATCGAACTGCACTCATTGATATGTGGGAAGTTTGCCCCTGTTTCTAAGTGGAATGTTCATGGGCGAAATTTGTATTTGTTTGTATGTAAAAGCTCGCGCCTATACAGATAAGCCCACTTCAATTGATACATTGGAAGACAACCTTAAAGCATTTATTAGTGAAATACCTGCCGAAATGTTGGAAAGAGTATGTCAAAATTGGACTAAGAGGATGGACCATTTGAGACGCACTCACAGTCAACATTTGCATGAAATAAACTTTACACATTAAATTATAGGACCGTAGAATCGATTCAAATAAAGATTTCATTCATTTTTATACCCACCACCGTAGGATGGGGTATATTCACTTTGTCATTCCATTTGCAACACATCGAAATATTCATTTCCGACCCTATAAAGTATATATATTCTTGATCAGCGTAAAAATCTAAGACGATCTAGCCATGTCGGTGCGTCTGTCTGTTGTAATCACGCTACAGTCTTTAAAAATAGAGATATTGAGCTTAATTTCGCACAGATTCTTTTTTTGCCCATAAGCAGGTTGAGTTCGAAAATGGGATAAATCGGACTATATCTTGATATAGCCCCCATATAGACCGATCCACCAATTTAGGTTCTTAGGCCCATAAAAGCCACATTTATTATCCGATTTTGCTGAAATTTTGGACAGTGAGTTATGTTAGGTCAGTCGACATCCCAATTCAGTTTGGCTCAGATCGGTTCAGATTTGGATATAGCTGCCATATGGACCGATCTCTCGATTCAAGGTTTTGGGCCCATAAAAGGCACATTTATTGTCCGATGTCGCCCAACTTTGGGACAGTGAGCTGTGTTGGGCCCTTCAACACCTTCCTCAATTTGGCTCAGATCGGTCCAGATTTTGGGTGTGTTAGGCTCGTCGACATTTTTCTGAAGCTTGCCCAAATCGGTCCAGATATCCGATATCTCGATTTAAAGTCTTGGCCCCATAAAAGGCGCAATTGAACAATGACTTGTACTTATAAGTATTTGGTCTAAATCGCATCATATGTCTATATAGCTGCTATGGGGCATAAGGTATGCATTTTTCACCGGATTTTGACGAAAGGTGGTTTACATATATACCCGAGGTGGAGGGTATCCAAATTTCGGCCCGGCCGAACTTAACGCCTTTTTACTTGTTCTGAACTATATATGTGTGTGTTTTTTTTTTTTTTGAAAAACATTCCTGTAGCTCTTAAAAATCACCCTTTATATCCCATAGCCAGGGAGCACATCTTGTAGTTTGACCGGTGATACATTATCAGGTTCCAGCATTATAAGGTAGTGGAAACTTTTAATCGAAGAATTCTTTATTCAAAAGAATAGCATCTGCAACCCTTCGTTTTGCTCAACTACACTGCATGCCCCTTGATCCTTAGACATGCAGTTTTAAGTGAGCCTTTTGTGACGTTCGTGGACCTCCGGACCGTCATATCAATTTTCTTCAAAATTACCAATACCTGTAAATGTCTACTAGGGAAAGCATCCTGAGCCTTCTGCCTGTCCCTAACAAAAAGGGGAGGTTTTGTTTTCTTCCTTTCTTAAAAATGTCCTTTATTACAAATCACGAGATTTTATTCATATTCTTTCACTATGCCTTCCACGATTTCTCTATTTGATTTATCCATTTGGCAAATCATCCTGCAATCATTCACAAACATATTCCCTGAACATAATTGACAGAAGAGTACAAAGTCCAATGACTTTGCAATCATTGCGGTGTGCGCTTGCACTATGTATATCCTTAAAGGACACATTACACGAATGGCTAATTAGCAGTTGTAAATGACTTTTACAAAACAATGGCATTGTGGCAAATGTGTCACTGTCAGTGCACACAATGCGATCCGACACAATATTCACTTCTGCACGTTTAACCCATAGTGTCACACATTGAGACGGACGTACCATTGTGGTAGATAGGATGAATGCAGTTCACAAAGGAAATTCAATTTCCATTTATATACTGCACCAGACATGAGTATGGGCCACCGAATTGACAAACCAAATCAACATTCAAGGGCCATTTACAAAAAGGCCCTAGGTTATATAATACTTTTTGAATAGATTTCAATACAAATTTAGTTTCCATAGAAAATTTTATTAAAATGTAATTTTCCTAAAAATTTTCTAAAATTCTTGACGAAATTTAATTTCTATAGGCAATTTTTAGGTCCCTCTCTTATCAAATCGAACCCTGCTGCAATAAACATATATATACACACACAAGCACGCATGAACACCTCACAGATACATGGTCTCATTCAGCATTCATAATCGATCAATGAAGTGTAAATCTCACACAGCTCATGCGATATATCCTTTAAGAGCTTCAATACAATGCTCCCACAATACGTAATCCTGCCCATTGATAGTAAAGACATGACTGAAATATTCAACAACTTTTCAAAGTTTTATGGATTTGCGTCCTTTCTTTTCAGACAAAATGTTACACCACAATCAGCCATTATTCACACCGAACTCACAAACACACACACACATGCACCTATTGATTTTGGCGCACACATACACGCTTAAAGATAAACGCTGATTTGAAAATATCGAATACGGCATTTCGGGAAGCGCTACATGTAAGATGAAGAAATCTTAAGCTAATATTACTGTTAGCCAGAGTTGCCATGGGCTAAGTTCAGCTGCATCTTGGTTACCCACCACCACAGATTTTGGCACCAATTTACACATTATTTGGCCAGTTTATGCGGCGATTTTTTTAAAGAAAGCTATTTAACAAATGGAAGGCTTTCAGGGGCCGATATTAAATCGGGGGAATGGTTCGAATGGGAGCTTGATCTTCTTGCGAACATGTCCGAGAGACATTTCGTGAGTGTTTTGATTAAGCGTCCTCAGTGGACGTGTTCGTGACTAAGGTGTATGTCCACAATGGCATGGGGTGAATTAATATCCGCACTTTTTTTTTCATCCTAACCTAAGCCAGCGTAGAAGCCTCAATGTTTTCTTGATTTGATCCGAATTCTGTAAGTGAAGTACACTTATGGCTTATAAACATATAATGCCGGACGTTTATCAATCAGAAGAAGGACGGTTGTTGTGGCTTTAGATAGTATACCAATCGCCGATTAAGTGAAATGCCACCCCCCTCGGATATGCTAGTGGCCGAGAGGAAATTCCGAGACATTTATTAGGAAGCAGCCGCTCGTTTTATACCAGCCGATCGAATACCCCAAGTGCGGTCCAATTTCCCGGCGCAGGCAGTGGTACTCGTAGACGAGCGTGATGGGATTCGATGTATGGACCACACTAACTCCAGAATTTCAGACTGCATAACACAAAAACAGCTGTGCATGTCATCACCGCCGTGGCTTCAATCAGCCTAGGCCAAGTGGTAGGAAGGTCCTCGTGGCACTGGACCTATCGAAAGCCATGCCAAATTATTTGAGGACATCACCTATACGTCCCTCCAGCCAGGCCTGAAACGCTGGGTCGCGAATTATGTGTGTGGTCGCCTTGTGGATAAGAAGTCGAAGCACCGTAGAATGAAAGAGGGAATTCCCCTAGGTGGGGTGATATCTCCGGCACTGTTTAACCTCTACCTATCCTCCATTCCACCCCCTCCAGAAGGCATAGAGATCGTAAGCCACTTACAAACTTCATAAGTGGACTTCACATTCCAAATTTCAGCCAAAAACTATGTTATTAAAATTCTCAAGTAATCCAATCGGGGGACAGGTATCTAAGGGCTTTTTTGCTAGATTAGACAAAACGTTTTCCTCAAATCACCTACCCCCTATTTATTGACATGATGGTAACTCTATCACACAACTTCTTTCACATCCTCATTGGGTGTGCGAAGGATGAAAAAATCTGTTGCAGCATCCAACTTGTTAAAACAATTTTTCATCCTTTTTTGGTGGTTTCCTTCAATATTATCTCAACATTGTTTTTTCTCTTTTCATATTTTTTCTTTATGCAACTCCGCCCACCCTCGTCATCATGCGGCATGCAACTATGACTTTCCATGGATTTAACAAACGAATCCGTCCACAATATATAGGTATATGCCATGGCCGGTAGACGCTTTGGAACGTGTTGCGGAATATTTTATTAGCTCCATGAAATTGGGTCAGTCGCACGATACAGATGATGCGGATGCCAATAAGTCAGTCGAATCAATCGAGTCCAAGGAGAGTTCAAAAAAAAGTTTAGAGGATGTTCAAGAGATTGTACTGAGTGACTTGGAAAAGGAATTGGTAAAATGTGTAATGCATTTCAATCAATCTGTTATTGATGCAAGTGAAAAGTAAGTTGTTTTCTACGTTTGTCGGCTAACACACATACAAGTGAAAATATAGACATTGGGTGTATTTCTTAAGAGTGACAGAACCTGCGTTTGGACACAAGACAAACTGAATGAGTAAAGAAGAGTAGAGCAGAGTAGAGTAGAGTAGAGTAGAGTAGAGTAGAGTAGAGTAGAGTAGAGTAGAGTAGAGTAGAGTAGAGTAGAGTAGAGTAGAGTAGAGTAGAGTAGAGTAGAGTAGAGTAGAGTAGAGTAGAGTAGAGTAGAGTAGAGTAGAGTAGAGTAGAGTAGAGTAGAGTAGAGTAGAGTAGAGTAGAGTAGAGTAGAGTAGAGTAGAGTAGAGTAGAGTAGAGTAGAGTAGAGTAGAGTAGAGTAGAGTAGAGTAGAGTAGAGTAGAGTAGAGTAGAGTAGAGTAGAGTAGAGTAGAGTAGAGTAGAGTAGAGTAGAGTAGAGTAGAGTAGAGTAGAGTAGAGTAGAGTAGAGTAGAGTAGAGTAGAGTAGAGTAGAGTAGAGTAGAGTAGAGTAGAGTAGAGTAGAGTAGAGTAGAGTAGAGTAGAGTAGAGTAGAGTAGAGTAGAGTAGAGTAGAGTAGAGTAGAGTAGAGTAGAGTAGAGTAGAGTAGAGTAGAGTAGAGTAGAGTAGAGTAGAGTAGAGTAGAGTAGAGTAGAGTAGAGTAGAGTAGAGTAGAGTAGAGTAGAGTAGAGTAGAGTAGAGTAGAGTAGAGTAGAGTAGAGTAGAGTAGAGTAGAGTAGAGTAGAGTAGAGTAGAGTAGAGTAGAGTAGAGTAGAGTAGAGTAGAGTAGAGTAGAGTAGAGTAGAGTAGAGTAGAGTAGAGTAGAGTAGAGTAGAGTAGAGTAGAGTAGAGTAGAGTAGAGTAGAGTAGAGTAGAGTAGAGTAGAGTAGAGTAGAGTAGAGTAGAGTAGAGTAGAGTAGAGTAGAGTAGAGTAGAGTAGAGTAGAGTAGAGTAGAGTAGAGTAGAGTAGAGTAGAGTAGAGTAGAGTAGAGTAGAGTAGATTAAATTTTTGATCTAAATTTGCCCACAAACTATGTTTTTTCGCAAATATAAAATGTTCAAATATAACATAATACACTTTAAAGTAGCAGTCTGTCATCAGACTCACTTACATCTTTTCATCCAATTTGATAAACTCACACAAACAGAAGAAGGAAAATGCCTTGTAGTTCCTACCGTTGAACCACCCAGATCGCCCACTAACTTAGAAGTGTTCTCTTCGCTAAATCATACAAGTTCTCTCTAAGAAATGAGAACCTTTTACACCTTTTTCTTCAAGAGACGATAATAATATCCATATTATGGCAATGAACCAAAATAAAGGAGACAGTACACTATTTCAGAGAATTTCCATTTTCTGAAAGTGCAACACTCAGGATTGTGTTTTGTTGAACAGAAAATTTAACTTCAAATCAAGCATTTTGGAAAGGGCAAGAAAGGCAATTCTCGCCACTGCGACCTCTGCTGTGAGGCTAACTGAACTTTCTCTTCGGTTAATATGGCTACTGACACTGAGTTATCCAGATACAATGCCCGATGTTCCAGGCAGTGTGGATTACATATTGCCTGAGTCGCTTTTAGCAAAAATGTACTGTACCACTATTCTTGTTGAACCCATTGGAACTACAATATCCCTGGTAATAGATGTTATATAGACTTCTATGCGAATGGTTCCAAAAAGACGACCAGGTGGGCTGTGGGATGCACTGTAAAGAACTTGGACTGGTCAAATCGAGAAGATTACTCCTTCACTGCAGAGTTTATCAAGCAGAGATCTTTGCAATAAAAGAATCGGTGAAAGGCTAAGACGTAATCTCATAACGACGATTGGCATAAATATTTTCTCAGACAGCTAGGCAGCCATGCCATTAAATTCCTGGAGAACGTAATTCTGAATTCAAAAACCACCACCGATTGTCAGAGGTCTCTCAACAATATGGCAGAATAGTCCAAAATTCAGATAAGCTTGCAAGGCTAGAAACTGCCTTACACATTGCAGGGGAACTGGGATCTGTGGATATGCCTCTAACGACATGTAAATCTAGATTTGAAGGGGTCTATCGATCTACTGTTGCTGGCTACAACAGACTTCTCGGTCATGGTGCTGAAATACTGTAGGTTGCAAATAATGACTTCTGCCGAAGCTGTGAGGACGTAGAAGAAGTAGAGACTTAATAACATCTGTTGTGTATGTCAGAAGGATTTCTACTTTAGGTTCTCTCTTGCTTGAGATCTTGTGGGATGTGAACGTTCGCAAGTTGTTGGGCTTTTTGAAGCGATCTGAATGGATCTCAAAAGCATCTTGCCTATTCCTGTGGTATCACAATGGACAAAAAAAATGTGGGTCAGCCAACAACGTAAGATTCGCCTATCGAGCAGTGCAGGTCATACTACAATATAACAGTTACAAAAACTAACCGCCAAAATATCAAACTTGTTATACCTTCCACCATAGGATGGGGGTATACTAATTCCGTTGGTAAGATATCTAAATATTGATCTGAGGCCCAACAAAGTACATATATTCTTGATCGTCTTGACATTATAAATCGATTTAGCAATGTCCGTCCGTCTGTCCGTTAATGTTTTCATATAGTTGCCATATAAACCGATGCTGGATCTTCTTGAAGAACTAGAGGTCGTAACTCTTATACGATTTGTCTGAAATTTTGTACAATGACTGAATCGATCCATAACCTAATATAGTTCCCATATTAACCGATCTTCCGATTTTACTGCTTGGGCCCCTATAGGGCGCAATTCATATTCAGTTTGACTGAAATTTTGCACAATAACTTCTTATATGGTCTCCTTCATCGAAACCAAGTGTGGTCCTAATCTGCCTATAACCAGATACAGCTCCAATACCATAGCAATCCTTATCCACTATCCTTTGTTTATCTATAAAACCGGGCAAGGAACTTGACAAATGCGATCTATGGTGGAGGGTATTTAAGATTCGGGCCTACCGAACTTGGCACGCTTTTATTTAAGTTAGATTAGGTTGGGTTGAAAAGAGGGTGCAGATATTAGTCCGCCCAATGCCACTATAGACATACACCTAAGCCAGTAATCGGCTTGTTGTGCGCTCTAAATACTTAGAAATATACTCGAAAAAGGAAATGTAAGTTAGGAATTCCGTGCTACCTACAAAATCCTTAATTGTTTTATATGACACACCACTAAGTTGGTTCATGTCTGGTATTGTATCTCCACCTTAGTGCCAGTATCTGCTAGACGCGAAAGCCGGAACAAAGAAAATTCTCCAACGTCTCATCATCTTCACCGCATGCCCTATACATGCTATCACTTGCCGCACCGATTTTACATAAGTGAGCTCGTTGTCCTATGTGTCCCGTTATGATACAAATAGCTATACTGACCTCCTTCTTACTTCCTTTCAGTAATAGCCTCGTCTTCTCATGATCTGGATCCGCCTTAGGATTTTCGCCGTCCTACCGACCGTTTCGCTGCTCCACAATGTTACATGCGCATTCGTCACCCACTCTCTTAATTCGACTCAAAAGGCTTCGGGTTAACCAAGTTTATTGACGGCAGTCTTCTGGCTCTCAATGCCATATCATGGGCCCTTTCATTCCTCCTTTCTCCGTTATGGCCCGGCAACGAAACGATGCGCATTTTCCCATCCTCAGAGAAGGCGTTAATATCCTTACACTGCAAGACTATTCGTGACCTTACCATCCTGGTTATTATTGCCCCTTATTTTACTGTCGGTAAAGATGTTCACACTCCACGTCCTCGCGTTAGCACCACACCACTTCACGCATCCGTGATCGCCCGTATCTCCGCCTGCAGGACCGTAGTATGGTCAGTATAAAACAGATCTCAGTCACTGAGTTCTCAATGTCGAGCCCCAAGCCGACTCTGTCCTCTAGCTTTGATCCATCCGTAGAACATGATCTTCCATGTGGCAATACTAGAGTTCCGTCAATCCAAGACTGTGCCGATGGCAGCAATGTCTCGCACTCGACTTCAAGGTTCATCTCAGTTATCCAATCGGAAACCTCTTCCCTTCCTTCCAGGTTTCCTATCGTCGCCTCGATTATACCGCGATGGTATGAGCTGCTCCCTCAATCCATTCTCCCATCGCCTTAAGTCTCATAGCCGCAGTGGCTGCCTCACACATAATCTGTATGTCAATGGGTTGGATATTAAGAATAGTCTCCAGTGCCCTAGTGGGCGTGGTCCTTATCGTTCCGCCTATGCCAAGACAACATGCTGTATGGTCCTTATGTTGCACTTTTTCTCCATAGCAGTCCACCAAACTACTGAGGCGTAAGTAAGTATTAGTCTGATCACGCTCCTGTAGAGCCAGTGGACTATACTCGGATTCAGGCCCCATTTCGAGCCTATGGCCCGTCTACATAGTGCCAAACATCTGTGAGCTTTCTCAGTATGCTCTTGAATCTGACAACTCGAATTCAGTTTTCTGACTAAGATCACACCTTATTAAGGAAACATGGTGCGTTAAATTGGCCCACCCTCATCTTTCTCGTGAACAGGCATATTTCAGTCCTCTCTGGGTTAACATTGAGACCTCTGGGTCTAGCCCAGTTATATACCATATGCAAGACCCTTTCGGCCCTTCTGCATAGCACGTTCGTATCCTTACCCCTCAGTCAGCATCCGTAATAGGTCATTTATGGTGGTCCCCCATAGGAGTGGCGATACAATGGCCCCCTGTGGCGTGCCTTGTGCCACTTTCTCCCTTATATTTATGCCATGGGACACACAATTTATCCACCTGTTGCTTAGCATATGGTTTAACCAGTTTCTAAGGACCCGGTCTAAGTATTGGATCAATGTGTCGATTAAACGCCGCCTTATCTCAATGCAAACCACCAATGTGTACGTCTTGGCATCGAAGGATTCTTCTATTTTATGCACAACCTCGTACAGGGCAGTCTCCACCGACCTTCCCTTGACATAGGCATGCTGTTTGTATTTGAGCAGTTCGCTGGATGTCCTACTCTTTGTCATGGTGTCCATGGTGGTTTTGAGCAGAAAGGACGTACGGCTTATAGGTCTGGGTGGAGAGAATGTTTCATTTACAGAAAGCACAAAAGACATGGGTGTTTTGCTGGACAGGAAATTGAACTTCAAAACCGAAATTTTGGGAAGGGCAAGAAGGCAAATTTTGGCCTAATGGCCGCGTGTCATGCATTGGGTATAGACTGCAGTTGTCAGACCTATAATGCTATATGGTGTTGTGGTCTGGTGGGCGGAGCCTCAAAAGTTCACCTACTGCTCAATACTTAACCGGATCCAAAGGATGGCTTCTTTGAGCATCATAGCCGCACTGAGGACGACACCATCTGGTGCACTGAATTTAATGCTACATCTTACGCCTCTGGGCATTGTGGCTACCCAAATTGCAGCGACCACTGACGTGAGGTAAAGGGAGCTTTCTCATTCGTCATTGGTTGGACACTGTGTTATCCTTGATACCAAATCCGATGTTCCAGGCAGTGTGGATTACACCCTACCTGAGCCGCTTTTTGATAAAAAGTACTGTACCACTATTACTGATAGAACTGATTGGAACTACGATATCCCTGGTAACAGAAGTTACATAGATTAAGAACTGGTCATATCGAAAAGGTTACCCGACCACTGCTGTGTGTATTAAGCGGAGATCCTTGCCATTAAGGAAGTGGTGGAATGGCTAAGATATAATGTCATTACGACGACTGGCTTAAATATCTTCTCAGACAGCCAGGCAGCCATTAAAACCCTGGAGAACGTATTTCTGAACACAAAAACCGCTCTCGACTGTTACAGATCTCTTAACGAGATGGATGAACAGTTAAAAATTCACCTGTACTGGGGCCGGGCCACAAAGATATCCCTGTAATTTGTAAAGCGGACGACCTTGCGAGACTTGGAAGTACCCTACACAATCCAGGGATACTGGAATCTGTGGGCCTAATCTAGACTTGAAGAGGTCTACCGCTTTGCTGTAATTGGCTAGAACAGACGTCTCAGTCGGAAAACATGCTGACAGACAGAAGGTTGCCAGCAACGACTTTTGCAGAAGCTATGAGCACATCGAAGAAGAAGAGACAATAGAACACCTTCTGTGTGTGTGTCCCGCACCAGCAGTAAGAAGGAGTCCCACTTTAGGTTCTCATTTCTCTGAGAACCTGTCTGATTTATCGGATGTAAACATTCGCAAGTTATTGGGCTTTTTAAAGCGATCTGGATGGTTCAACGGTAGGAACTAGAAGGAATCTTCCTTCTTCTTTTCCTGTGGTATTACAATGGGCGAAAACGTCTAAGTGAGTCTGATGCAGCCTGCCACTTAAACCATACCTAACTTGCCTTGCCGGGCTTGGATATAATCACCACCTTTGCCTCCTGCCAGGCTTTCGAAGTATATGCAAGTCCTAGGCACGCTGTGAAAATAGTTTCCAGATGCCCCATTCGTGTTACGTATATAGATTCTTATAATCCATATTTGAACTTAATATACATAATATATTATATAATAAAGTTTCATTAAAATTCAAACCTAAGCGATATATCCTTGCTTTCAGTGAAAAAAAAAATATTGAGTCACTCTAAAAAACCACACCCTTCCCATAAGATGATGCATTTGAAACACTGAATACATGGCAAACACATTGAACCACACTTCCTTTTTGGTCTTTTGCAGATGTTTCAATGAATTGGGTAGAAGAAATTATGTCACGCCCTCATCCTATTTGGAAATGCTAAAGGCGTTTAAGGCATTCTACATTAGAAAGCTTGACGAGATAACCCGATTAAGGGACAGGTAAGTTAGTTGGCAATGCCAATTGCACGTGATGCACTTAACACCAACATCCTTGCGGAATACGCTTGCCTTCCCTCCTTAAACCTACATATCGCCTGCTTATAGATATACCATTGGTTTGGAGAAGCTAGATTTTGCTGCCGGTCAAGTGGGTGAAATGCAGTCAAATCTCTATGAATTGCAACCCAAGCTAAAAATCCTGTCAGAGGAAACGGAGAAAATTATGGTGAACATCGAACGTGAAACAGCGGAAGCTGAAAAAAAGAAAGAAGTTGTGGGTGCCGATGAGGCGGCAGCCAATGAGGCTGCTGCAGCTGCCCAGGCCATTAAAGATGATTGTGAGAGTGATTTGGCCGAAGCTACACCGGCCCTGGAGGCTGCCTTAGATGCCTTGAACACTTTGAAGCCGGCCGATATATTTGTGGTGAAATCGATGAAAAATCCTCCCTATGGCGTAAAATTAGTACTGGAGGCGGTATGTGTATTGAAGGGCATCAAACCAGATCGCAAGCCTGATGCAACGGGCAGAATAGTCGAAGACTATTGGGGTGCATCGTTGCGTATGGTTAGTGATATGAAATTTTTGGAATCACTAAAATCCTTTGATAAGGATAATATACCACCGCCCATTATCAAGAGGATAAGAGAAAAGTAAGTGGAAGAAATTTATAGAAATCAAAGGCCTAGGGGAAAAGTAAGTAAAATTCTTAAAATATGGCAGGACAGAAACTTCATAACGATCGAATTTATTAACGGCGTCTATTAATGGAATCACTCTACCATTTATTGCTTTATTTCTATTAAGATACGTTGCCGACCGAGATTTTGTTCCCGAAAAAATCAAATCTGCCTCCACAGCTTGTGAGGGCATTTGTCATTGGGTTCGAGCCATGGATGTCTATGATAAAGTTGCTCGCATTGTTATGCCCAAAAAGGCCGCCTTGGCTGAGGCAGAGAATGAGTTGGCTTCCCAGATGGAAAAGTTAAATGCCAAGCGAGCCGAATTGCAAGTTATTTTGGATAAATTACAAAAACTTAACGATTTCTTTGCCGAGAAATCACGTCAGAAGAAAGGATTGGAGGATGAAATTGACAATTGTGAAAAAAAATTGAATAGGTAAGTGAACAAGATGTAATAAAGAGAAATAGTAAAAAAAAAATAATGCGGACAATCTTTTTCTATGCAGAGCTGAGAAGCTGCTTGGTGGTCTGGGTGGAGAAAAAACACGTTGGTCTGAAACTGCTCAAAATTTGCATCGGTCCATTAGCAATATTGTGGGCGATGTTTTGTTAGCAGGCGGTTGTACTGCATATTTAGGATTTTTTCCCACCGAGGTAAGCTTGTGCACATTTCTAGAAACCTATTAAAAATATCTGCACCAAACGCTATGCTTCAAAAGGTTTGAAAAGTTTATGAATCCAAACTCTGATATATAACGAAGAGCATAAACATTTTTGCTGCTAAGGAAAATGAGAAAAGTGAGAAGGAGAAGGGGAAAAAAACTGTATTTTTCCAAATTGGGAAGACTAGGTTGGGTTAGTTTAGATTGAAAAGAGGGTGCAGATATTTATCCGCCCCATGCCACTATGGACACACCTTAGCCAGCAATCGGCTTGTTGTGTGCTCTAAAAACTACAAAGTAATCTCTAAAAAGAAAATTTTATGTTAAGAATTACGTGCAACTTACAAAGTCCTTAATTGTTTTCAATGCCACTCTGCTAAGTTGGTTCAAGTCTGGTATTGTGTCCGCACCTAAGTGCCGGTATCTGTTAGACGCGAAAGCCAGGCAATGACAAAGGAAATGCTCCAACGTCTCATCATCATCAACGTCTCAACTTGCCGTACCGATTCTACATAATAAGAGCTCGTAGTCCCATATGTCCCGTTATGATAATAATACTATACTGACCTCTTTCTTACTTCCCTTCAGCAATAGCCTCGTCTTCTCACGATCTGGATCCCGCCATAGGGGATCTGAAGACTTAGATAGGCCATGGAAGACTGGAAATACTAAGAAAGGCAAGGATCCTCATGTTGCGAAATCAGGTAGTGCATAAAGCAACGATCCTAATATTGATACATCAGACTGTGTAGTGACAGGAATCTCAATGCACCCAAAAGATCAGGGAGCATACGATGAGACCATCACTCACTCCCAAGTATTCCAATTACTAAAGATTTGGATGACTAGTATAGGGTGAATTTTTTGAGGTTAGGATTTTCATGCATTAGTATTTGACAGATCTCGTGGGATTTCAGACATGGTGTCAAAGAGAAAGATGCTCAGTATGCTTTGACATTTCATCATGAATAGACTTACTAACGAGCAACGCTTGCAAATCATTGAATTTTATTACCAAAATCAGTGTTGGCATAAATATTCCATTGAGAAACAGGGGCAAATTTTCACATAGCAATGAGTGATGTCCGATTTGAATTTAAGCTCAATGATAAGGTACCTCCTTTCTGCAGCCGAGTCCGAACGGCGTACCTCAGTGCAGTTTTTACAAGGCCTCTGTGCATAGTATAGTAATTCAAAAATGTCGCCGGCAAGGACATCAGTGGTTATCGAGGGATTTGAACCCAGGCATATAGCGTCATAGGCGGAAATGCTAACCACTGCGCTACGGTGGCCTCTAACAAATTAAAATTTTCCTTACGGTTTACAACTTCGATACAACAGTGATGGAACAGGGAGACGTTGGAGCACTGTTGGCATCACTTTATCTGCCTTTCGACTCTACGACACCTACGTCGTAGCTGCAACGGTTCGTGAGGTAGGAAAAGCAGACGGGGTACGCTGCAAACTCTCCCCCCATTTGGTGGGCCAGTACCAACATTTAAAAGCTGGGCCAAGCTCGGGCAGAATTTTTGAATACTAACGACTTATATAACACTTAATATTGGTAACACCGCTACCTTTGTTAAAAGGATTAGGGAGGAGATTTTAGATGTGACAGTATGTTCGCAAAATCCTATTGATAAGTTTCAGGATTGGGGGGTCTCCAAGAAACACTCCTCCTCAGACAATGGCTACATGAGATTACGAATAGCACGGCCAGTGCCAAATCCGTTAAGCTTCCGTAATGAGTTGAAAACCAAGTGGACTAAATTCGGAAGACTAATCTAAAGAAGACTTGGGCAAGATGATATAGATTGTCCAAGCATAGAAGACATTGCGACAATGTCAACTGGATTACGAATGCAATAGTGGGTTCTTTCGAAGATAGTTGTACTCTTCGGGAAAGGAAATTAGCCCAACAAAAACCCAGAATGACCGGCGAGAATCGTAATATCGGGAAAAAGGTCTGAATAATTTACAACAGAGCACGTCATAACAATGCGGAAGTTTGTTGGAATGTGTAGTACACACGGCTCAAGGAATACAATGATATTTTCAGAGCGGCAAAACGCACCTCCTCAAACCTTTTCTGCGAACAGGTCGATGGCTTTAATGACGCCGCCAACATGGAAAAGTTTCTCTCAAAAACACATTTCCAAACTGAAACGTTAGTAGACGCCATGGGAGTGAGAGCTGAGATGACGGAGGACATGTTGGGGCCTTTGATGAAAACCCATTTTCCACAGGATACGAAGGGACTCACGGACGCACCGGAATCTTGGAATAATCAGGTTAATCGAAAGCTTATAATAACGGAATTTATGGTGAAGGAATCTTTGAGGAGCTACAAACCATTTAAGTCACCCGGACCTGGAATATTTCCCGGACATGGAATATTTCCGGCGTTACTACAGATAGGGGGAGGCCACCGTGGCGCAGAGGTTAGCATGTCCGCCTATGACGCTGAACGCCTGGGTTCGAAACCTGGCGAGACCATCAGAAAAAATATTCAGCGGTGGTTTTCCCCTCCTAATGCTGGCAAAATTTGTGAGGTACTATGCCAAGTAAAACATCTCTCCAAAGAGGTGCCGCACTGGGGCACTCCGTTCGGATTCGGCTATAAAAAGGAGGCTCCTCATCATTGAGCTTAAACTTGAATCGGACTGCACTCATCGATACGTGAGAAGTTTGCCCCTGTTCCTTAGTGGAATGTTCATGGGCAAAATTTGCATTTGCATTTTACTACAGAAAGAGGCAGACTATCTGGCCTCTATTTGCACAGCATGCCGAAAGCCTGGCAGGAGGCAAGGGTGGTGTTTATACCTAAGACTGGCAAGGCAAGTTATGCGACACCAAAGGCCTACAGACCCTTAAACCTTACGTCCTTTCTACTCAAAACCATCGAACGTATTGTGGACACCATGATAAAGAGTATGGCATCCAGCGAACTGCCCAAATACAAACATTTTCCACAGCATACGACGTGACTCACGGAGACACTGGAATCTTGGAATAATGAGGTTGATCGAAGGCTTATCGGTACGGAAATTATGGTAAAGGAATCCTTGAGGAGCTTCAACCGTTTAAGTCACACGGAGCTGATGGAATATTTCAGCGTTACTACAGAAGGAGGTCGACTATCTGGCACCTTATCTAGCCCCTATTTTCACAGCGTACCTAGAACTTGCACATACTCCGAAAGCCTGGCAGGAGGCGAGGGTGGCAAAGCAAAGTTATGCGACACCAAAGGCCTACGGATTATAAGCCTTTCGACCTTTCTACTCAAAAGCATGGAACGTATCGTGGATACTATGATAAAGAGTAGGGCATCACGCGAACTGCTCAAATACAAACAACATGCCTTTGTCAAGGGAAGGTCAGTGGTAACTGCTCTGCACGAGGTTGCGCATACAATAGACAGATCCTTCAATGCCAAGACGTACGCATTGACGGCATGCATTGACATCCGGCAGGGGCTTAATAATGTGCGGACCGACACACTGATCCAACCCTTAGACCAGTGCCGGGTGGACCGGGTCCTTAGAGACTATATTAACCATATGCTAAGTAACAGGTGCATTAATTGTGGGTCCCATGACATGAGTATATGGGAGGTGACACTAGGCACGCCACAGGGGGGCATTTTATCGCCACCCCTATGGGTGACCACCATAAATAACCTATTACGGATGCTGACTCGAAACCGTCAGCTACTCAGACAATGTTGTAATACTTATAAGTGGTAAGGATCGGAATCACTTATGCAGAAGGGCCGAGAGGGTTCTGCGGATGACATATGACTGGGCTAGACCTAGGGGTCTCTATATTAACCCAGAGAATACTGAAATTTGCCTTTTCACGAGATACATGTTTTTTTAAATCATATGTACCCTAAACCCATAGAAAACATAGATTGCGCCTAACAATATTTGTAGTCTGTACAGCAAATTTACAAAAAATGCCGGTTTGAAAAATTCGGGCAGAATTTTTTATTTTCGAATTTCTCCCACTGCGTTGGAGCATTTCTAGTGTCATTGACCGCCTTTCGAGGCTAACAGACATCGGCATTTAGGTGGGGAGAAAATACCAGACATGAACCAACTTAGGCGGGTAATATAGAAAACAATTAAGGATTTTGTAAGTAGCAAGGAATTCCTAACTTAGATTTTCTTACTTTTTAGAAATTAGAACCTACAACAAGTCGATTACTGGCTTAGGTGTATGTCCATAGTGGCATGTGGCGGATTAATATTCGCACCCTCTTTTCAACCTTACCCAACCTAATATTATGAAAAAAACTACTTTGATTAAGTATGAGTATATGTGAAAAAATTCACAGTTGACTTCTTCTCATCTGTTTAATTAATTCGGAACTCTTTTGGGAAACTTACAATGGAATTTTTGTTTATGCTTACAGTTCATTGGAATGTTTTTGTTTTTTGATAACATAAAAACCTGGCGAGTTCAAGGATCTACCCAGCAAACGATGAAAGGATATAGCGACAATACTTTTAATAATGTAATGTTGGAATTCACTCTCTGGGAGACATGGGGATCCTCGTTCTCCAGTTGCATTCAGATGGTACTATGCTCAAGTTCATATTTATTAACAAATCACTAGCAAAGAGCTCGATTTGAAAGATTGTGACTGGAGAAATACTACAAAAAGGGGTTTTATCAACAGGATTCTCAGACCTTTTGAGTTCGAAAGGACGAGGATTGATGCATACGCGTATGATGGTGTCATCATAGTTGTGCCATTCCAATGGCTGGCTGCTTTCCCTTCACTACAACTGCCTGGAGGGGCGATGTTTAATGGTAGGACTGAGCTGATACAATTCACCTGTAGGAGGCAGCGTGGTGTTTTCAGAGGATTTGTCCTAATAGGAGTATAGCTGATGCCCTCTGCGGAGTTCAGGTATCTTGGTGTGATTCTTTAACAGAAGTCTTCTGTCGAGAAGAGGCTCAACAACCTACTCACAGCGCTCTAATTCTATCGAAACTCGGAAGATAGGAGTTGAGGGCTTAGGTCGGGGACAATGAATTAGATGTTAGACGTGATGATTCGGCCGTTTTTCACCTGTCACTGACAAAAAATGTATTTCTCTGACGGACCCTGACCCCTATGAACTATGCCCCAGCAACCAGAGGTAAACTTAACGACCTTCAATACGTTAACAAGGAAATATCCCCCCTGCTACATCGCTCTGCACGTATAGAGTATCATAAGCACTCAGTATTTAAGCAAGAGCCGGTGCCGCCCGGACTCTCACTGAGACTCTCCGCTCGATACCTCCGATTGTCTGCGACTACCGTTGCAGCTTCTCCGTATGGGGCAATCCACTTTTCGCAGCTTAATACCCAGACACTGTGCAATGGTTTCTGTGTCTGAGGAACAAGAACATAATGTTGTCAAGGCTTGTTACCTAGACGTAATTAATTCAAGGCACTAGAAACCGGGACGCGTAAGTAGAAGTTTGGTAAGAACGAGTGGTCGAAGGCTAAGGGCTCCTGAATACGAGATACATTGGCAGAATGCTGGCCAGACAAGGTACCAGTGACTATGCGACCGAAGGTTAACTATGCGAAAGGCTAGCCAGGAATAGATCGTTGATGGATGCTAAGCGTGCTGCGTTTTTCCAAAAATCGCGATAATGGTACGTGAGCTGAATTACAGTTTTGCAAAGGCTTTGTGGCAGATTCGAACTGAGGAAATACGACTTTGTGCTCCTGATAGAGTCCTGAATGGGCATTGTAATGCCAGTACGCGTTTAAAGAGAAGTTGGATACAGTTCAACGTCACTGTCCTGTAATGGTAGGAAGTAGGCGTATTATCGGCCCTTAAATGTCAAACTGAAAGATTCTCTTAATCTACTGTCTTGTGCGAGCTTCTTGAAAGGATGGACATTTTCTACAATGACCGGCAAATGAACGATGGGCTGATGCTCGTTTGCAGGATGCTCAGTGTTCTGTAGCTGATTTTTTAGCAGAACTGGACTAAACTTAACTAGGGGGCTGTGGAAGCATGACCTCATTCTTCTTATAGGATTTTCTGACTGGTCATTGCAATGTCACGACTTTTGTGGCTCAATGGAAGCTCAAGAAGATGCGGAGGTCTGCATGTTTTGTGGTGATGAGAAAGGGTTGCAAATGGTTGAGCACCTTTTGCATCACAGGCAAACAGTCGCAGCGAGAAGGCTTATGGACTAACACCCATTTTCATGAGTGAAATCTTCAGAGTCACATCAGCTTCTTGTGATTCTGTTCTACATTAGGTAACTGAAATAGCATAACGAAGGAATCTCTCATCGGCAAGGTGTTTTCTCGGGCCCGCCTTGTTCATATCGGCCTTTTAACAGTCATTTTAATGTCTTTTATGATAACCGCACGAACTGAGCATAACTCATGTCGTAGCCATCCTGCAGATAAGGCCCTATGGTCCGATATTTTGTGGCACAGGACACCTCTCATCCTAGTCTGAACTGGTCATTGCAACGTCAGTTCTTTGAAGTCTATAAGACTTTTTTTCAATGGCTATTAGTTTAACTTATCAAGGTGGTTTTTCAACAATGGGAAGTTCATAAGTTTGCTGGGTAGTACTTTCATTATTCCTTCGATTTAATAAACAAACTGAAAAAACCTTGTAGAACTTTATACAATTCATTCAAGCTTTTTGGCTTGAATCATTGAATGGAGTTTTTAACCACGTCTTCTTCTGTGGAAATACATCATAGCCAATATTGATGATAGCACTCTGGCTATGAGCTCCATGGGATACGAAAGCAATGTAGTAATCCTACATAGTTGTTGTCTTGTCAATCAAAATGAAATTAATTACTGCCATGCAATAGTGCACACGTTTCGTCGATAGCCAAGTGTAGTTCCTGTAGGAATAAAGAAAAACAGCAGGAGTACTGGCGGCCAACTGTTGCTGGTCGAATACCTTGATTGATGGGGCATGGTATCATCATAACTGGGGGAGGGTTCAGGCACCATTAAGTTTCCAGGGATACCCCAACATCACTAAGCTTTTTTCTATGGAAATTCTAGCCATTTGGATGACAATAGCATTGAATGTCAGTGCAACTGAGTGATGTTCCTGCAACATGCAGTTATGGGCGCAAGGATGCAAAGCTAAATTTGCAGGATTATAAGAACACAATTGGAGAAAAACATAAGGGATGCATGCCTACTCCTAACCATCTAACTAAGCATATCCTACATGGACTTCATTAAAGTGACATTCATGCACTAGCAATATGCAAGTTAATGCAAACACTGTGCATACCCCTGTGTCGATAAAATGACAATACAATCAGCTTAAGAGGCACCTTTGGCTTAAGCTACAGTAGTGAGCAGTATATCAACGGCTAAGAAAAAAAAACAGAAACTCGCAATTCAAATAAGTTAACATTTAATTATGTTGGATCAGACCAAACATTTGCATACCCACTGTGACGAGGAATGTCGCACACGCTCCTTCTCCTCCCCACATGTTTTTTGCCGTTTAGTTTTATGCTCTGAATCACGAAATTTTTTTTTTTTTTGAATTATTATAGCCATCACCATAGAATGGGGAGTATAGAAACCTAGTCAATCCGTTTGTAGCACCCCGAAATACTGAACTGTGACCCCGATCTAACCATGCCCGTCTTTGCAAATATTGCCCACGATTATACTACTAAGGGACAGGGGCAAACTTCTCACATATCAATGAGTGTAGTCCGATTAACGTTTAAGCTCAATGATAAGGGGCCTCCTTATTATATTCGATTCCGAACGGCATTCCGCATAGGCATAGTACCATACAAATGTTGCCAGCACGAAAGCGGTCGAACGAATAAAGATATCCGCTTGAAATTTTACACAGAGACTTTTTACTGATGTAGGTTGGTGGGGATTGCAAATGGACGATATCAGTTCAGATTCGGATATACCTCCGATCCAATCGCCCAATTTGATATCTTGAGCACCTAGAAGCCGCAATTAATATCCGATTTGGGTAAAATTTTGCACGGTGCATTTTTTTTATGACTTTCAATAACTGTGCCAAGTACGATCGAAATCGAACCTGATACAGCTCCCATACAAACCGGTCTCCCGATTTGACTTCTGGATCCTGAAATTGAGCATGAAGTGTTTTATTATGACTTCCAACAACCGTGCCAAGTAAAGTCTGATCCGGTCTATAACATTATGTAGCTCCTATATAAACCGATCTCCCGACTTGACTTCTTGTGTCCTTACCAGCCACAATTTTTGTCGGATTTGGCTGAAATTTTGCATATAGTTTTCTATTATGACTCCCAACAACTGTGTCAAGTACGGTCCGAATCGGTATATAACTCGATATAGCTCCCATATAAACCGATCTCCCAATTTGAATTCTTGGGTCCTTTCAAGCCGCAATTTCCATCAGATTTGGCTGAAATTTTGCACGCGATGTTCTGTTATTACTTCCAACAGCTGTGCTAAATACGGTCCAAATTGGTCTATAACCTGATATAGCTCCCATATAAACCGATTTCCCCATTTGATTTCTTGAGCTCCTGGAAGCCGCAATTTTTGTCCAATTTGGCTGAAATTTTTCGGTCTATATCCTGATATAGCTCCCATATAAACCTATCTCCCTATTTTACTTCTTGAGTCCTTGCAAGCCACAATTTTTGTCCGATTTGGCTGAAATTTTGCATGCGGTGTTCTGTTACAACTGTCAACAATTGTGCGAATACTGTCCATATCTGTCTATAACCTGATATTGCTCCCATGTAAACCGGTCTCTTGATCATCCTTGTGCGGTACCTAGAAGCTTTAGTTTTTGCTGGTTTCGCAGAAGTTTGTTATATAGAATAAATTTATGCCCTTCAAATAAATTTGTTTTGTATAAATTTTGAAATAAATTAATGGCTTCCCAGATTCGGCCCGGCCGAACTTACAAATTTTTAGTTGTTTTTATTAAAGTTCTATCTGATCGGGTACCGCTCCACAGCGCCTTCTTTCACTATCTGCAAATGCAAATTTGGCCATGAACATTCCATTAAGGACAAAAGGGCAAACTTCTTACATATCAATGAGTGCGGTCCGATTCCAATTTAAGCTCAATGATAAGGGACCTCCTTTTATAGCGCAGTCCGAAAGGTGTGCCGAAGCGCGACACCTATTTGGGTTAGAAGTGTTTGCATAGCAAAGTACCTCATAAATGTTGCAAGCTTTAGGAGGGGAAAACCACAGCTGCAAATTTGTTTCCGATTTTCCTGCCAGGATTTGAACCCATGCTCTCAGCATCATGGGCGATCATGCTAACCTCTACGCTACGGCGGCCTTCCACTCTCTTGTATCTTTTATTTGAGCCCTATGTTATCATGGTGGGTAAACAAAGCTGTTTTGGGGGATGTTTTAAGAGTGGGATGGTCCCAGAGAATTTGGATATCAAATTCGTGTTTTGCGCCCAAGTGCCTTTCATTTGAGCCCCATATTGCAATGAACGGTAAATATGTCCGATTGGCGATTTTTTGCGGGTGGGGCAGGCCCATAAGAGCTTTTCCCCAAATTTGGATATCAGATTCCTTTTCAACTCCGAATTATATTTCATTTGAGTCCCATTTTGCCGTAGCTCAATAATATGTCATTTTGCGGGGTGTTGTAAGGTGGGGTGATCCACCAGGCACTTGGTTCCAAAAGTGGATATCAAATTCGCCACCCACTGTTAAATACCTTCCATTTGATTCCCATATTGCCATGGTTGGTAAATATGTCCATGGCGAATATAGGATTCGTGCCCTACTTTCAAATACCCTTCACTTTAATCCCTAATTGCCTTCCCAAATATGCCCAGTTTGAGGATGTTTCGGGTGTGGGCCCTGTTATACCTTTTATTTAAGCCCCAAATTGCCAATGTCCGCAAATGCGTCCTATTTGGGAAGTGTTATAAGTGTGGCACGGCTCTTAGACACTTGGTCGGAATATTTTTTTTTTCAGCCGCGATCGCAAATATATCCTGATTGGCAGGTATATGCGTGGTGGGGCGGCCAACTAGAGACTTGGCCATAAAATAATATATATTTTAGCTGCATATTGCCAAGATCGGCATATACATTCTTCCTAAGGGAAGATGTGGCTACCCCCACTTTGTCTCTAAAGTTTGTATCAGACTGGTGCTTTACTCCCAAATACCTTTCATTTGAGCCCAATATTTCCGGTTTGGGGATGGGTGACCAAACATTTAACCCCAAAATTGGCTATCAGATTCATTTTCTACTCTCAAATGCTTTTCATTTGAGTCTTATATTGCCATTATTGGTACATAAATCCCTTTTGCTTCTTTTGGAGGTGAGGTGGTCCCCTAGGTAATCCACCCCAAATTTGGCCATCCATTTTTTTTTAACACAGTGCAAACACTATTTCACTTAAAACGCCCCACCGATCTTTGAAATCTATCGTTTTTGTATTCAAATTAAAAGTGTAATTTTTTTAAAACACCTAATTTTCGGCGGCACTTTTGGGGCGGTTTTGGGCTTGGGTTGGCTCGCTAGGTACTTGGACCTAATTTTTAATATCATATCAATACTCTACTACCGAATACTTTCATTTGAGTAACATATTGTCTCGATCGGACCACTTTTGATTTTGGACGCTGCTTTTGGGGAGGTTTTGGTCCTGGGGCGGCCCTCTAGATGTTAGGAACCAATTTTTAATATCATATTCGTATTCCATACCGAATGCCTTTCATTTGAATCTCACCCGTCCGTCTGTCTGTCTGTCAAAAGCACGGTAACTTTCGCAGGCAGTAAAGCTAGTCGCTTGAAATTTTCCATAAATATTTCTTCTTGGTGAAAGTCAGTTAGGATTGTAAATGGGCCAAATCGGTCCATGTTTTGGCAAAGCTACCATGTAACCAAACTCGGATCTTCACTTCTTGAGCCTCTAGAGCGCGCAATTATTATCCGATTTGGCTAAAATTTTGCATGCAGTGTTTTGTTTTGCTTCACCTATGTTAAGTATGATCTAATCGGTTCATAACCTTATATAGCTCTGAGATAAACCCAACAAATATGCTTAGTATTTCGCAAATCGGTACATAATCTGATATAGCTGCCATATAAACGGATATAGGATCTTGATGACGTGTTTTATTATGACATCCAACAATAATTCCTAGTATGGCTCAAATCGGTCCATAACCTGTATTTTGTTTTGTTATAGCTTTCAACAAACGGGCTTTGTTTGATCCAAATCAGTCAATCGCCTGACGTATCTCCCATATATTTCCCGATTTTATTTCTTGAGCCCCTGCAATTTTTATCCGAATTGGCAGAAATTTTACACAATGGCTTCTATTATGGACGCAAACATACAATTCAATTATGGTCCGAAACGAAAGAGATACCGGGCAAAGACCTCGACATATGCGACCTATGGTGTATATAAGATTCGGCCCGGCCGAACTTAGCACGCTTTTACTAAGTTTTTTTTGTTTAAGTTGGGAATATGCATTGGTGCGGAGGCCACCGTAGCGCAGAGGTCAGCATGTCCGCCTATGACGCTGAACGCCTGGGTTCGAGTTCTGGCGAGACCATCAGAAACAATTTTTCAGCTGTGGTTTCCCCTCCTAATGCTGGCAACATTTGTGAGGTACTATGTCATATAAAACTTCTCTCCAATGAGGTGTCGCACTGCGGCACGCCGTTCGGACTCTGGTATAAAAAGGAGGCCCCTTACCAATGAGCCTAAACTTGAATCGGACTGCACTCATTGATATGTGAGAAGTTTGCCCCCGTTCCTTAGTGGAATGTTCATGGGCAAAATTTGCATTTGCAATATGCATTGGTGCATGCACATAGGTCGTCACTCATGTGGTATGTGGGGCTTACAATCCACCTTATCGCCGCTGAGAGTAAAATGCACCTCCGCACCGCTTTCGGCTTCCTTCGAGGAGGCTTTAAAATCGGTCTTTACACCTTTGTCCTTTTCATTGCTTGCGCCTTCCATCTCCCATCGTTGAGATCACTTATGTCTCTTCGACATCAGTTTTGCTTCGTCTTAGGATGCCTTCGGAGTATCTTGCTATTGCGATCCAATTGTCAATAAATACTTCTACAACATTTTCTGGAGTTTCTACAACATTTTTAAGGGACGCGCTTGATTTCTTCCATCGTGTGCAGTGGAAGAAACCATGTTCAGCATCATACAGGTGTTCTTCATCTTTGTAGTGCAAAAAGGAGTGCTGCACTTTCCCATTTTGAGCAAATATTTCCTAAAATATCCGAATCCGGACAGCATTTGCTTTATGTAATCGTTTACATCCCCATATTTCTATTATACAAGGTTCTTGATATTTGGGATCAGTTTCGCATTCCATCTCCCGTACGCTCCGTTCTCCCACCCTATCTGCCACATTCTTTCACTCTCCTCTCTTTTTTCATTTATGTAGTCTTGAGTAGGTTCACTCTCGCCTTAAAAGTGCAGAGAGTTCTTCGGCTTGCAGATCTAACAGTGTCATTAATGCTATTATCTGCACCGCAGCACCGGCAACGGTTCTATATGCCGATGTCACTCAGAGTGTAGCGGTTCGCTGAACAGTGGTCAGTTGTTGTGCCTGACTGGAGGCTACGCTGTCGTCTCGCATGTCTAATTTCGCGGGGAATTTTTGTTGTTGTTGTAGCGGTGTGTTGTGTTCTATCATTTGTCTGCTTGATTCTACTGAGTTTCCAAGTCTGGGAACTCTGCAACTAAGATGGGGTACGTCCAAAGGGATCTGGATCTGAGATGAGTGGTTCTGGCTGGGCATTTAAACAAGTGGCGTGTGTTATGTGGTTCCTGGTCGCAATCGGAGCATACATCCTGCACGTTAGTATTAATCCTTGCTCTGTAGGAATTGAGGGGGCTGCATCTGCCGGATCGTAATATAGCCACAACTATTCTGGATTGCCGGGGGAAGTCAATTTCTTCAGGTGCAATGGGAACAGTCGTTCTCTAAGCAATACATTCACCCGGTAGCTATTCACCGCATCCGCTTGATACCCGCTTGATATGCCGCTTGACCTAGAGGTTATCTCTTGTAAAGCTGGATCTTGCCTTAAATCTTCTGGGCGGTGGATACCTATCCACAAGATGATGATTTGGATGTGACAGCCCAGAAGGTATTGCTTAGACAGCATGTATTGTAGTTTAGTTATGTCTTCGCACGGGAAGGATCTTTGTCTCCTGATGTAAGTGGTCCACATGTAAACTGAGGAGACAGCCCGTCGCAGTTGGAAGAGCGGCATTCTGAGAGATTTGAATACAGAGCTGACGAGACCACACTGGCATTGCATAACTTACCACAGGCACACGAAATGCTTTGTATGGGTCAACAAGGTTCCTTTGTCAGCACCCCACGTGTTGCCGGCAAGTGACTTGAGGACCTTGTTTCTACTATTGGCTTTACCGCAAATTGTTGTGACATGTGAGGAGAATTTGTAAGAATTGTCAAATATGACAGCAAGTATTTTGGGACACTTGATGGTCGGAATTTTCACTCAGTCGACCAACACTTTCAGCTCCCTAACCACCTCACGCATGTGCGTAGTGAACAATGTGGTTGCAAATTTGGTGGCAGATATCTTCAAATTTTTTGCAGCGAAATAAGAGGCAGGTTCGTTGAGGTAGATGTAACAACACAGATGCCATCAATGGGTGGGGGACCTAATGCAATGATCGTACAATCGTCCGAGTATGATACGATCTCTTATGCCATCTGGAGGTGGTGGAATGGAGTTTAGGCAGAGGTTAAACAGTGCCGGAGCTATCACCCGCCTTGGGAAACTCCCTGTTTCACTATACGGTGCTTCGATTTCCTATCCCTCAATTTTACAAATGACTGGCGACCCTCCAACCAGGCATGAGCCCAGCGTTTCAGGCCTGGCTGGAGGGACGTTGTGACTATGTCCTCAAAGGTTTGGCATGGCTGACCGTTAGTGGGGTTCGTGGTCTGTGTACGCCGGGAAATTGGGCCGCACTTGGGGTATTCGACCGTCCGGTATTAAGCGAGCGCCAATTTCCACATTTGAGGGTGGTGTCAGTTCAAAGAAGCGGCGATTTGCATACTCTCCGAAGTCGGCCCGATCGACCAGGTGATTGAAAATCGTACGGCGCTCAGACGTTATGAATTCGGGTGGTCAGTCAATAGTGAGGATTATGGGGGGTGGCCTGATCCTAAAGAAATGATGGCTTACCAGATTACGTCACTCAGGAGATCAGGGAATGCAATGAAAATGTCTAGAGAGCTGTAGCACCTCCTCGTAATCCTAGTGGGAGCATCCTCATTGACCATGCAATAGGTAGGGCCTTCAGTATGCTACGCCAAAGCTGTGTCTTGCTGGTCGTTACCTAAGGGAAAATGCCATGAAACGTAATGAGCATTGAAACCAGACGATTATGGCGATACAATAACCCACTTATATCAGGCTTTTAAGCTGGGTCATTAACTGGGTCATAACTAATCTAATACCGCACGGGAGAGGTCAGAGGGTTCACATGGTCCGACGAGGAGGATGTAGAAGGTGACGACTGCTACGCATGTGACCCACTACTGCCCACGTTCGCACAGCACCTTGCAACATATTCAGTGCGACTATACTCCCGGTATATATACGTTGTATAGCTCTATCTCAGCAGTACCTGACCTGAATGCTATCATCATGCACACCAGGCTCAGGCGCAGGCAAGATGGGCCTATACTACACGAATGGTGTATCACGAAAGCCAATCGTCCACCTCCATTCATTAAGGGATCCTTACATAGCACATTGTATCCGTGACAAGTGTGCAGGCTGCAGGTGGTGGTCAGCTTTGTCTCCTGGATCGTTGCAACCAATATGTTCTTCCGACTCATAAAATCCACTATCTCATCGAACTTGCCTCTCAGACCATTGCAGTTCAATTTCAAGAGAGGTACATTTCCCGGCACTGGCCTGACAATATTGGGTCTGGGATGCTACTGTTGCATATAATGCCGCACGGGAGAGGTCAGAAGGTTCACATGGTCCGACGAGGAGGATGCAGAAGGCGACGACTGCTACGCTTGTGACCCACTACTGTCTACGTTCACACAACACCTTGCAACATATTCAGTGCGACTATACTCCCGTAGTGACGTAGGGCAAGAGCAAGATCGGAGATGCACCTACTCCATGAACAGCTAACACCTGACCGACACCGACCTATGATGGAGGCGGTTCTGACAGAACCAGGGGTTCTTTTCAATCCCGGCATAGACCAGAAGCTTGCGGAGAAGGCACTCCAGAATGTGCGTCTCCCATGACGAAAAAAGGGGGTTTCCTTGTCTCTTTAGCAGAACTAATTCCGCCATGTGTGTGGCCATCTACAGTCAGCGTTCGTAATGCCAGTTCCTCAAGCGGATCATGAACTGCGTTGGCTTACAGAGTAAGCCTCTTCCGTGTTTCTCACCACTATGACTGCCGCAAGTACGTCTGCGTAGTCTATGAGATATGTCTCGCCAAGCACTTCCATCCTATGAATTTCATCGTAGCTGATGTTCCATAGGTCTGGGCCCAGGATGGACCCCTTAGTTGCTACTGATGTTATCTGCAATCTCTTCGTTCTTGAAATCGTGTCTTAAGAGGTAACCTGGTATTTTTAACTTCCATTGTGGGGCGTCCATCACATCTTTCCACCTGAGGCTATTAATAGCGTTCTCCACATCATGGGTAGCCAAAAGTATGATTGGTTCGCTGTGTTGGTTTTTTTTCTCATGCACGTAGAACCTCTTCAACAACATCGTTTAGTGCGCCGACAGTTGATTCTCCTAGACGGAAGCGGATAACCCTCCTTCCGTGTTTAAAGGTTCTTTCAGTCAAGGTTTCTTATGTCAAGCATGCATACAAATCTGTAGTACTAGGATCCTAGTGCGTCTCCCCTTCCCTTGCAAAAACATCTTCACCAAGACACGCATTGTACATATATACTACTTTAAAGGGTTGGAAATGAATATTTCGATGGTTTTAAAATGGAATGAGAAAATAAATATTGCCCCCTCCTTCGGTGGTGGGTATAAGAAGTCCAATTTAATTAACCTATGTATATTACTGCTCGGCCTAGAGCATTGTGACTTATTTGGAGTAATTCCACCACCTTCTTTCCTCGTCACCTTGGGCGATTATTAATTTATCATTTACATTCTCACAAAGGAATTGATAATCGAAACTATTCTGAATCTACGGGTTATTTGCATTTTCGCATACATTTTGTATGTCTTGTGCATTAAAATTTCGTGTTTATATGAACATAGAATAGCCACAAGTGACGGAAATAATTCAAAGTAAACCGATTATTTCCGCATTAAATTGAAATATTCTGTTATTCGAAATTACTTTTCATCACAAAGAGAAGTTTATTATCCAGCTTAAATGTATCCACCAATACTTTGTGTCTTTTTCCTTCGTACCCGTCAAACAGTATCGCGTACGTATCCTTGAGGAATGGAATGATGTCTGCCTACAGCGTAAAATACCTTGTTCGGAGAAGTTCTCATTAGCCAACACTTTGGGTAATCCGATGCAAATAAGAGCCTGGTCATTAGCCGGCTTACCGGCGGATAACTTTTCCGTTGAGAATGCAATCATTGTGGCGAATTCCAATCGTTATTCGCTGTTAATAGATCCGCAAGGTAAGTAGACCAACAGACTCACAGAATACCAATTACAAATGCAAAAGGGCAAAATATTAAATCAAATAAATTCGCTCTTTACTCTTCAACTGCTCCTCACTCGCCTTTGCATTCACCATGGCTCCATTTGTAGTACAAGCCAACAAATGGATTAAAAATATGGAAAAGAACAACGGTCTTAAGGTGATTAAACAAAGCGATGGCAATTACATGCAAGTCCTTGAGCTGGCCATTACTTATGGCAATCCTGTATTGATTGAAAATGTCGGTAAGTTCAACTTCCTTTTGCTTTTTGTTCTCCGGTTCATTTTAAATTTTAAT
The DNA here is from genome assembly GCF_963082655.1 of Stomoxys calcitrans. Taxonomy (NCBI): domain Eukaryota; kingdom Metazoa; phylum Arthropoda; class Insecta; order Diptera; family Muscidae; genus Stomoxys; species Stomoxys calcitrans. The sequence continues at coordinate 216,663,704 of NC_081552.1, forward strand.
GGACAAATTTATTTGTGTCTTTACATCTTGTGTTGTTTTTGTTTTCTTTGAGCTTTTCCAATTTTTATTGGATTCGTGAAAATTGATGATGAGCCATAGCAGCAGGCTTCATCATCAAGCTGCTGTCGAAATTGAATGACGAGCAATGTGAAGTTGCCCGTTTGGATCATAAATTAGAATCATTACGATTTTGTACTGGCAAATCGTTATAGCCTTTTGATGGCCATCAAATGCTATACGCATTACCATCCTTGTCCACCAGAAATAAAGGAGCATTTTTGTTGCTTTCTCCGCCCTCATCACTCCCAATCTATGGAAAATTAATGAAAGATCTTATTTTCTTCTCTGTTTTTTGGAAACAATTTAGTAAAGATGGTCATAACATTGACATTACTTTATCGTGTACCAAAACCCAGGGATGTCTTAAGGAGCAATGAGGATATTTTTAGCATTTAATTTGGGAAATTTTTAGAAAAATTCTTAAAAAAAATTAATTCTTAACAAGAAAGAGCGTGCTAAGTTCGGCCGGACCGAATCTTATATACCCTCCACCATGGATCGCATTTGTCGAGTTCTTTGCGCGGTATCTCTTTTTAGGCAAACAAAGAATAATGGATAAGAATTGCTATGCTATTGGAGATATATCAATAGTAGAAGTAATTGGGTAATATTATTGTCCATTCGGATAATAATTGCGCCTTGTATGGGCTCAAAAAGCATAATCGGTAGATAGGTTTATATGGGAGCCGTATCAGCCTATAGATCGATTAAGACCATGTTGGAAATGAATATTGAAGATTATGGGGGAAGCCGTTGAACAAAATTTCAGCAAAATCGGATAAGAATTGCGCTCTCTAGAGGCTAAAAAGTCAAGATCCCTGATCGGTTTATATGGCAGCTATATCAGATTATGTACCGATTTGAACCATACTACACACATTTGTTGGAAGTCATAACAAAACACTTCATGCACAATATCAGCCAAATCGGATAAGAATTGCGCCCTTTAGTGGCTCAAGAAGTTAAGATCCAAGATCTGTTTATATGGCAGCTGTATCAGGTTATGTACCGATTTTAACCATACTTAGATCAGTTCTTGGAAGTCATTACGAAACACTTCGTGCAAAATTTCAGCCAATTCGGATAGAAATTGCGCCCTCTAGTGGCTCAAGAAGTCAAAATCCAAGATCGCTTTATATGGCAGCTATATCAAAATATGGACCGATAAGGCCCATTTACAATCCCAACCGATCTACACTAATAAGAAAAAGTTTTTGCAAAATTTGAAGAGGCTAACTTTACTCCTTTGAAAGTTAGCGTGCTTTAGACAGACAGATGGACGGACGGACAAACGGACGGGCATGGCTAGATCGACTTAAAATGTCATGACGATCACGAATATATCTTTATGGGGTCTTAGGCGAACATTTCGAGGAGTTACAAACAGATGGACGCAATTAGTATACCATCATCCTATGGTGGAGGGTATAAAAAGTCTTTCAAAAGGAAATTTGACTGACATTTTCCATAGAAAGGTAATAATGAGATAAAAAGATAATTTTATCGAAATTTTCTGCAGAAATATAATTTTGACCATATTTCCTACAGAAATAAAATTTTTACCAAATTTCCTACAGAAATAAAACGTTGAAAAAAATTCCTACAGAAATACAATTTTGAAACAGAATTTTGACAAAATTTCAAGTGGAATAAAAATTAAACAAAATTTCCAACAGTAATGAACTTTTTTCAAAGTTTTGAAATGTCACCTAAATTTTATTTCTTTTAGGGAATTTATCAAATTTAAAATCTAAGAAGAAAAAAAACCGTATCTCGGAATAGGTAGGTTAGGTTGAATAGGTTGCCCACCAAAGGTGAGTTCACTCGGAGGCAAGTTTGGCCCATTGTGGCACCCTAGAGAGAGAAAGGGAAAAGAAAGAAAGTGTGAGACCTCGGACTAGAAAGGACAGTAGGAGTGGAAAACCCGAGCGATGGATGAAGAACTGCCCGTCCCCACGCAAGCTCGGGTCCACCTACGCCGGAGCTTGTGGCACCCCCGTCGGAACCATCCTGTTCCCTCATCAAACGTCAGGAGACATACCAGAGCAAGTTTACCCAGATCACAGAAGAAAAAGGCTCCCCAGATAGAAGAGGCTACGTCTCTGCAGACCCGAACAGTGCTCAATAGTCTTCTCCTCACCCTCATCGAGGCAACTTCTACAGAAGTCATTGAGCGGTATCCCCATGCGCGCCGCAATGCGGCCTATGTCACAGTGTCTGGTTATGACCTCTGTCAAGGTACTCATCGACCTCTTATCGAACGCCAGCAACTCGCTCGTCCTCCTCTGGTCGCTGACCGGCCATAGCGCCCTTGCAGTCCGATAAGCATCCACCGAGTCCCACCTCGCCACCGACTCCGCCCTGGCCATCCCATTTACTGTGTTCAGTAGCTCGACAAATGGCACGTAAGCAAGACCGATGACTGGTCCGCCCGGCGCAGACGAACCCCTACTGGCGTACTCGTCCGCCCTCTCATTTCCTGGAATCCCCTCAGCGTCACATCGTGGGCCCGGAGCCTATCCAGGGATTCCAAACGCCGTCATACCGTCCACATAAATTCAAAGTTTCGAGGGCGGTAATCCCCTTACCAAAATTTCCCTTGCGGCCACTACAATGGCATAGACCTCTGCCTGAAAGACCGTACACTCGTCCGGCAGTCTCAAAGACATACTGATATTGAGTACTTTAGAGTAGACCCCCAATCCGGTCCCTGACTCGATCTTGGAGCCATCTGCGTAGATCGAGGACTCATCCTCCTCAAGTACACCATTCGCCCTCCATTCGTCCCTCTCAAGAAGTCGAATCGCGAATGCCCTAACTCCAGCTGGCACTGGTGCGAGGTAGTCGGATATAGGTACCTATTACGAAAAATTTTAAAGCCTTTCAGGAGTAGGCTCAAAATGGACTTCAAAGTCCCAACAGCTGCGGTGGTAGCATTAGACCGTAGCTGTTGTCCTCCCCTCCTGTAGGTGTGGGTGCCTTGGCACCTATAGTCGAGAGTAATGTTTCAAGCGGACAACCAGTCGTCAGACTGGTCAGACTAAAATAATGCCACAGCCATCACGGAAGGAAAAGATGATCGCTGAGAGAGTTAAGGCGCCGACCTCTTAAGCAGGAGTGTCAAGGAAGCACAACAGAAATGAGATGACTTATGAAAGTCACCGGTATGGGCTGTGCATCCGGTAGTATTCTACCAGATCGTCGGTCCAAAGTGAAGCCTCTGAAAAACGAACAGGTTTTCGATCATGTGCAGAACTCTGAAGGGGGTCCCCTCATACAAATCATGAGCTGCGAGTATAGAGGGGACATCTTAACGCTGCGCTTCGCGTCAGCGGAATGTCAAAAAGCTCATTGGAAGTTCTACACTCCCGAGGAACAAAGCTCGACATTGTAAGAAAGAAGGGCATCCTACAATTCACACAGGTGACTGTCTTCATCAAGGATGTGAGCGGCGAAATCGCGACGGAACGCATGATGGAAGTCTTAAACAAGCAAAAACAAGCGGCCATGGCCGTCTTTTTCAAGATTGGGAAGACTAAGATCGGCAAATATCCTCATAGCCATGAGGCATCAGGCGGAGCAGTGGCGGGACACTCAATACCGCCTAACGGACAGGGGACCGACGACGAGACAATCACCGACTCTCTTAATATTGAGAAGATTATGAGCCAAGTTCCTAATACTAAAACATCAGGCAGTACAGGGGCGAGGGATCCAACACAGCCTAATGAAGAGGGACCCTACGACGGGTCCATCAATGAACTTCTCGATATTAGGAAGACCAGAATGGATAAAGATCGTAATTCTCACACATCAGGCAGTGCAGTGATAGAGAGCTCAATGCCGCCTAAAGCACAGGCAGTAGACGATGTGACAATAACCTACTCCCAAGAACCCCATTTATTCAAGATTTGGAAGACTAGTATAGGCAAAGATCATAATATTTGAACATCAAGCAGTAAGGACGGTAGAGCCAATAAGCTTAACAAACAGCGACCTAATAACACTTAATATTGGTAGGTTAGGTTAGGTTTAAGTGGCAGTCTGCCATCAGACTCATTTAGACGTTTTGGCCCATTGTGATACCACAGGAACAGAAGAAGGAAGATGCATTCTAGTTTTTACCGTTGAACCATCCAGATCGCTTTAAAAAGCCCAATAACTTGCGAATGTTCACATCCGATAAATCAGACAGGTTCTCAGAGAAATGAGAAACTTAAGTGGAACTGCTTCTGACTTCCAGTGCGGGACACACACGCAGAAGGTGTTCTATAGTCTCTTCTTCTTCAATGTCCTCACAGCTTCTGCAAAAGACGTTGCTGGCAACCTTCAGTCAGTCAGCATGTTTTCCGATTAGACAGTGACCTGTCATGACGGACACAATGACGTCTGTTCTAGCCAATGACAGCAAAGCGGTAGACCTATTCCAGTCTAGATTAGGCCTAATACTTTTAGAATGTACACAGTCCCCTCTTTGTGGCCATCTATCATTCGTTATCCTTCGGGCCTGATCCTGGAAACTTAGCTTACATATCGCTAGAGGCATATCCACCGATTCCTGTTTCCCTGGAATGTGCAAGGTAGTTCCTAGTCTCGCAAGCTCGCCCGATTTACAATTCCCTGGGATATCTCTGTGGCCCCGAACCCAGTACAGGTGAGTTTTATAATTTTCAGCTATCTCGTTGAGAGATCTGCGACAATCGAGGGCGGTTTTTGAATTCAGAAATACGTTCTCCAGGGATTTAATGGCTGCAATTTGGGTAGCCGCAACGTCCAGAGACATAAGATGTAGCATTAAATTCAGTGCATCAGATTGATAACACCGTTACCTTTGATAATAGGATTAAGGAGGAGGTTTAAGAGTGGCAATATGTTCAGAAAATCCAATCGATGAGGTTCGGAATTGGAGGTACTTCATGGAGCATTCACATTCCTTTTCAGACCATCGCTACAGTATGTTTAGAATAGCACGACCAGCGCCGAAACCGATAAACTTTCGTAATAAGTAAGTTGAAAACCAATAGATTGTCCAAGCATTGAAGACATTGACAACAATATCAACAGGATTACGACTGCAATAGTGGGGTCTCTCGAAGATAGTTGTCCTCTTCGGGAAAGGAAATTAGCTCAAGAAAAACTCTGGACGACCGGGGAGATTCGTAACATGGGGAAAGAGGTCTGCAGAATTTACAACAGAGCACGTCGTAAAAAAGCGGAAGTTTACTGAGATGTGTACTACAAGCGGCTCAAGGAATACAAAAAGATTACCAGAGCGGCAAAACGTGCCTTGTGGAAGCATTTCTGCGAACAGGTCGATAGCGTTTATGACGCCGCCAAGATGAAAAAGATTAGCACAAAAACCCATGTCTGCAGATGGGCGATGGATAAATACCCAAAAGGTATTTACCCGTAAATTGGGTAAATACCCGGGTATTTACCCATTTATACCCAAAACTGGGTATTTAATATTTTGCAGATATCTTGAGTATAAAAATATTTTCCAAACAAATTTTGATGATTTCCTATTCTTTGTATATAAACCAGACCTTCTGATCTCATAAAAATGAATTTTAGTGTTATATAGCCGCTATATAGACCGGTCTCCAGACTTAACGTCTTGAGGCAATAAATTATTAATTTTTCATCCGATTTCGATGAAATTTGGAACATTGAGTTCTGGTAGACCCCTTCCCAATTCTGTGAAGTGTGGTTCAGACCGGACCATATTTGGATATAGCTGCCATAAAAACCTATCTTCTAATAAAGTGTAATGAATATTCAAACAAGTAAAATGGCGTTAAGATTGGGCCGGGCCGAACTTTGGATACCCATCACCTCGGGTATATAGGTAAACCATCTTTCGTCAAAATACGGTGAAAAATCCAAACCTTATGCCCCATAGCAGTTATATGGAAATGTGTTCCGATTAAGACCAAATACTATTAAATACAAGTCATTCTTCAATTGGTCTTTTTAGTAGCTATATCTAAAAATAAACCTATCTAAACTATATACGACACGGATGTCGAAAAGCCTAACATAAGTAACTGTGTCAAAATGAACAGAAAAATGTCGAAGAGCCTAACACAACTCACTGTTCCAACTTTCGGCCATATCGGACAATAAATGCGCCTTTTATGGCCAAAAAACCTTAAATCGAGAGATCGGTCTATACGCCAGCTATATCCAAATCTGGACCGATCTGTGCCGAATTGAAGAAGAATGTCGAAGGGCCTAGCACAACTCACTGTCCCAAATTTCAGCAAAATCGGATAATAAATGTGGCTTTTACCGGCCTAAGACCCTAAATCGGCGGATCAGTGTATGTGGGGGCTATATCAAGATATAGTCCGATATAGCCGATCTTCGAACTTAACCTGCTTATGGACAAAAAAAAGAATCTGTGCAAAATTTCAGCTCAATATCTTTATTTTTAAAGACTGTAGCGTGATTTTAACAGACAGACAGACGGATGGACGGACAGACGATAGGACATGGCTAGATCCTCTTAGATTTTTTCGCGGATCAAGAATATATATACTTATAGGGTCGGAAATGGATATTTCGATGTGTTGCAAACGGAATGACAAAATAAATATACCCCCATCCTTCGGTGGCGGTATAAAAAGGTATTTACCCAATAAATACATAAGCGTTCGGTAGAAATCCATCATTACCCATGTCCAAACTGAAAAGTTAGAAGACGACAAGGGAGTGAGAGCAGAGACAACGCAGGACATGTTCTGGCTTTTGATGAAAAGGCATTTTCCACTGGATACGACGGGACTCACGGAGACAAAACTTACGCCTTGTAAGGGCTCAAGAAGTCAAATCGAGAGATCGATTTATATTGGAGCTATATCACGTTATAGACCAGCTTAGACCGATTTAGACCATACTTAGCGCAGTTGTTGGAAGTCATAATAAATCGAACAAAAATTGCGGCTTCCAGGGGCTCAAGAAGTCAAATGGGGGGATAGGTTAATGTGGGAGCTATATCCAAATCTGGACCGATAAGGCTCATTTTCAATCCCCATTAACCTACATCAATATTGAGTTGAGATGCAAATGCAAATTTTTCCCATGAACATTCCACTAAGGAACAGGGGCAAACTTCTCACTTACCAATGACTGCAGTCCGATTCAAGTTTAAGCTCAATGATAAGGGGCCTCCCTTTTATAGCCGATTTCGAACGGCGTGCCGCAGTGCGACACCTCTTTGGAGAGGAGTTTTACATGGCGTAGTACCTCACAAACGTTGCCAGCATTAGAAGGGGAAAACCAACGCTGAAAATTTTTTACTTTTTAATGGTCTCGCCAGGATTCGAACCCAGGCGTTCAGCATCTTAGGCAGACATGCTAACCTCTGCTCTACGGTGGTTATCAATATTGAGTATCTGTACAAAATTTTAAGTGGCTAGCTTTACGCGTACGACCGCTATCGTAATTTCGACAGACGGACGGACGGGCAAACGGACATGGCTAGATCGACTGAGAACGTCGAGACGATCACGAATATACATACTTTAGGGGGTCTTAGACGAATATTTCAAGGTATTACAAAAGGAATGACTAGATTATTATACCCCCATCCATTGGTGGTGGGTATAAAAATGTGCAGGAATTTTACATGAATAAAATGTTGACATTTGTCTTAATTTATTGAAGATTACCAATTTTCAAATATCTTTTTTTTTTTTGTTGCTATGGGCTATTGTTGGCACTTCACTTCGCAATCTCTAATTCCATTCCAAATGTTAGTATGCAGCATTCGCAACAACACACGCCCACATCACTTCATACTCCTACTCGAATTATTGCTTTTTGATGGAATAGTCTTTTAATACTCTCGAAATGTTATCACCATCGATGAGAATGATGGCGATGGCTATTGCGATGTCTATTGCGATAGCAATCATGATGATAAGCTTGATTATGGCGTTTTTTGTTTATTTTTTCGCCTCTTATTCATTTATTTATTGTACTTCTTATGACTTCTTTTCGAATTGGTCCATTTTATGGCCATTCGTTTAGAGTTCTTTTAGTTTCATTTTCATTTGCTCATCATTTTTGGTCGTTTTTAATGATGACGATAAGTTCAAGTGTTTTCAATATTTTTGGGTTCATGTGCACTTGGTGGATTATTCTACTGCTATTGGACTCGAAACAAGTTCCAGTCATATTCGACCAACGAATAAATGTCCATTTATTTTATGCGGCTAAGTACATACATATTTGTGCTTTAAGAGTATCTCATAAAGTTTACTGTGGTGTAGTATGTTCTTCTTATGGCAAACTAAGAGATTATTATTGTATATCTATTTTCATTTCCTAGTATACGAGGGGTACGTTTGGCGAATTCTTCTCCAACTGTCAGAGTTAGATGGGAAATTTTATCACTGCGACTAAGATGGGACCTATGGATTGTGAATGCCTAATAGGTCTATCGCTGTCGTTGGTTTAAATAGAGGACTGTTCATCGTGCCACTCATGACACTTTATTGCCTTATTTGAAAACCTGCTGATAGCCCAAGGTTACAAGAAACGATTTCTGCAAACGCTGTGAGGACGTCTAGGAAACTATAGAACATCTAAAGTTCCACTTTGGGTTGCTTGTCTAAATAAGCGGATGTTAACATTCGCAAGTTATTCACTTTTCCCACCGTTTAAGCAGAAGGCAACTTCCTTTTAAATTTAAAGTTAAATGTCTTAGTATCCTCCCCAACCACCCTCGTATTATATATAAGCTTTATAAATATGGCTGTAGTTATTGCTAGTGCTATGGCAACAGTTTTTGTTGATTCTTGTCGTTTTATGGTTTAATAAATGTGCTCATCCATTAAAAATAACTTCCAAAGATTAATGACGCCATGAAATGAAGCATAAATGATTTAAATTTAAATACACAAAACAACAGAGTTGAGAGAAAGCAACGAAGGACGCGGACACAGATTGATAGAGTTCATCGATGGACGAAATGGTGAATGGTGGATGGGTCAGGGGTTAAACCGTTATGATGGTAGCGAATGTCTGAAGAATGATAAGAGAGTAAATGATTCGAAATAAATATGCGGTGACCACTTGCCAAAATTTCTGTTAAGCTTTGAGCGGTTTTTAGTAAAGGCCATTGCCTGAAAGATACATTCCAAGAGATGGATTATTTGTCCTTCGAGTTGAACATAATTAACGGTTGCAACGATGATTTATGCTCAACTTTCGTTCTAGTTGAATGAATTGCTTTATTTAATTCAAAATGAATTCCTATGAAAAATGTTTAGGTGCTGAGTAATTGTCATGAAATAATTATTCATGGAATTGTTGTTGAAGCAAATACATTTTTTGCCATCAAAAAATGTTTCTAAAGGGCATGCAAACAAAGAGTAATTATCATTTCAATGGAAATTGATTTCAAGACAAAGAAACAAAAAAAATCATGGAATGTCATTTCCCATTTATTAATTGAAGAAAGCTCTAGCTATATAATTATTACTTAAATAAGTATTTTCGGGAAAAAATCAACTGATACAAAAACAAAAACTAAATGCAAAGCAACAATAACATGTTAAACTCTTTCCAGCCTTTGTTTAGAGGGGGAACAAAATATCTCAAAACAAATCCAATCTAAAGGGTGATTTTTTTGAGGTTAGGATTTTCATGCATTAGTATTTGACAGATCACGTGGGATTTCAGACATGGTGTCAAAGAGAAAGATGCTCAGTATGCTTTGACATTTCATCATGAATAGACTTACTAACGAGCAACGCTTGCAAATCATTGAATTTTATTACCAAAATCAGTGTTCGGTTCGAAATGTGTTCATTCACCGTAACGTTGCGTCCAACAGCATCTTTGAAAAAATACGGTCCAATGATTCCACCAGCGTACAAACCACACCAAACAGTGCATTTTTCGGGATGCATGGGCAGTTCTTGAACGGCTTCTGGTTGCTCTTCACTCCAAATGCGGCAATTTTGCTTATTTACGTAGCCATTCAACCAGAAATGAGCCTCATCGCTGAACAAAATTTGCCAAAATTTGAACACATTTCGAACCGAACACTGATTTTGGTAATAAAATTCAATGATTTGCAAGCGTTGCTCGTTAGTAAGTCTATTCATGATGAAATGTCAAAGCATACTGAGCATCTTTCTCTTTGACACCATGTCTGAAATCCCACGTGATCTGTCAAATACTAATGCATGAAAATCCTAACCTCAAAAAAATCACCCTTTATTTATATAACAAGTAAAAGTGTGCTAAGTTGGGCCGGGCCGAATCTTATATACGCTCCACCATGGATCAAATTTGTCGAGTTTTTTTCCCGATATCTCTGTTATGCTGTTTCAGGCTATAGACCAATGTTGTTTCAGTCTATAGACCGATTCGGATCATATTTGACACGTATGTTGTTGAAGGTCATGGGAAAAACCGTTGCTCAGAATTTCAGCCAAGTCGGATAATAATTTCGCCCTCTAGAGGCTCAAGACCTCAAGATCCAAGATCGATTTATATGACAGCTATATCAGGTTATGGACCGATTTGAAACAATGCTTAGTACAGTAGTTGGAAGTCATAACAAAACACGTCATGCTGAATTTCAGCCAATTTGGACAGGAATTGCGCCCTCTAGAGGCTCAAGAAGTAAAACAGGGAGATCGGTTTATATGGGAGCCGTATCAGGCTATAGACCGATTCGGACCGCATTTAACAAGTATGTTAGAGCTTATGGGAAAAGCCGTTGTTCACAATTTCAGCCACAAATCGGAAAGGAATTACGCCCTGTAGAGGCTCGAGAAGTCAAGACTTCAGATCGCTTTATATGACAGCTATATCAGGTTATGGACCAATTTCTACCATACTTAGCACAGTTTTTGGAAGTTAAATCGGATAAGAATTGTGCTCTCTAGAGGCTCAAAAAGTCAAGATTCAAGATTGGTTTATATGGCAGCAATGTCAAAACATGGGCCGATTTGGCCCATTAACAATCCCAACTGACCTACACTAATAAGAAGTAAGAAGAGGACGGACATGGCTAGATCGACTTAAAATGTCATGTCGATCAAGAATGTATATACTTTATGGGGTCTTAGGCGAACATTTCGAGGAGTTACAAACAGAATGGTGAAATTAGTATACCCCCATCCTACGGTGGAGGGTATAAAATTTTATTTGTATTTGTTTGAAGGCTTGTAAATTTGTTAGACTCAAAAACGGCTGAACCGATTACTTTCAAATTTTCACAGATAATGGGGAGTGGTCCGGAAGGAGCAACAGGCTATATAATTTTTTGATATCACAAGGGGGGCGGACCCTCCCCTCACTCTAAAAGTTCCATCCAAAAATGAAGGTGGATCGATCGGGGCAATATGGGACTCAAATGAAAGGTATTCGGGAGTAGAATACAAGTTTCATATCAAAATTTGGATCCAAATACCTAGGGGGCGGCCCCGACCCCAAAACCCCTTCAAATAGGCATATTGGACGATAATAACAATTTGGGACTCGAAGGAATGGTCAGGAAAGAGGAATAGGCTATATAATTTTTTGATATTGCAAGGGGCGGACCTTCCCCCGTAACCCCAAAAACGAAGTTGACCAAAATTGCAAAATTTCAGCCAAATCAGATAAGAATTGCGCCCTATAGGGGCTGAAGAACTAAATCTGTAGATCGGTTTATATGGGAGCTATATCAAGTTATAGACCGATTCAGACCATATTTGGCACAATTTTTGGAGGTCATTTAAACGTCATTGTACAAAATTTCAGCCAAAACAAATAAGATGTATACCCTCTAGAGGCTCAAGAAATATAATACGGAGATCGGTTTATATGGCAGCTATATCAGATTATGTAAGGATTGAGACCATACTTGGCACAGTTATACCAAAGCGACATGTGCAAAATTTCAACCAATTGGGATAAGTATGACGCTATCCAGAGACTCACGAAATTTAATGGGGAGATTAGTTTATATGGCAGCAATATCAGGTTATGGACTGATTGGCACAGTTGTTGGTAGTTAAACCAAAACGCCAGGTACAAAATTTCAGCCAAAACAGATAAGAATTGCGCCCTCCAGAAGCTCACGAATTCAAGACCCAATATATGTTTATATGGCAGCTATTGTGTTCCATGAAAATCTACTTAACTTTTATTAATATTATGCATATTGTCTGATAATTAGAATTTTATTAGAAAAATTATTTCCCCATAATTTGGGCTAATAGTTAATAAATTGATTATATTAATGTAGGGAAAAATCAATAGAATTTCGCTTTCCACCTAAATTAAATTCATTATTGAAGTTTTCTTTTTTGCTTCCCTCTCTCTTCATTTCTGTTCTTTTTTTTTCAATAAAGGTGAACGCTTGGATTCAAATCTAACGCCAATATTAGAGAAGAATGTAATTAAGCATAAAGGCGGCTATTTCATCAAAAGCGGTGACCAGATGATTGAATATAACAGCAATTTTCGTTTGTACATAACGACATGCCTGCGAAATCCCCATTATCCACCCGAAATTATGGTTATGGTAAGTAGATATGAACGATGGTGGCTCGCTCTCACAATGCCACTATATATTGAATAAAGAAAGTTAAGTTATAAAAAAATCCTAGCAACAGTGAGAGAAATGAAGAGAAAGTCAAACATAATTGAATGGAAAACAAGTTACAAGTGCCGAATCTTATATACCCTACGCCTTTATATGCAATCTCTTTATATTGCGCCCTCTATAGACTCAATAAGTTAAATCGGGCGAACGGTTTATATGGAAGCTATATCAGGTAATGAACCGATTGAGACTATATTTGGCAAGTATGTTGAACGTCATAAGAGAAGTCGTTGTGCAATGGTAATTGCGCCCTCTAGAGGCTCAAGAAGTGAAATCAGATGAACGCTTTACATGAGAGCTATATCAGTTTATGGATCGACTTAAACCATACTTAACACGGCTATTGGAAGTCATAGCGACACTCTATGTGCAAAATCTCAATCTTATATATCCTCCACTATGGAACGCATTTGTCATGTTATTTGCCAGATATCTCTTTATATGAAATCTCTTTATATGGCTGAGCCGATTTGGTTCATATCAAGCACAAAATGGTGGAAGACATAACAAAGCATTTTGTACAAAATTTCACTCAAATCGGACAAGAATTGCGACCTCTAGAAGGTTAAGAAACTCTTGATCAAGCGGCATATCATGCGGGTCTAGACAACTTTCATGCAGACATGGTAGCAGATGCGGTAATGTCGTCCTTGGAGAACAACTGTCTCCAGTTGCACCTAAAGAAATTGACCTCCCCCGGCAAACCAGAGTGGTTCTTTCGGTAGATGCAGCCTCCTCAATTCCTACAGAGCAAGGATTGATGCAGACGTCCACGATATATGTCCCGATTGTGACCAGGGTCAACACGACCCACTCGACTTAGACCCGATCACTCTGGACGTACCCTTAGTCTTAGTCGCAGAGTTCCTGGATCTGTACACCCAACAGAATCAAGTAGACGAAATATAGAACACAACAAACTGCTACAACAACAACAAATTGTGCAAAATCTCAAGCGCCTAGAATCACTCCTTCGAACGGAGACGGACGGACAGACAGACGGACGGTCATGGCTAAATCGACTTAGAATTTCAAGACGTCCAAGAATATATATACTTGGTTGTGTCTCAGATCAATATTTCGAAGTGTTACAAACGGAATGATGAAATTGGAGAATAGTGGAGGGTAAAATAGATATTGTTAATTGGCTTTTCGTACAACACCAAATTCATAATTATAATTTTTCTTAAAAATATAGACTTTTTTCACTTCCTCAATGGAATATTAATGGGAAATTCAGTAGTAGTAGTAAGAATCATTGCCGCTATTTATTTTTGATTTCTTGCTATTGAGGTATAACAATGGACTAAAAATGTGTACCAGTCTGTAAGGCACTGCCACAATAACCTTAACTATATCAACATCTATGTCTAGTTGTAAAGGGTGATTTTTTTGAGGTTAGGATTTTCATGCATTAGTATTTGACAGATCACGTGGGATTTCATCATGAATAGACTTACTAACGAGCAACGCTTGCAAATCATTGAATTTTATTACCAAAATCAGTTCGAAATGTGTTTCGCGCTTTACGTCCGATTTATGGTCTACATAATCGACCAAGTGAGCAAACAATTAATGCGATTGTGACCAAGTTTCGCACTCAGTTTACTTTATTGGACATTAAACCAACCACACGAATGCGTACAGTGCGTACAGAAGAGAATATTGCGTCTGTTTCTGAGAGTGTTGCTGAAGACCGTGAAATGTCGATTCGTCGCCGTTCGCAGCAATTGGGTTTGTGTTATTCGACCACATGGAAGATTTTACGCAAAGATCTTGGTGTAAAACCGTATAAAATACAGATCGTGCAAGAACTGAAGCCGAACGATCTGCCACAACGTCGAATTTTCAGTGAATGGGCCCTAGAAAAGTTGGCAGAAAATCCGCTTTTTTATCGACAAATTTTGTTCAGCGATGAGGCTCATTTCTGGTTGAATGGCTACGTAAATAAGCAAAATTGCCGCATTTGGAGTGAAGAGCAACCAGAAGCCGTTCAAGAACTGCCCATGCATCCCGAAAAATGCACTGTTTGGTGTGGTTTGTACGCTGGTGGAATCATTGGACCGTATTTTTTCAAAGATGCTGTTGGACGCAACGTTACGGTGAATGGCGATCGCTATCGTTCGATGCTAACAAACTTTTTGTTGCCAAAAATGGAAGAACTGAACTTGGTTGACATGTGGTTTCAACAAGATGGCGCTACATGCCACACAGCTCGCGATTCTATGGCCATTTTGAGGGAAAACTTCGGAGAACAATTCATCTCAAGAAATGGACCGGTAAGTTGGCCACCAAGATCATGCGATTTGACGCCTTTAGACTATTTTTTGTGGGGCTACGTCAAGTCTAAAGTCTACAGAAATAAGCCAGCAACTATTCCAGCTTTGGAAGACAACATTTCCGAAGAAATTCGGGCTATTCCGGCCGAAATGCTCGAAAAAGTTGCCCAAAATTGGACTTTCCGAATGGACCACCTAAGACGCAGCCGCGGTCAACGTTTAAATGAAATTATCTTCAAAAAGTAAATGTCATGGACCAATCTAACGTTTCAAATAAAGAACCGATGAGATTTTGCAAATTTTATGCGTTTTTTTAAAAAAAAAAAGTTATCAAGCTCTTAACAAATCACTCTTTATATCAATTTTTCTAGTGTATACTTTGTTTACCCTTACTCCTTGGAGAAAAACACTGTACCATCTATTAGGGCGCATACTATTTCCAAGTCCATAGCTATTCTACAGTTGTTATGCTGGCGTTGAAATGAATTTCAAATGAAATTGATATCAATTCAGCGTTTACAATAGATGAGCTCCAGCATCCATACCCATCCGCCACTATGAACGTCAGCACCCTGATGCAGATGAAGATGATGGAAATTGAAAATTTACATTTTGGCAACAACAGATGATGCTGTTGCTGATGCTGGATATGATGATGTCTATGCGCCAGTGACAAGACTACCGCGATGAAGGAAATATGCAAATTTCTTTTTATTTTTTCGAAAATTGAAGGGAGAATAGCCATTAGTTTCGCTTTCCAATAAATCGTATACTTACTTCGAGGAGGAGAAAAAAAAAACAACATGCGAATGGTGAAAAATAGAAGTTAAAAGTGTTTCCTGGCACCTTCTTGGCGGTCACCAAATAATGACACCACCAAGAAGAAATATCCCTAAAATGATTAGCAAGCACTTTGGAAATATGAAGCATTAAAATATTTACTGCAAAAATAAGATAGACACCTGTAATGCCTGGATGATTAACACAGTCTCTTTACATCTTTGCCCTTGATGTGCTACGTGACTATGAAATGTTGTTTGGTCTTATTTCATGTTTACTACTGGGATTTATTCGCATATTTGTCTGCATTGAATTTTCCATGTTTTCTTTTGGAAAGGTGTTAAATCTGAGAAAATATATCTAAAACTTTTAACACTTTCGTTCAATGACACCCAGTTACGTTCAACATAAAGTTCAATTTCGTTTTTGTGGTTAAAGTTATTAATAAAAATTTTAAAAAATTCGTTTTCTTCTTCATGCAATGTTTTGTAAGCATTACGTGGAAAAAGAAGCTTACCTTCAATGTGTTATATTATCTGAAACGAGAAAGAAAGAAGAAACATTAATAATTGGTTCCATATTTAACTATAGCAAATTTTCTTATTCTTATGGCCACCTCTTTTTTGGATGGGAGAGTGGGAATTTCAAGATTTGTCACTCCATTTTTCATACAACGAAATAAGGCATTCATGTCATGTCGTTCTAAGGCGATCCAGCCATCTCTGTCCGTACATGTGTTTTCAGTTAAACGGATGTGCGAACATGTCCGGTGAAGTTTCGAAAGAGCAAGTCGGTTACCAAGGCCCTCGATGGCTGAGTTGAAAGCAAGCTCGCTCTGACAATGATTGTCACAGATTACCATTGAACTTTTGATCCCTTAGTCTCGGCATAGGAGGTATTTTGTATGGGTGATGGCGAGCACTAACGTACTTCACATACCACATTTCGCTAGATCATAAAGGGTATTCCAACTAGAGGTGCAATTTTGAATCACCCGGCATTTCGGTAGCTGGCACTTTTGAATCTTTTATACCCTCCACCATTGGTACCACTAAAGCCTAAGGTTGCCTCAATCTCACGATAGGTCACATGATAATTTTGCAGTATCAGCATTTTGGACGACCTTCACGGTTGAATTTATCATATCAATGTTAAACACTGGTCCTCGATGGAACTTCATCGCCAAAAATTTAATTAAGTTTATCGATGCACTGTTGTTGAGTTAATCCACGTCAAAAATGTAAAAACTAATCGGACGAAAATGTTCACGATTTAATTCCATTTTTTGGGCGAAATTAATGTTTTAAGTTACTGTAAACAACACAAATAGCGCTCGTATGTCAAAACCGTTCTGAGTACGTATAACCTCAAAAATGTCAAGCTTTGCGATAGAGCTGTCAATATGCAGATTGTAACACAAGAGGTGTCCAATCCTGAAAAATAAAGGCAACCCTCGCATACACTCCACCATGGATCGCATTTGTCAAGTTCTTTGCAGGGTATCTCTCTATAGCCATAAAATGGATAATGGCTAAGAATTGCTATGCTTTTGGTGCAATATTCTGTTGTGGACCAATTCAGAGTATATTAGGTTTGAATGTAGATTATTGTAAAAGTTTTTCACCCTTCGTTATCGTATATAATTTCGCCCTATAAGGACTCAAGAAGTAAAATCGGAAGACCGGTTTATATGGGAACAATTGGGTTGCCCAAAAAGTAATTGCGGATTTTTTAAAAGAAAGTAAATGCATTTTTAATAAAACTTAGAATGAACTTTAATCAAATATACTTTTTTTTACACTTTTTTTCTAAAGCAAGCTAAAAGTAACAGCTGATAACTGACAGAAGAAAGAATGCAATTACAGAGTCACAAGCTGTGAAAAAATTTGTCAGCGCCGACTATGTGAAAAATCCGCAATTATTTTTTGGGCAACCTAACATATTAGATTATTGATCGATTCAAACCAAACTTCGCAGGTATGTTTACAGGACACCTCTTTCAGCCGAATTGGATAAGAATTGCGCCCTCTGTAAGCTCAAGAAGTCATATGGGGTGATGGATATTTGCGACCTCTTGAGGCCCAAGAAATCAAATTGGGAGATCGGTTTATGTGGCGACTATATCAGGTTACCAACCGATTGTGACCATACCTATCGACCGATTATGACATACAGTTATTGAAAGCCATAACAATACACTGCATGCAAAATTTCAGCCAAATCATTTAAAACCATTAAAAACGTATTAAGTTCGGCCTAGCCGAACTTTGGTTTTCCACCTACATAGATATATTAATCATCCTATTTTATTATAACTCCACTACCATATCCATATTTTATTTGGGCCCCAAGAACTCATATACATATATATAAGGCAGCTATATCTAAATAGAGTCCGATTTGAACCATATTTGGGACGGAAGTCGGGAGGCGTGAAACAACTCAATGTTTCAAATTTCATCGAAATCGGGTAATAAACAAGTAAAAAGGAGTTAAGTTCGGCCCGGCCGAAGGTGGATACCCACCACCTCGGGTATTTTTGATAACCACCTTTCGTCACAATCTGGCGAAAAATGCATAATTTATGCCCCCATAGCAGCTATATCGAAAAATGGTCTGATTTGAACCAAATTCGGCACGTACATTAAGTGGTCTAATAAGTACAAGCCATTGTTCAACTTTGAAGAATAAAATATTGGTCTTTTTTTAGCTATATCCAAATATAGACCGATCTGAACCCTATATGACACGGATGTCGAAAAGCCTAACATAAGTTAGTGTAAAATTTCAGCGAAATCGAGGCAGCTATATCCAAATCTGGACTGACATGGGCCAAATTGAAGAGGAATGTTGAAAGGGCCTAACACAACTCACTGTCCCAAATATCGCGAAAATCGGACAATAAATGCGTCTTTTATGGACCCAAGACCTTAAATCGAAAGATCGGTATATATGGTAGCTGTATCCAAATCTGATCCGATCTGGGCCAAATTGCACAAAGATTTCGAGGGGCCTAACGCAACTCACAGCCCCAAATTTCGACGACATTGAACAATAAGTGGGCCCAAAACCTTCAATTGAGAGATCGGTCTATATAGCAGCTATATCCAACTCTGAACCGGTCTGGACCAAATTGAAGAAGGACGTCAAGTATCATAATACAACTCACTGTACCAAATTTCAGCAAAATCGAACGGATCGGTCTATATGGCTGCTGGACCGATCGGGGCCAAATTGAAAAAGTATGTGGAATAGCCTAACACAACTCACTGTCCTAAATTTCAACAAAATCGGATACTAAATGTGGCTTTTATGGGACTACGAATCGGCAAATCAGTCTATATGGGGGCTATATCAAGCTATAGTCTAATATAGCCCATCTTCGAACTTAACCTACCTATGGGCAAAAAAGGATCTGTGCAAAGTTTCAACTCAATATCTCTATTTTTAAAGACTGTAGCGTGATTTCAACAGACAGAAAGACAGGCGGACGGACATTGCTAGATCATCTTAGATTTTTACGACGAACAAACATATATGTCCCTCAAGCCCTCTAGCGGCTCAAGAAGTCAAGATCCGAGATCGGTTTGCATAGGAGCTATATCAGGATATGAACCGTTTTGGGCCATACTTAGCGCAGTTGTTGATGTTCAAACCAGAACACTCCGTGGAAAATTTCAGCCATAATAATAATTGCGCCCTCTAGCGGCTCAAGAAGTCACGATCCGAAATCGGTTTATATTAGTCAAATCGGATAATAATTGCGGCCAATAGCGGCTCAAGAAATTAAGATCCAAGATCGGTTTATATGGTAGCTACATCAGGTTATGAACCGATTTGAGCCATACTTGGCGCAGTTGTTGACTGTCAAACCAGAACACACAGTGCAAAATGTTAGCCAAATCGGATAATAATTGCGCCCTCTAGCAGCTCAAGATTTCAAGATCCAAAAGCGTTTTATATGGGAGCTATAACAGGTTATGAATCGACGTGGACCACACATGGCAGAGATGTTGGAGTTCAAGATATAACAATTGGTGCAAAATTTCAGCCAGATCGGATAAGAATTGCGCTCTTTAGAGGCTCAAGTAGTCAAGATCCGATATCGGTTTATATGGCAGCTATAACAAAACATGGACCAATTTACAATCCCAACCGACCTGCACTAATAAAAAGTATTTAAGCAAAATGTCAATTATCTAGCTTTTCTCTATCGGCAAGCAGACAGACAGACGGACGGACATGTCTAGATCAATATAAAATGTCATAACGATCAAGAATATATATACTTTATGGGGCCTTAGACACATATTCCAGGTGTTACAAATGGAATGACGAAATTAGTATACCCCCATCCTACGGGTGGAGGGTACAATAAAGCTTTTATGGACCCTTTCTCGGCAGATTGAACTATATGGCAGCTATATCCAAATATAATCCGATTTGGCCCGTTCAACAACTTGACCTGCGTGCAGCAAAAAGACGTATCTGTGCCAAATTTCAGCTCAATATCTCAATTTTTGAAGGCTGTAGAGTGATTACAACAAACGGACAGACACACGGACATCGTTAAATCGCCATTGAAGTTTACGACGGTCCTAAATATATATACTTTGTAGTGTCGAAAATGCATATATATATACCCCCTACCATATGGTTATGGGTGTTAAAAGAGGCTCAAAAAGCCAAATCAGGTAATTGATTTATATGGGAGCTGCACCCAGAGAAATTTTTTAGCAAAAACAGCAAAAATGTTTGCTGTAATAGCAGAAAGTCTGCTGAAAATGAGACAGCAACAATTTTCTGCTAAAACAGCAAATATAGCAAAGATTTTCTGCTGTTTTCAAATATTAAAATGTTAAAAAAGTTCAACAATTCAATAAATAATTCAAAATTTTATATATTCCATCTTATCATTCAATTTTACAAGCATATAACAAAAAATGTTTCCAATTTTCTGCAATTAGCTGTTTTTGAACGAATTTAAATAAAAGCTGACAAAATAACTACTGCCGACTAACATTGGCAAATTTGTATACCCGCCACCATAGGATGAGGGTACACTAACTTCATTATTCCGTTTGCAACACCGCAAAATATTGATTTATGTCAAATCTGGACCGATCGAGGGACCTTGCGGGGGTCATCATCGTCAGTGGGTCTGCTTTCTTCGTCTTTATGGCCTACATCACCACTGTGGTACAGGGTATTATAGATTTGTGCATTTGTTTGCAACGCTAAGAACGAGAAGAGCTAGACCCATTGAAAAGTATACTGATCGACTCAGAATCACTTTCTGATTCGATTTAGCCATATCCGTCTGTGAGTTGATGTATTCTTGTAATCAAAGTGCAGGTCGCATTTGTTGTCCGATTGTTACAAAATTTTGCACATGTCATTTGTCACATGTCACCAAGGACGCTGTTGATTTTGAAAAAATTGGATCAGTTGTAGATATAGCTCCCTTATATATCTTTTATCCGATATGGCTTTTTGAGGCTGTAGAAGCCACAATTTTCGTCCGATCTTTAGAAATTTTGGCATTGGGTATAACTCCCGTATATATCTTTCATTCGATATGGACTTTTAAGGCTGTAGAAGCCACAGTTTTAATCCGATCTTTAAAATATTTCGCGCGAGGTGTTTTAATTGACGTCCTAATATGTGTGGAAAATTTCATGAAAATCGGACCAGATTAAGATATAGCTCCCATATATATCTTTCATCCGATATGGCCGTTTAAGGCTGTAGAAGCGAAAATTTTTTACCGATCTTTACAAAATTTGGTATGTGGTGTTTTATTTGACGTCTCCATATGTGTGCTAAATAAAAATCGGTCCAGATTTAGATATAGCTCCCATAAATATAATAAAAGAAATTAATTTGCTTACTCACATGCCGATGCTGTTGTTGCCACCACTTTCCCATGTTTTCCCATAGTCAACATACTTCATACTAAAAATGAATGCTTGGGAGAATATTTTTCTAAAGCGTTGCATTTATATTTTCCAACATAAAACCATAGCCATTGATCATGTTTTGTTTTTCCTTTCCAGTTAACACTAATAAATTTCATGATCACGGAACAGCGCTTACGTGAACAATTCCTGGCCATTGTTGTCGCTCATGAACGTCCCGACTTGCAGGAGAAGAAGGACCAATTGAGCCTCGCACTCGACTTTAAGGTTCATCTTAGGTATTCGATCGGAAACCTCTTCCCTTTCATCCAGGTTTCCTATCGTCGCCTCGATTGTACCGCAATGGTATGAGCTGCTCCCATTCTCAATCCATTCTCCCATCTCCTTAAGTCTCATAGCTGCATTGGCCGCCTCACACTTTATCTGTATGTCAATGGGTCGGATATAGAATAGTCTCCAGAGCCCAAGTGGGCGTGAACTTCATCGCTCCGCCTATGCCAAGACAACATGTTCTCTGAACCTGTTGTATGGTCCTTATGTTGTTGTAGGGTTATACTAACTTCGCTATTCCGTTTGTAACACCTCGAAATATTGATCTAAGACCCCATTAAGTATATATATTCTTGATTGTCTTGAATCGGAAAGCCCTCATTTGATATGTGATAAGTTTGCCCCTGTTCCCTTATGGATTCTTCATGGATAAATTTTCAATCCTTTGCGGAGGTCATCAACGTTAGTGGGTCTGCTTTGTTCGTTTTTTTTTTTTTTTTTTTGTTTTGGAGTTCTTGGTGATTCAGAGTAATTTGAAATTTAATAAAAGAAATTTGTTTGCTTACTCACATGCTGATGCTGTTGTTGCCACCACTTTTCCCACATGTTTTCCCATAGTCAACATACTTCATACTAAAAATGAATGCTTGAGAGAATATTTTCCTAAAGCGTTGCATTTATATTTTCCAACATAAAACCATAGCCATTGACCATGTTTTATTTTTCCTTTCCAGGTAACACTTATAAATTTCATGATCACGGAACAGGGCTTACGTGAACAATTGCTGGCCACTGTTGTCGCTCATGAACGTCCCGACTTGCAGGAGAAGAAGGAGCAATTGATTATCGAATCGGCAAAAAATCGCGATGCTTTATTTACCATTGAAACAAAGATTTTGGAGGTAAGCACGTACCACATTCCAAGTTTTTTTTTTTTTTTTGTTTTACAAGTTTTTCAGCTAATGAAAATGGACAAGCAAACCCCCGCTTTTTCATTTTGATTTCCATAAATTTTCATTTGAAAATCAATTATTTGTAGTTTCGCTTTGTCGTCAACTCAACACACACTCAGCAGGAGTGTTCCTCGCATCCATCCGATTGTTCAAAGTCCCATGCATGAACAAATCGCGGAAGGTATATGGGTATGAATACATGTCCTTTGTTGTACAGTAGTTATCCAATATTTGTATCCATTATTTTCCTTTTATGACATCTGCATTTGTTTGCTTTCCAACTGAATAGTTGATTTGTTCTCTGCTCGCAGCCAATACAACCACAGAAGAAGAGAAATCATCGTTTAATTAATTTTTATTTCAATTTGGTTTTGACAATTCAATTATCTGGAAATTATGATGATATGAGATTTCGTTACAGCACACGTCTTTCACGCTGTGTTGTCTGCATTTTGGGAAATTTTGTATTTAAAAAGGAAGCAGTGAGAAATGAGAGTGCATTGAAGTTAGAAACAAGTAAAAGCGTGCTAAGTTCGGCCGGGCCGAATCTTATATACCCTCCACCATGGATCGCATTTGTCGAGTTATTTTCCCGGCATCTCTTCTTAGGCAAAAAAGGATATAAGAAAAGAGTTGCTCTGCTATTAGGTTAGGACCACAATTAAATTATATGTTGGAGACCTGTGTAAAATTTCCGCCAATTCGTATAAGAATTGCGCCCATTGGGGCTCACGAAGTAAAATAGAGAGAACGATTTATATGGGATCTGTATCGGGCTATAGACCGATTCAGACCATAATAAAAACGTTTGTTGATGGTCATGAGAGGATCCATCGTACAAAATTTCAGGCATATCGGATAATAATTGCGACCTCTAGGGGTCAAGAAGTCAAGATCCCAGATCGGTTTATATGGCAGCTATATCAGGTTATGAACCAATTTGAACCTTATTTGACACAGTTGTTAAAAGTAAAAATAAAATACGTCATGCAAAATTTCAGCCAAATCGGATAGGAATTGCGCCCTCTAGTAGCTCAAGAAGTCAAATCCCCAGATCTGTTTATATGACAGGTATATCATGTTATGTACCGATTTCAACCATACTTGGCACAGTTGTTGGAAATCATAACGAAATACTTCGTGCAAAAATTCATTCAAATCGGATAAGAATTGTGCCCTCTAGAGGCTCAAGAAGTCAAGACCCAAGATCGGTTAATATGGCAGCTATATCAGGTTATGGACCGATTTAAACCATACTTGTCACAGTTGTTGGGTATCATAACAAAACACGTCGTACAAAAAATTCCATTCCAATCGGATAAGAATTGCGCCCTCTAGAGGCTCAAGAAGTCAAGACCCAAGATCGGTTTATATGGCAGCAATATCAGGTTATGAACCGATTTAAACCTTATTTGACACAGTTGTTGGATATAATAACAAAACACGTCGTGCAAAATTTCATTTCAATCGGATAAGAATTGCGCACTCTAGAGGCTCAAGAAGTCAAGATCCAAGATCGGTTTATATGGCAGCTATATCAGGTTATGGACCGATTTGAACCATACTTGACACAGTTGTTGGATATCATAACAAAACACGTTGTGCAAAATTTCATTCTCATCGGATAAGAATTGCGCACGCTAGAGGCTCAAGAAGTCAAGACCCAAGATCGGTTTATATGGCAGCTATATCAGGTTATGGACCGATTTGAACCATACTTGACACAGTTGTTGGATATTATAACAAAACACGTCGTGCAAAATTTCATCCCAATCGGATAAGAATTGCGCACTCTAGAGGCTCAAGAAGTCAAGGCCCAAGATCGGTTTATATGGCATCTATATCAAAACATGGACCGATATGGCCCATTTACAATACCAACCGACCTACACTAATAAGAAGTATTTGTGCAAAATTTCAAGCGGCTAGCTTTACTCCTTCGGAAGTTAGCGTGCTTTCGACAGACAGACGGACGGACGGACGGACAGACGGACGGACATGGCTAGATCGACATAAAATGTCGCGACGATCAAGAATATATATACTTTATGGGGACTCGGACGAATATTTCGAGTAGTTACAAACAGAATGACGAAATTAGTATACCCCCCATCTTATGGTGGAGGGTATAAAAACTGCATTGCAAAATCTAATATTGAAAGTTTGCTTAGGAAAATGGTACTTATATCGCCATTTCACTGAACGAATATTAGGATAAAAAAAGTAAAAACGTGCTAAGTTCGGCCAAGGCGAATCTTGGGTACCCACCACCACAAAATTTGCTAAAATATTGCCTCAGTTCGTATTTGAATTATTTAACAACTATCAAATCGGGAATTGGTTACGGCTGCTATGGTTTCAAGTAGTCATATCGGGGAACCGGTACTAAAGGGGCCTTTATCAGTATATAGACCGCTGAGGATCATATTTAGCTCGGACGCTGGAAGTCTTAGCAGAAGTCGTTCTGTCAAATTTCAGCCAAATCCGGAGAAATTTCAGGTCTCTAGTAATTCATGAAGACAAATCCGGCGATCGGTTTGTAAGGGGTTTTCCCAATATATAACAAGTAAAGAGGCATTAAGTTCGGCTGGGCCGCAGTTTGGATACCCACCACCTCGGGTACATATGTAAACCCCCTTTTGTCACAATCTGGTGAAAATTAGATAATTTAAGCACCCAAATTCGGCACAGACATTGAGTGGTCTAATAAATATAAGTCACTGTTAAATTTTGTAAAACAAAATATTAGCCTTATTTGCAGCTATATCCAAATATAAACCGATCTGAAACATATAGGACACAGATGTCGAAAATCCCAACACAAGTCACTGCGTCAAATTTCAACGAAATCGGATAATAAATGCGTCAAATTTCAACGAAATCGGATATAACTTCACTACTATATCCGTAGTAATATCTTAATAGTGCCTTGCCTCAGTAGATCGGTCTATATGACAGCTATATCTAAATATAGTCCGATTTGAACCATATTTGGGTCCTATGTTGGGAGGGCTAAAACTAGTGACTGTTTCAAATTTCATCGGAATCGGATATAAAATTAAGCTTTTATGGGCTTCAGACCGTTTATCGGGAGATCGGTCTATCTGGCATCTATATCTAAATATAGTCCGATCTGAACCATATTTAGGTCGGATGTTTGGAGGCCTTAAACTACTCACTGTTTCAAATTTCAGCGAATTCGGTTAAAAAAATGAAGCTTTTATGGTCATCAGACCCTTCATCGGCAGATCGGTCTATATGACAGCTATATCTAAATATAGTCCGATCTGAACCATATTTAGGTCAGATGTCGGAAAAACAACTCACTGTTTCAAATTTCAGTGAAATCGGAACATCAAACACCAAAGCATTTATGGGCATTAGATTCTTTGTCGATTTGGCCTATTCAAGAACTTAACCAGCGTACATCAAAAAGACGTATCTGTGCCCAATTTCAGCTCAATATCTCAATTTTTGAAGGCTCCAAATATATATATATATATATATATATATATATACACCATTAACAACAATATGGGACTCAAATTAAAGGTATTAAGAAACTGTTTCTTATATCCAATTGTCGGAAAGAGTGTTGGCGGTACCACCCCAAAACAAACAACAATGGCAATATAGGACTCAAATAAAAGATATTTCCGTGTAGAGTACGAATCTGATATCAAAATGTGGCCCTATGTCTCTGGGGGTCCACCCCTTTCCCAGAACACCCTCAAACAGGACTAATTTACTGACCATGGCAATATGGGGCTTAGTTAAAAGGTATTTGAGTGCAGAATACGAATCTGAAATCCAAATGTGGGGCCAAGCGTTTGGGGGGCCGCCCCTTCCAAAAACACACCTAAAAGAGGTCAAATTTACGACCATAGCAATGTGGGGCTCAAATGAAAGGTCTTTGGGAGTAAAGCGGGAATCTGATATTAGTATTCGGGAAAAAGTGTCTATGGAGCCACCTCACCCCCATAACACCACCCATTTAGAACATATTTGCTGACCATTCCAATATGGGGCTGTAATAAGAGGTATTTTAGAGTAAAACACGAATCTGATATATACTTTCAGGACCAAGTGACTGAACGATCGCCCCATCTCCCAAAACATTTCCCAATGCGGTCATGTTTGCCGACTATGGGAAAAATCGAGCTCAAATGAAAGGTATTTGGGAGTAGACCACAAATCTGATATCAAAATTCGGGACCAACTGCCTAGGAGACGTCCCACCCCCATAACAACCCCCACATGGGACGGATTTGCTCACCATGACAATTTGGGTATTAAAGGGAGTGGATCTCGGCCCATAGCCCAAACCGGACATATTTTCTGACTTTTGAAATAAGGGGTTAAATAAAAGGTATTTGATATTAGAAAACGAATTTGATATCCTATTTTGAGACCAATGCCAATATGGGGTTCAAATAAATGCTATTTAAGGGTAGAGAACCACGCTGATATATTTTCATATTTACCGACCAGGTCAATGTGGGGCTCAAATAAAGGTATTTGAGGGTAGAAAACGAATCTGATATCCACATGTGGGGCCATTTATTTGGGGCACCACCCCTTTACAAGTTGAAGAACATTATTTTATCCAAATACCTAAATTCTGTCAAACTAGCTAAAATTAAAGCTTCTAGGAACCGAACAAGACCACCGGGGCGCAGAGGTTAGCATGACTGCCTCTGGCGCCGAACGCCTGGATTCAAAATATGGCGTGAACACCAGAAACATTTTTAGCGATGGTTGCCCCTTACCCCTGGCTTGTTAAAGCTTCTCTGTAAGTGGCGTCACTATGTGGCATGCCGTTCGGACTCGGCATAAAAAAGGAGGCCCCTAATCATTGAGCTTAAAACATTAATCGGACTGCACTCATTGATATATACCCCCCTGGTAGTCAGTCTTCAGGTTGGCCATACCCCTTCGAGTATACCCGTGGCCGGTCACCTCCGAAGCTGACCACATTGCACCAGCCTAAACAGCGTACACTCGGTTTTTTTCCTCATATACAGATAGCTCGGATGAATTTCCAGCCTTTCTGGATAGTACTTATAAATCACAAAGCAGCCCTAACCAGATCACGCATATGCAACGTGTGCTCACGCACCGGCCACCAGACATGGCAAGTATAGGTCAGAAAAGGTCGCAACACCGCGGAGTACAGCCAATCCATCAATCTTAGTCGCAAGCCCCTTCTGCTACCAACAAGCCTCTGGCACAAATATACTATAAGGCTTCACTTTTTTGAAAACAGTACCAGCTCAAGTTTACTGATTTAACCCCTAGACCACAACCAGTAACCCGAAAAATCCTGAACTCGAGAGCAGAGTCCAGAACCTCAGAAAGGGTGTTCAGGACTTCGCGGTCGCCAAACTAATCGGGTCGCACACACAGACAGACCCCAAGCGTCTCAGTTTTGGGTTTACATTAAATGACCTACCCCGAAAGATGAGTTCAATCAGAGACCTGGTAAGAAAGAGGAGAAAAGGAAGACTAGGTGAAAAATATGATGATGAAAAACCCTGCCCGCTGCTCCGACCCGAATGAGAAATGACGAGATATGAAAAAGAAATGAAATTTAGGAACAGCATAGAGAGCAAGTGGTCACACCACGAACCCGAGAGCTTCCTCGGAGTATTGGCTCAAAACTCAGTCAATTATCCACTGACTGAGTGCCAAGCATTAGTTCTTCGCGTCTGTGCATGCATGACAGCGTGTTGAAATTTTCAACGCGTCCTTTGACGAAAGAAACTCGTCTTATCAACGTATCTGAAGAGACTTCCCAGAAACGCATCTGCAAGTTCGCCGATGGAAGATGTGTGCCCCTGTTGATCGGAGCAAGAGTAGAGCAGGTGTTCGATCGTCTCCTCCTCATCAAGACAGCAACAGCAGAATTCATTGTGCGTGCCTCCCTATTCGGCGGCCACATGAGGTATCACACATTATCCGGGTATGATTCCTGTAATGATACCCAGTGGCATCTTATCGGGGGCCAGCAGCTCACTCGTTCTCTTCCGGTTAAAAGCTGACCAGAATGTCCGGGCAATCCGACAACCAACCACAGCCTTCCACCTCGCTACCGCCTCAGCGCTGGCATTCTTCTCCACTATGTCTATTAGTTCGACAAAAGGCAGGTTTTCAATACCGGTCACGGGTCTGCTTGGCGTGGAGGGTCCCCTCTATACTAGCTCGCTCTTTCATTCACCAAAACACAGACGTGTCCGGGAACTCAGAATTCTCTTGATTCGTGTTCTTTTTTCCACAGCTTTCCACCATAACAGCGCTACGGTTCTCAGCACTGGCCTCGCAATGGCCGTGTATATCCAGTATATCATCTTCGGGCTTACTCCCCACCTCCTACCGAACATCCAGGAGTAGATGGCGCACATCGGCTTTGGGCACCTTACCTCCGTATTCTTTTCCAGGACAGTTTCGAATCGAAGACTTTCGGTCAGGAATAAAAGGCGGTAGTCTGAAATCCGGTATCCTATGTCTACGAGTGAAGAGCACCAGCTCCACCTTCCTAGCGACTCAAGTCTCCACAAAATCTGGTCGACCTGTGGCATACCCCATACTCCATATTCACAAACGGCGCCTCTACGGCGGATGGGTGTACATTATTTAAGGCCTCCTCAATATCCAGAAACAGAAGAGACCTCTCCAGATGAAGCACGACATTATGAAGCGCAATGTCACCCAACCCACCCCTGCTACATATGCCTGTTGACACCAGAAAAAGTAATCTCCCCCTAGACTGCATTTTATATGAAAGTCTAGAATTCAATCCCAATTCTACACGAAGAAGGAAGAGAAGCTTATTTGCCTCAAGTCCTTAGCTGCACTCACTACGGCTTCGCCGCTTTCGGAATGAACACCACATTCACCCTCGCCCGCGATAAGAGTTCATAGAAGTACCTGATACACGTACGAATCAATGCGAAGTACCTATCATCCAGACAGTAAAAGCCTTCTTGTAAACTAATAGGGTAGATGCCATCTGAAACAGGATATGCAATGTTCAATGAAAGCTCTCACCGGACCACTATCCTTTACAGACTCCAAAATGTGTCTGAAACAAATGAGCCAATGTATTTTCGTGCGACTCATTCCAAACTCCAAGTAGCCTCTGCCAACTGCCGGAATATGAGTCTTACTTTCCCATCATTTTCTTAAGATCCAGGTGTCTCTGACATCAACAACTCCTCTTTCAAGCTAACGAAGTCGTCCCTGTTGAACCTTCCCAATTCCTTTTTATAGACCCATAGTTTAGCCCTCTAGACCTCCCTGCCGCATTAAATGCTTTTCAGGCATCCCTTGGTAAGATGGTTATACCACCATATTTTGTCCTTACTGTCCAGACAAGCTGCCTTGTAGGCCGATCTCTTGCTCTTCACCAGTATGTCATCCATGCGCATTTACACTTCCACTGGGGTATTTTTCTCTTTATGAATTGCAACTCCGTCTTCTGCATCGCTTGTCGCAAGCCGCGGGAATCCATCCAATCTTTTCCTTCCCTTTCTCTTGCCATGATGACTGACTGCAGCGATGCCTACAGCTAATTCTACTAGAAAGGATTGGTCTGGCATTTCTGTTCGAAGTATTTCATTATAACTGGCATTCCAAAGATCCGGTACGCCGCTTCTGATGTGGCCTCGTTCCATCCTGATAGTTTTAGATAAGAAACCTGTTATAAATAATTTCTCACTATGCAGATACGCCGGGGTATTAAAATCCTCTCTGAGTGCTTGGAGGACGTCAGACCATCTGAAGCTATTAAATGCGTTCTTCACATTCAGTGTGGCCAAGAGGACAATTGGTCTAGAGTAGTGGTTCCTTTGCCTAGCCGCCTCTACTATCTCCACCACATCTCTGAGAGCTCCAATCATGGACATTCCTGGCCGGAAGCCATGTTGTATTCCAGAGAGTCCACCTCTCTCAATGATGGCCTCCTGGAGCCGTAGCTTTATAAGTCGCTCCAAAAGCTTGCCGGCTGTATCCAGCAAGCAGAGTGGCCTGTATGAGGATGGGGATATAGGATCATCTTTGTGCTTGCTTATGAACACCAGCTTTTGTCTTTTCCATATCTTCGGAAAAACACCCTCAAATAGGCATCGGTTAAACATCCTTAGAAGAAATTCAGGTCTGTTTTCAGCTATCTGCCGGATTAATATCCGCACCCTTTTTTCAATCTAACCTAACCTCTGCGCTACGGTGGCCTCCTCGTTGGCATGTCCATTCTATTGCTCGAGAGTTAAATTTTCTTCTTTTCGCATTGTGTCTTCGATCTCATCAAGTTTCTCTTCGAAGCCATCGATACTGTCACTAGGGGTGAGATGAGAGCTACACAACGTGAAGTAATCTAGCTGAACCCAGGTGTAGCTGCACCCAGGTGTATGAGATGCCATTGAGGTCTGGTATCCAGTTAGCAGAACCAGCAATTTGCAATAGGAGATCATGTGCACCTTACTGCTGTGTATATTGGCCTGCAGTACTCTTAGCATTTTCCTAAGTCAGATAGGTGACATTTCAGTGGTTTAGTGCACTGCTTCATTTTGTGCCCACTCTTGTCGCATTTAATGCATAATGCCATTCCTTTCCTATAGGGTCCCTTGGCATCATTCCCCAGATTGAATCATTTGTAGAGTACCCCTGTGGGTGGTTACTTAGGCAACTGGCGGCATTCGTTGCTTATGTCGCGAAGACGTCGTCGGGTATAAATCTCTTTCCATCATGTCCTCGGTTTTCGTCGCTCGTGGTCGGGGGCTGAACCGATTGGAACCTTACATTGTAGATCTATTGAAGGTCATAGGAAAATGCTTCGTGTAAGATTATAGTCAAATCGTTTAAGAATTGAGCACTCTATAGGATCAAGAATTGTATACAAGAGATTGGTTTATATGGGAACTGTATCTGGTTTTGAACCGATTGGAACCATTATTTGTAGATCTGTTGGAGGTCATAGAAAAAATCATTATGCAAAATTTCAGCCAAATCGTTTAAGAGTTGGGGGAGATCGGTTTTTATGGGCGCTATATCATGGAGACCGAGTCGAATTATACTTAGTACATCTATTGGAGGTCATAAAAAAGTCATCGTGCAAGATTTCAGCCAAATCGGATAAAAATTGAGCCCTCTGAAGGCTCAAGAAGTTTATTTTGGACATCGGTTTATATGGGAGCTGTACCTAAACGTCAGCCGATTTTGCCCATTAACAATCGAAAGTATTAATATCCCGAAAGTTGATCCATTTCCAACCTAAATAGTTTTTATATAATAGGGAGGTATTTTGGGTGGGGAGGCTCTTCAAACACATGGCACAATTGGATATCAAATTCGTTTTTTTTTTCTCTCAAGCACTTTTCGTTTGAGCTCTATATTGTCGTGATTGGCCTACATATCAATTTGGCGGGTTTTAGGGGAGCTTTCGAGGAATGTGACCTCATCAAAGATACCATGTTTTATATTTGGTGACTGTGAGAGTGCAAAAAACATTTCGAACGAATCACATTAACAATCTCCGAGATCCGATATTCTTTGAAAATTAGTATAAAGAAGTGCTTTTTAGAGGAGGGATGGTACCTCAGACATTTCGACTCAAATATGGGTACCAAATTTGTGCTCCACTCCCAAATCCCTTTAATTTGAGCCCCATATTACCATGGTCGGTAAGTATGAACTGTTTGGAGGGTGTTGTGGGGCTGGTTGGGCACCGGAACTTTGCCCTGAAAATACATATCAAATTCGTTCTTTACTCCCAAATGCGGTTGATTTGAGCCACAGTCGGAAATGAAATTCAGTTAAGAGGTGCTTTAGGGCGAACCACCAAACACTTGGCTCTAAAATTGGATATCAAATTCGTTTTCTACTCTCAAACACCTTTCATTACCAGTCCCATATTGTCGTAATGGGTCAATTAACCTATTTGACGTATCTTTAGGAGGAAAAGCGCAAATTTTAATGTCACATTAGTAATCTACTCGAGTATATATGAAAATCACCTTTCGTCAAAATCCGGTGAAAATTGCATACCTTATGTCCCAAAGTAGTTATATCGAAATATGTTCCGATTTAGACCAAATATTTATAAGTACAAGTCATTGTTCAATTGGGTATAAAAAAATATTGGTCTTTTTAGTAGCTATATCTAAAAATAAACTGATCTGAACCATATACGACACGGATGTCGAAAAGCCTAACATAAGTCACCGTGTGAAATTTCAGCTAAATCGGATTATAAATGCGCCTTTTATGGGGCCAAGACTTTAAATCGAGAGACCGGTCTGCATGTCAGCAATATCCAAATGTAGACCGATTTGGGCCAATTTGCAGAAAAATGTCAAAGAGCCTAACAAATTGCACTGTCCCAAATTTCGGCGAATTCGGACAATAAATGCGCCTTTTAAGGACCCAAAACTTTAAACCAAATCTGAACCTATCTGGGCTAAATTGAAGAAAGATTTTGAAGGGCCCAAGATAACTCACTGTCCCAAATTTCAGCAAAATCGGATAATAAATGTGGCTTTTAGGGGCCTGAGACCCTAAATCGGATGATCGGTCCATATGGCAGCTATATCCAAATCTGAGCCGATCTGGCCAAATTGACGACGAATTTCAAAGGGCCTAACACAACTCACTGGACGAAATTTCAGCCAAATCGGATAATAAATGTGGCTTTTATGGGCCCAAGACCCTAAATCGGAGGATCGGTATATATGGCAGCTATATCCAAATCTGAACCGATCTGAGCCAAATTGACGAAGGATATCGAAGGGCCTTACACAACTCACTGTCCCAAATTTCAGCAAAATCGGATAATAAATGTGGCATTTATGGGCCTAAGACCCTAAATCGGAGGAGCGGTATATATGGCAGCTATATCCAAATCTGGACCGATCTAGGCCAAATTGACGAAGGATATCGAGGGGCCTAACACAACTCACTGTCCCAAATTTCAGCAATATCGGATAATATGGGCTTAAGACCCTAAATCGGACCTTTTATGAGCCTAAGACCCTAAATCGGCCGATCGATCTATATGGGGGCTATATCAAGATATAGTCCGATATAGTCCATCTTCGAACTTAACCTGCTTATGGACAAAAAAAAAAGAATCTGTGCAAAATTTCAACTCAATATCTGTATTTTTAAAGATTATAGCCTGATTTCAACAGACAGACGGACAGACGGACGGACAAGTCTAGATCGTCTTAGATTTTTACGCTGATCAAGAATATATATATATATATATATATATATATATATATATATATATAGGGTCGGAAATGTATATTTAGATGTGTTGCAAACGGAATGGCAAAATGAATATACCCCCATCCCTCGGTGGTGGGTATAAAAAAGCATTAAGGCATTGGATACCCACACCCTCGAAAATATATATTAACCATCTTTCGTAATAATAAGGTGAAAAATACATCATTTATGAACCATTGGCAGCTACATCGACATATGATTCCATATGGACCAAATTCGGCACGGACATCAAAGTGTTCAATACAATTACTGTTCAGAACGGTAAAACAGAATATTAGTCTATATAACAGGTATATCTAAATATAGTCCGATTTCCACTATATTCGGAAAGAATATATATTACTCTGATATAGCCTATTGTACCAATTTTAAGAAAAATCGGTTAATAAATGCGCCTTTTATGGGAGTACATGTGACAGCTATATTCATATAGGCCGATCTGAACCATATAAGGCAGAGATGTCAAAGAGCCTTACATAGCTCACAGCGGCAAATTTCAGCGAAATTATGGGTCCAAAACATAACATCGGGAGATCTGTCTATATAGCAGCTACATGCAAAAAATGCGATCTGAAACGCTTTGGGCACTAAGGCAGTATTCAGCGAAATCGGGTAATAAACACAGACTAGATGGGCCGAAGAACTTTAATCGGGAGATCTTGTATGTGACAACCAGGATTTCTTTTTGTGGAGGGGGGGTCGAAAAACAGGTGGGGGTTCTGGCCCGATAACCACCCCCGCTGGCTATGTTCCTGATGGCATATATATCCATATACAGACCCATCTGGGCCGTATTGAATATTGGTGGTCGGATGCTGCCTATTTTTTACACCTGATCTATAAATCGTTTAGCTATCCGCCAACTTCGGACCCCGATAATAGTCTGAGCTCGGCCCTTAGTTACTATTGCTAAAATTGCAGCAAAATTAACTAAGAACAGTCAGCAGTCTCTATTTGCTATTATCAGCAGACTTTTTTTTTAGAAGCGTAAAAGGGCTTCTTCCTGCTTCTATTTATTTGCTGCAACCTAAATATAAATAGCAACCCTCGTTTACTTTATATTAGAATTGAATATATATTTCAATTTCCTTTAAGTTGCACACAAAATGCTCAGTCACCAAAAAAATTATTTCTTCAACAGTAAGTCACACAGTTTAGCCAACTAAAAAGATAGTTCCATTTGCATCTCTAGAAATGGCATAATAAATTGTCATGCTGATGCTTATTATTATGGCATTATTGCATGGAAATCGCATTACCTTTTTTTTCTCATACACACATGAATCTGCTTTTCGCTTTTTTTTTTGCCATATCTCTGTTATTGATGGATAAACTATTTGGATGATTTTATTTTTGTTGTTTGTTTTTTTCCTTTATCCCTTCAGGTACTCTCGACATCCGAGGGCAATGTATTGGAAGATGAAAATGCCATTAACATTCTGTCATCCAGCAAAGTTTTATCGGAGCAAATACAGGAGAAGCAAGTCATTGCGGTGGCTACCGAGGCGGAAATCGATGAGGCACGCCAACGTTACATCCCAGTGGCCAAACACTCGGCCATATTATTCTTCTGCATCAGTGAATTGGCAAATATTGAACCAATGTATCAATACTCCTTGGGCTGGTTTTTGAATCTCTTCGTCAATGCAATATTGAAGGCGCCCAAGTCAGCAGAGCTGGTTGAGCGTTTGGAGCATTTGAATAATTATTTTACCAAGTCCATATATCAGAATGTCTGTCGTTCGCTGTTCGAAAAAGATAAATTGGTCATATCGCTGGTTATGTGTTTGGGCATCATGGTGGCCCGGGTAAGTACATATCATTGTGTGCCAACAGGAATGTGGCGGCATTATTCTGCCAGTTAATCCATCAATTTTCCCCTCCTTCTCTTCAACCCTCCGGACCCCACAACATCATATATGAATAATCGCTGAAGTTCTGTATTAGCATTTAGCTAATTTTTCATTATGACCATTAAGGGCACCAAAACCAACACTTGGCACAGTATTTGGCGGTTACTCAAATATTTGAAGAAGCTGCAAAGTGCTACTTAGGAAGTAGATGATTGATTTAATATTTGAAGAGGAAATTGTTATGCATTAATTAGCTCAGAATATATTGACTACAAACTTCCAAAGAAAAATTAATGACTATCTTCAAGGTCATAATTTGCAATAAGTTTGAATTAACACATTGATGGAAAACATTTTCCATGGGGATGAACTTTGATTTTTTCAATTACAAACTTTGGTAAATTGTGCTTAAGTGTGAAACTTCTTTTAAACGAAAACAAGTGTAAGAGTGTTAAGTATGGATTGAATTTGTCGGATTGTTTGCACGGTTTCTCCTTACCAAATGATGAGGAAAATGCAAAAAAAAAAAATATTTTCTTCGCCTTTTTTCGATTCGAATCAAGTTGTAGAGTAATTCGGGCTTTATGTATTAAAGATAATGGAAGTTAAGGGGGAAAATTGCAAAAAGTTTAATTTTTTTCCAAGGCAATGCAAATTTGCTCATGAATATTCCATTAAGGAACAGGAGCAAACTTCTCACCTATCAATGAATGCTGTCCGATTCAAGTTTAAGCTCAATGTTAAGGGGCATCCTTTTTATATCCGAGTCCGATATAAAAAGGAGGCCAAATGATATGTACGACACCTCCAATGATATGTACGACACCTCTTTGGGGAGAAGTTTTTACATGGCTGCCATACCAGTTTTCAAATGCCATAGTTCCGCACAAATGTCCCCAGCATTAGGAGGGAGTCTTGTTAGAACCTTTGAGTGGAGCGGAAGTATTTTTATTTCGCTCTGCAATAATTTTCTGCATCTCTTAATAGGTAGTTATTTTCGGAGGAATTTTTTAAGTCACTCAAGGATAGCTACGATAGTGTTAGCCATTAGGCGGTTGATGATCTGCGTCTGTTTCCTGTGGAGTGGCAGATCTAGAGCCACGGAGTAGGCTTAGAATGAATTCCAAAGTCGCAACAGCTGCGGTGGTGGTATCAGGCCATAGCATGTTGTCTGCTACTTAACTAAACCTCCTCCTTATCCCTACGTATTAACTTAACCTCCTCCAGTCTGCGACGATGCAGGTTGGTATCGGAGCCGAAACAAACTAATTGCCTTCGTTTATCAACGCTCAATTGAGATGTATCGTTGCGCACTAAGGAAGATTGGCGACATCCGGGCAGGTGCAGCTCTGGATTTAGTCAAGTAAGAAGATATTCCTTCTCGACCAATGGCGCACCAAGGATTCCCTCAGGTCCTGAATCCATACTTGGAAGACTAAGGGAATGTAATCCCAATCTTTCAACCACCGACTGAAAGATTAGTGGATTGGATGAGGCTGATGGTGACCGGAGACATGCAGTAGTCGTACTAAACTCCGGCTGTCCGGCAGGCTTCAATGGAGTTGTGTTCTATGGACTCAACAAGGTGAAACTGAAGGTCTATAGAAGCGGTAGGTTTGGGGACTCAGCAGCTTTTGCTGAACACTTGCCTGAGGAACTATTGACCACATCTCTAAAGTCTGGAGGATTGCAGGAGACTGGTAGGCCCCCTGCCACAATCGGAACAGGAGAGGAAGGCATTAAAACAGGAACCGACAAGCCCTGTGTGGGTGGGTCACAAAGTTGGACTGGACTCAAAGTGTGCTGCAACGGATCTAAAAAATGGGGTCAGCAAAGGAACTCCTGAAGGAGGTGCACTGTCTCCTCTACTTTGGAATATAGCCATTAACAATATGTTATTGTCTGTGGAAGGAAAGGGTGTAACAGTGGTCACGTATGCGGATAATGGCTTGGGAAAAGTTTCCCAGGAAGCTCTACGTGCAACATCAAAGTGAGCTACCGAAAGTGGTCTAGGTATAAATCCGTTGAAGACAGAAGTAGTTCTTCTCAGCAAGAGATACAAGTTACCTGCAGTGACACCTGCCTCCTTGGGAGGAGAGGATGTTCCATTTGCAGAAAGCGCAAAGTACCTGGGTGTTTTGCTGGGCAGGAAATTAAACTTTAAATCCAACATTTTGGAAAGGGCAAGAAAAGCGATTCTTGCCTTATACACCTGCAAGAGAGCCATTGGCAAAATTTGGGGGTTTACATCATGCGTCATGCATTGGGTATATACTGCAGTTGTCCGATCTATAATGATATATGATGTTGTGGTCTGGTGAACGGCGCTTTAAAAATCCACCAACTGCTTAATACTTAACCCGATCCAAAGGATGGCTTATTTGTGTATCACAGCTACACTAATGCCTCTGGACATTGTGGCGACGCTAATTGCTGCGACGGTTGCTGAGGGACTTTCTCTTTGGTCATGTTGCGGCTACGGACACTGTGTTATCCATGAAAGAATGACCGATGTTCCAGGCAATGTGGGTTGCACCCTGTCTGAGCCGCTTTTTGATAGAAAGTACTGTACCATTATTCATGATAGAACCGATTGGAACCACGATATCCCTGGTAATAGAAGTTACATAGACTTCTATACGGATGGTTCCAAACTAAGCGACCAGGTGGGTTTTGGGGTGTACATTAAAGATCAAGAATTGGTCATAGCGAAAAAGTTACCCAACCACTGCAGTGTGTATCAAGCGGAGATCCTTGCAAGATCCTTGGAAGTGATGGAATGGCTAAAATAAAATATCATTATGACGATTGGCATAAATATCTTCTCAGACATCCAGACAGCCCTTAAATCCCTGGAGAACGTATTTCTGAACACATAAACCGCCTTCGACTGTCGCAGATCTCTTAACGAGATGGAAATTCACCTGAACAATTGAAATTTCACCTGTTCTGGGTGCCGGCCCAGAGAGATATCCCAGGGAATAAATAAGCTGATGAGCTTGCGAGACTAGGAACTACCACACACATTCCAGGGAAACTGGAATCTGTGGTATCTGATGCAAAATGTCAAGGCTTTACGCGTTCGACCGCTATCGTGATTTCGATAGTTCCACGGACGGACAGACATGGCTTGATCGACTTAAAATGTCATGACGATCAAGAATATATATACTTAATGGTGCGGAATGGCGAAATTAGTCTATCCCATCCTATAGTGGAGGGTATAAAACAAAAAATCTAAGTTTGTGCATACCATAAAAACGCATTTCTTTATCCGATTTCGCTAAAATTTGGCGTCCGACATTCGTACGTAGTAAAGTAAGGATCGGACTATATATGGATATAACCGCTAGAAAACACAATTTATTTTACAAAAAGAAGCTAACAAGAAAGTAAAAGTGTTCCGTCAAAATTATTTAAAGTTTAAAAACGGCGTTATGTTCGGCCGGGCCAAACTTTGAATACCCGCCACCTCGAGTATATATATAAATCACCATTCGTCAAAATCTGTTGAAAAAGGCATACCTTATTCCCCATAGCAGCTATATCGAAATATGTTCCGATTTGGACCAAAAACTATTAAGTACAAGACATTGTTCAATTGTGTATAATAAAATATTGGTCTTTTTAGTAGCTATATCTAAAAATAAACCGACATGAACCATATACGACAAGGATGTCCAAAAGCCTAACATAATTCACGGTCTCAAATTTCAGTGCAATCGAAGTATAAATGCGCCTTTTATGGGGCCAAGACTTGACCGATTTGGGCCAAGTTGCAGAAAAATGTCGAAGAGCCTAACATAACTCACTGTCCCAAATTTCGGCGGAATCGGACCATAAATGCACCCTTTATGGGCCCAAAACCTTAAATCGAGAGATCGGTCTATATGGCAGCTTTATCCGAATCTGGACCGATCTGTGCCATTTGCAGAAGTATGTCGAGGGGCTTAACTTAACTCACTGTCCCAAATTTTGGCGACATTGGACAATAAATGCACCTTTTATGGGCCCAAAACATCAAATCGAGAGATCGGTCCATAGTGCAGCTTTATCCAAATCTGGATCGATGTGAGCCAAATTGAAGAAAGATGTCGAAGGTCCTAACACAACTCACTGTCCCAAATTTCAGCAAAATCGCAATACAGATGTGTCGGCGGATCGGTCTATATGGTAGCTATATCCAGATCTGGGCCAAATTGAAGAAGGATGTCGAAGGGCCTGACACAACTCACTGTACCAAATTTCAGCAAAATCCCATAATAAATGCCACTTTTATGGGCCTAAGACCCTAAATCGGCGAATCGGTCTATATGGGGGCTATATCACGATATAGTCCGATATAGTCCATCTTCGAAGTTGACCTGCCTATGGACAAAAAAAGAATCTGTGCAAAGTTTCAGCTCAATATCTCTATTTTTAAAAACTGTAGCATGATTTCAACAGACAGACGGACGGACATGGCTAGATCGTCTAAGATGTTTACGTTGATCAAGAATATATATAGTTTATAGGGCCGGAAATGGATATTTCCTTCTGTGGTGGGTATCGCATTTGTCGAGTTTTTTGCGTGGTGTCTCGTTTGTAGGCAAACAAAGAATAATGAATAAAAAATGTTATGCTTTTGGAGCTATATCAAGCAATAGTCCGATTCGGACCATAAATGAATTGAATGCTGAACATTGTAGAAGTCATTGTGTAATATTTCAGCCCATTCGGACTGACAAGGCATTGCCCTACAAAGCGCAATGCCTTGTAGGGCCTCAAAAAGCAAAATCGGGAGATCGGTTGATATGGGAGCCGTATCAAGCTATAAATCGATCCAGACCATATTAGACATATATGTTGAAGGTCATGGGAGAAGCCGTTGCACAAAATTTCTACTAATTCGGATGAGAATTGCCCCCTCTAGAGGCTAAAGAGATCAAGATCCCTGATCGGCTTATATGACACCCATACCAAGTTATGTACCGAACTGCGCCCTCTAGAGACTCAAGAAGTCAAGAACCAAGGTTATATACCAGGTTATGAAACGATTTGCGCCATACTTAGCACAGTTTTTGGAAGTCATAAGAAAACACCTAGTGCAGCCAAATCGGATGAGAATTGCGCCCTCCAGCGGCTCAAGAAGTCAAGACCCAA
The DNA here is from genome assembly GCF_963082655.1 of Stomoxys calcitrans. NCBI lineage: Eukaryota > Metazoa > Arthropoda > Insecta > Diptera > Muscidae > Stomoxys > Stomoxys calcitrans. Next base: position 216,704,855 of record NC_081552.1, read on the forward strand.
GATTGGTTTATATAGCAGCTATATCAGGTTTTGAACCGATTTGAAGCATACTTAGCACAATTGCTGGAAAGAATACCAAAACACCATGTGAAAAATTACAGCAAAATCGGATAACAATTGCGCTCCCTAAAAGCTGAAGAAGTTAAGACACCAGATCGGTTTATATGGCAGCTATATCAGGTTAAGAACCGATTTCAACCATACTTAGCACAGTTGTTGGAAGTGATACCAAACACCACGTGCAAAATTCAAATCGGACGAAAATTTCACCCTCTAGAGGCTCAGTAAGTCAAGACCCAAGATCGGTTTATATGATTGCTATATCAAAATATGGACCGATTTGGCCCATTTACAATTCCAACCGAACTACACTAATAACTGACCTATACTATTCTAGCCATTCCGTTCGTAACACCTCAAAATATTGATCTAGGACCCCATAAAGTATATATATTCCGGATCATCTCGAAATTCTAATTCGAACTAGCCATGGCCGTCCGTCTTTCTAAACCACGATAGCGGTCGAACGCGTAGAGCTAGCCGTTTAAAATTTTGCACAGATATTTACATTGATGTAGATCATTGGGGATTGCAAATGGCCCATATCGCTTCAGATTTGGATTAAGCTCCCTTATAAACCGATCCACCGATTTGACTTCTTGGGCCCATGGAGCCACAATTTTTGTACGTTATTGCTAAAATTTTACACATAGTGTTTTGTTATGACTTTCAACAACTGTGCCAATTACGGTCCAGAACCAGATATATCTCCCATATAAGCCGATCTCCCGATTTGACTTCTTGAGCCCTTACAAGCCGCGATTTTTATCCGATTTGGCTGAAATTGAGCATGTAGTGTTTTGTCATTACTTCCAACAACTGTGCCTAGTACGGTCCAAATCGGTCTATAACCTGATATAGAGCCCATATAAACCGATCTCCTGATATGATTTCTTGAGTCCTTACAAGCCGCAATTGTCATACGATTTGGCTGAAATTTTGCATGTTGCGTTCTGTTAAGACTTCCAACAACTGCGCCAAGTGCGATTCAATTCGGTCCATGGTGGTGGTTTCCCAAGATTCCGCCCGGCCGAACTATGCTTGCTTTAACTTGTTACATGTTAATCTGTTACACTGCTCATTACATCTGGATTTAAGGCTGATTTTATAAAGGGAAAACAGATGAGCGAGCCGTTAAATCGGGATTTAGAGAGCAGTGCAAACGGGGTTTTACTCTGTAGTTAGGTAAGAGTGGCAGCCCTTTACAGACTCACACCACAGTAGCGACAGACCAAGGCCTCTGGTGGGAATCGAACTTATGATCCCCGCTCTGGCAATCCGAGCACGCTACCAACTTGGTAACCAACTAGGTAGGTTAATTTAGGTAAGAGCGGCAGTCCTTTACAGACTCACTTGGACAATTTTAAGTCCATTGTGATACCACAACATATATTAGAAATCCCCACAATCTCCCTCATGACTTTCTAAAGTTCCATATTCCTACAATACTTGGTGTGAAAGTCAAAAACCATAACAGAACAACTTTGTACAGTCCTAAGTAATCAAATTAGCGAAACGGTTTATATAGGAACATGGACCACTTTGAATTTGACCAAATTTTGGTTGCATTACTTTATTATACAGACCGATGGACGAATATTTTGAATATTTTATGCTTACTCCCTTTTAAATAGAAATTAATTATTGACAAAAAAATGCTACTTCCTGCAATAAGTGCACCTTGATAACGTGCATAAAAAATTTAACAAAAACAAAGCCATTCATGGAGCTGACTGCGTATTGGATGCTTTTAGTTTTTATGCAAACATTGAATTTAGTATTTTCTTTTTATTAATTCTCTTTAACAAGCTTTGTTCCACTTTCATTCATTTTTTTTCTTCTTTTTTTTCATTCATTTTCTTTTGTCTAACTACACAATATCTTCTTCATCATCTTTTTTCGGGATTAATTAAAAAAAAACAACAACATACAACGGAAAACAACTTCAAACAATGCATGGGCGAAAAAGGGTAAAATAAATAAATCCCATTTGCTGTTCTTTCTAACGGGAGGCGTTGGATTGCAAAGTATTCCACCTAATCCAGCATCATCATGGCTTCCGGAAAAGGCTTGGTTTCAAATCGTACTGGCCAGTAACTTGGAAGGGTAAGCAACACATTTTTATTTAAAACAAAAAAGGAAAAATTAATAAAATCGATGGGCAAAATAATAGCACCACTTTTTTGTATGGGAAGATTTATGGTGTCAGACAATAAATGTCTTTAGTTCAAATAATATAACTTTGATTTAAACTTTCTCTATCAGATCTACTGAAATTTCTTTAAGAAGAATCTTTCCCGCAAACACTCTTATCACTTATCACTACTCTTATCGGTTACATCGGACAACAAAAGTTGGTTTAACCAGAGATGCTGTCAGATCGAAAAAGGTTGCATTCAGTAACTGGCGTTTGGGTAAGAATGCCAATACTGAACTGCTTCGTATGCCAAAGTGCAATGTGCGAAAAATTTCCTTTAGAACAGCGCCTACGTACTAAGGTTCTTGCTTCTACACGAGAAAATAAAAGGTTTTGGTCGCTTGAAAAAAGGGTTAAGGGTAGCTTTTCATCTATCCCAACTCTTCTAAAGGATGATCAAACATTCACGATCCGGTTAGTAGAGCTAAACTGTTGGCTGGTATAATTGCAGGGAACTTTTCCTTCCCGTATAGCAATCAACCACTTCCCTTAATCGAGAAAGTATCCAGCTGAGTTAAAAGAATCTCGGTATAAATAAATCCACGGACCCTGATGATGTTTCAATACTTGTCTTGCTCGTCCATCACGCAACCTTTCCAACCTTGCGGGAGTCTTCCCGGCGCGTTGGAAGGTTGCGAACGTTCAGCCAATACCCAAGATGTGGGAGGCGACCAATCCTGCGAATTACCGGCCACTTGCGATATTCTCCGCTCTCTCCAATGTTATGAAAGCACGGTTAATCACCATGTTGTGAGGTAGTTAGTGACTAATGGCCTTCTTAGCGACCAAAAGTAGGCGTTGCGCAGAAATTGCTCTACGGGCGACCTAACGGCATTTCTGTCGGAACGTTAGAGTCCATCAATCCACCAGATTAGTGAGAGTAAGGTTGTGGCTTTGGATATCTCTAAGGCATTTGATAGGGTGGGGCACGGTGCACTACTATCAAAGCTTGTCGCATATGCTATCGGTAATTCGTTCGATTTATTTTGAGCTTTCTCAACCAATGAGCATAAATTGACCGCAGGTGTACCACAGGGCCCTGTATTTTCTCCTTCTCATTCTCTTTTTATACCCACCACCATAGGATGGGGAAATACTAATCTAGTCATTGCTTTTGTAACACCTCAAAATACTGAGCTGGGACCCCATAAAGTATATATATTTTCTTAATCGTCTCACCATTCTGAGTCGATCTAGCCATGTCCGTCGGTTTCTCCCTTCGTCTGTAGAAATCACGATAGCGGTCGAACGAATTAAGGTATCCGCTTGAAATTTTGCAGAGTTACTTCTTTATAATGTAGGTTGTTGGGGATTGCAAATGGGCCATACCGGCTCAGATTTGGATATAACTCCCATATAAACCGATCCCCCGATTTGAAATCTTGAGCCACTGGAAGGCACAATTGTTTTCAGACTTGGCTAAAATTTTGCACAAAGTGTTCAGCTATGACTTCCCCAACTGTGCCAAGTAAGGTCCAAATCGGTCTATAACCTGATATCGTATTCCGTTTGAATTTGCTTCTTCTCCTTCTGTTTTGATTCGTTTTCATGAGTCTCTCCCACTACTCTGCTCAATGCCAGTGCATGAGATTTTCTCTGTTGGTTTAGTGGATGATTGAATAGTGTTTGTCGATGAAGCCACGCCCTTAGGTGGTTTTTAAAGAGGTTCATTAATTTCTGCTATTCAATTTCGTTGTTGTTCATGCTTTACTGGGTCCTTACTTGCAGCCGTTACCTCAGTTCGATGTGTAGTTAGGATATGTGGTCTAATGGTTGTCGAAGCAAGCAGGGAGGTCATGACGCAGAAGGAGGATTGACGCAGAAGAGAAGCTACGTTCAGAGCCAGACCCGTATTAATCAGGACAAAGTCGACTGAACCTACACAACTAACTTAATGGTGACAAGACTAAGAGCGTTCCCCATGATTTCCCAAGTTTTAATAGGCGGGGGGAAATTGAAACATTAGCTCAGTAGCCTTTTCTAG